>NC_073637.1:3850714-4171607 GCF_029407905.1 Bubalus kerabau | reverse complement strand
GACCCCTCCTGTCCCCTGAGTCCACGGGCCACTAAGGGGCCACTGGCTGGCCGTGTGGCCTGCGTCTCAGCCTCGCCTTCCATCTTCCCAGGAGACAGGCACAGCTCTGGTCAATCCGCTCCAGCCAGGGAGCTCACTAAAGGCGGATCAGCTGTTCCCGCGGGGTCTGCGTGCCTGGCCCGAGGACGCATCCTTGGGTTCCCTCTCGCAGTGGGACGGGTTCAGGGTGCAGCGTTGCCCAGCCCTGGGGCGGGGTCACAGCTGGGTGTGCAGTGGGGCGGGAGGGGAAGTGGGAGGTCTGGGCGGCCCTCTGAGCAAAGGAGGGCAGTAGGAAAATCCAAAGGAGTGGAGAGGCAGCTGGAGCGATCGGAAGGCCCGGGTGGAGGGAAGCCCCTCCCCTCTGGTCCCTCAGCGCCAGGTACTATCCCCGCCCAGGGCCCAGGAGAGCGGGAGGCCCCGTCATCATGGGCCCTCACCTCCAGTGTTGGAGCCCAGCCTGAGACATGGCAGTGCCCTGTGTACTACCGTGGACCTCAGTCTCCCCTGCTGGATGGTGCTGATGATGACCGTCCCACCATTGTGAGCAGAATGACCCAAGTAGCAGGTGTGTCGCCCCCAAGGGTGACATCTGGAGCTCTATCTACGCCCTGGGCTGCCGTCACAGATGACCACAGATGGGGTGGGGTGTTCTCCCAGATCTGGAGGCCAGGACCCAAAATCAAGGGGCAGCAAGGCCTTAGACCCTCTGAAGCTCCAGGGAGGGTCCGCTGCCTGACTCTGCTCACCACTGTCCCAGGGGACTAGTCAGTCGTGACCTTCTGGAAGTCAGTGCTTACACAGGGGTCTTCAGGAGAGCCTGCCCTGGGCTGTGAGCTCCAGGCACGTGGGCTGCCCTCTGCCTTGTCACCACTGGTCAACAGGGCCCAGCCGTGGCTGACACATTGGAGGATGAACGGATGGATAAGTGGACAGGTGGGTGGACCAGAGATGGGGAGACGAGTGGATGGATAAGTGATGGGTGGTGGATGGGGGTGGGTCAAAGGAGATCAGATGGGTGGCGTGGGGGCAGGGACAGCACCTACCCAGGGCAGCATCACTTTCGGACAGAGGTGGCGACGATGAGGACGATGACCAGCAGGATGGTGACACCAGCCGCCAGGAGGAAGCACTTGACCTTGCGTCTCCGGAGCTGGACAGAAAGACAGAGGCTGCTGTCGTGTGTTGGGCGCCTGGCCTCCCATCCTGGGGGACACTGGGCGTGTGACTGCAGGGGGCTGGGCCCACCCGAGGCCAAGGCCCACACAGACCTTGTCCCTTGCAGGGGACAGATGGCACATACTCATCCAAGAGCCGCTCTGGGCTGGCCCTGGAAAGGAGGCAGGAGAGCCAGTGAGGCGCCGGCAGCTCCAGAGGCAGCCAAGCCTGGGAGTGGCTCCTGGTTTGCCCTCCTCCTTAGCCACGCCCCTTCCTGGGACCTTGGATTCTTCTTCAAGGATAAGATGATGCCGTGGACTCCAGGAGCCACTTGGAAGACTTCATAAGATGACGCATGGCAAGTATACGCCATGGAGTCTGACAAATGCCAGCCACAAAGTCCTCCCCAGACACTTTTCTTATTCCTGTATGTTGTTGTGGTCACTATAAATTTACAACTTGCAGGCCCACCATCAAAGGCCTCAGGGCGGGAAGACACACAGATCGGTGCTGGAGAACTCGTCAGGGAGGGTTCTAACTCTCCAGGTCCTGAGTGCAGGGGGTGTGACTCCCCAGGCATGCCAGCCGGTGGGAGGTAAGGGACCAAGGTGGAACCTGGGGCGAAGCGAGAGCTTAGAATAGCCTGGGAGGTCACCAAACAGTTCAAGAGGGTTGGTGACAAGCCCTCCAACTTCACAAGAGTTAGTGGCTTAGGAAGTAATTAGGAGGATGGGGAGGAGAAGGAGGACCAATCCCTGGAAGGACAAAGGCCTCAAACAGAAGGGGAATCTGAGAGGATGGGGGCAAGACCAGGAGGGGAAACCTCAGAACCTGGCTGTGACGGGCTGCTCAAGAGAAGGGAAAGAGGTCAAGGATGAATCCCCCGACAGCTCACCTGAGCCATCAAGTGGATGTTGGGGCTGGCCCTGCATTCATCCATTCATTATTGCACTCCTTCCATTGTTCCATCCATCACTCATCCATTCATTCCACTGACCCACCTGCCTGCCAGTCCACACACCCATTCTTCCATCTGCTCATCCACTCATCCATCCCCCCACCCCTCCACCCCTCCAGCAACATGATCACACACACACACACACACACACCCCCAACAATCCACCCATCTATCCACCTTTCTGCCCTTCCACTCTCGCAAGGTGGCTCTGGTCTGTACAGTGGACATTACAGTGGAAAGCTGACTCAGCCATGGGGAAGGGAAGAGCCTGGCAGGGACAGGGTAGGTGGGGTCCCTGGAGTAGGTGGGACTGAACTCTGCTTCAGGGCAGTGTCTCAGATCTGCAGGGTGACGGATGGATGACCAACCCCATCCCCATCTTCACTGCCTCAGTGTTACTCCAGCTGAAGACCAGCCATCATCAGAACAGCCCTGCCTCCCAGGCCTGTGGACAAGTACTGTCACGCCACGTCCTGGGCCAGCACTCGGCTCAGAGAGGTTAAGTGACCTGCCCCGGCCTCAGAAATGGTGTGCTCATCTGAGGTTCAGCCTCTCTGTCCCGCTTCCCAGCTCTCACAAGTCACACTCTGCCCTGGCATGCCAGCTGTGTGGGGGAGGGGCCAGAGTGAATCAGACACAGCCTTCAGGGAGCCCACAGCTGGGGGTGGGGGAGGTCGGAAACCCACAGCCCTCCTGGCAGGGAGGGCTCCGAGGGAAAGGGTCTCCAAGCCAGGGCCCCTGCAGGACCCTGGACAGCGCCCGCTGTCCGTGTGCAGCAGGACAGCCCCCCTTTGAAAACTTGCGAGCGCCCAGCGTCCCCCACAGGCTGCCTGGACTCAGCCCCTCCCCAACACTGACCGGCGGGTCCTGTCAACGCGTCTGCAGACAAAGAGCCACCAGCTCACGAGCTGCAGTCAGGATTCCAACCCAGCGCCCGTGGCAGGCCTGTGTGTGCGCTCCACGTCCCCCACAGAAGGGCCGACGGGCCCTGTGAGCTCTCAGCACCCCTCGCACACCCGGGCCCCCACACGAGCATGGATGGGGACCATCTGCGGGAATCTGGACGCCCGTGAGAAACACAGCTGCCAGGGTTGGGCAGCGCTGGCTTCCACGACCTGACTGTGTGGCTGGGGCACACTGCCCGCCTCCCAGGCTCCAGAGGGTCACAGCAAGCCGCTGTCCCAGCTCTCCCATCCATGTGGCTCAGGCACAGCCCAGCTGGGACCAGCCTGGCCTCATGCTCGCCACCGGCAGGAGGAGTGTCCGTGCCCGGCCCGGCCCGGGTCAGCCTTCCCGGGACCCTCAGGCTGACCTTGAGCTGGACAGCAGCTGAGCACCTGCATGGGTATGATCTATGCCAGGCCCGTGCCTCCCTGGTGCCCCTTTGTCCACTCTCCACACCTCACTGCCACATCGAACAGAGCAGGGGAAGGGAGGCAGTGGAGCTGGGAGCCATGCCAGCAGCCCAGGGGCCTGCAGGCAGCATCCCCAGGCCCTGCCAGCCCTGCCAGCCTCCACCAGGCCCACCCCTTCTTGTCCGTCCTCTCCCTGCAGTGAACCATGCTGGGCTTCTGCTCCAACTTCAAGGGGAAGAGGCGGGCAGGTGATGACAGGTGGGCCGGGGGCCGCCAGATGCTCAGGTAAAGACAGATGGAGGAGCAGAGCCAGGCTTTGATGAAATGCTCTGTAGTCCCTGGGGCCCCCTCCCATGGCACAAGGCAGAGCCCTGCCACCCCCTAGCCTCTGCTCAGCCCCGGGCACCTGCACCCTCGCCCGCAGGGATGGAGGCAGCTTCTGCGGGTCTGGGCTGGCCCAGGGACAGAGGCCACACTGGGCTCCCCAAGGAGCAGCCAGTGAGATGAGAGCCCCTCCCGGAGCTGCAGGGAGCAAGAAGCCGCCCTGGACACAACCTCGACTGATGGGCTGACCTTTCCGGCTCCCAACGGAGGTGTCCTGACCGCATTCATGACCTTCCAGTAAAGCGTGGAGGAGACGTCCTTAAGGAGGCATGATGAGATTTCCTGTTAACACCACTGCGTCTGACAAGGGAGACGGGCCTGGAAGGGCCCCTCAAGGTGCTAAGAACTGGCGCACCTTTTTTGCACGGAGCTAGAGCCATTTTTAAAGGCAGGAGGAGCCCAGGGACCCAGGCTGAGGCTGTGGGAAGGATCATAGGGGCCTAGGGCCCCCGAGCCCCTACTCTCCAAGCTGGGGGGGTGGGCACCCTCGTCCAAACCAAGCTCTCATAACCCCACACTGTGGGCACCACCCTGGCCCCCTGCTGCAGGGACCCCAGGACACAGACCTGGGAGGCCCAGGGTTACAGGCTAAGCTGAGTTCCCGAGAGAGACGCTGAACCTTATCCAGGACCTCAGAGCAGGGCCTGAACAGGAGACAGGCTTTCATGGAGGCCACTGGGTTAGAGCAGGGTCCTCTGACCAGATCCATGGGGAGAAGGCCATATGAACATGCAGACGGCCATCTGCAGCCCAAGAGGGAGGCCTGGAGCGGAGTCCCCCTCCAGTGGCAGAAGCAGCTGGCCATGCCGACATCCTGATCTCGCACTTCCGGTCTCCAGAGTCTTGAGACTGTAAATGTCCACTGTTTCCGCCGCCCATCTGTAGGGTCGGTTATGGCAGCCCGCACTGACCACAGGCCAGGCCCTGACCCATCTCCTCCGCCGACCCCAGGGAGCAGCTGCACCCCAGTTGCCAGAGGCCTTCAGACAAAGAGCTCGTGGGTCCAGCGGCATCTTGGGCCTCATCCAGGCCCGCCTTGGGCACCCCACAAGAGCACCTCCACCCTGCTCACCAATGCCCTTGCTGCCCTGGGCGCCCTCGGGCCCTGTTCCTGCCCCCCTCCAGGAGCCAGGCGTAGGACATGGGGGTCAAAGGCCAGTGGGGCCACAGGTCCCTTAAGTCCATCACATCCTACACAGGAGGGGGTGGCCTCAACGAGGATGCTCACAGGGCTATGGTCGCCTCCGGAGGTGGAGAGCTCTGCACTGGGCACGTCCGGGCAGCCAGGACCAGAGGTCACCATCTGGAGCAAGGGTGGTGGGCTGCCCAGAGCCCTCACCCTTCGTCTGGGGCCTGTTCCCATGAGGCAGTCGTGAGGCCCCTGGGGAACAGGCTCCACACAGAGGCTCCCAAGACACAGAGCAGCCCCTTCCTGGTGTCTGCTGCCTCAGTCCCCTCAGAGAGGTGCTGGGTGCTGCATGCTGACAATGACCCTCAGGACAGCCCTGCAAGGAGCCCAAGCGCACCCATTTCAGAGGTGCAAACACTGAGGCTTGGGAAGTGCAGTTCACCCACGCCCGTCAGTAGTGGTTGGGGACACAGCTGCCCAGGGACACAGGAGGGAAGGAGCAGGAGAGCATGCTGTGGGGACGGGACAAGTGAGGCCGGTAGGGGGACCCCCGCCCTGCCTCCCCGCCTGCCCCTGCCTGGCTCCCTATGCCCCGGGTGCCCCGGCTGTCAGTGTCAGCTGATTAATCACTCTTAAACGGCAGCCCCACGCTGAAGGAGTCTGATGGGGGCTGGCAGCAGGGAGCCAATTAACCTGAATTAGGCTCTTGATTGGGGCCCAATTAGTGTCGGCCGCATGGGGTCAGAAGCAGTCCTGGTGCAGTAATTGTTGAATTAATTCCCTGGCTGGGGAGGGCTGCACCTCCCCGCCCTGGCCTGGGACACTGACTGGGTTCCCATAGCTTCAGTGAAGCTGCAGCTTCCACCCCACCCCACCCTCCCACTGCCGTCCGGCCCCACCCTGGCCTGGCCCAGCCCACTCACCCTGTGGGAGGGGGTGGCCACATGACGGTCTGGGAAGGGGGCTTGCTCAGACAGCCCCCCTCCACAGGGCCTTCCTATGTATCCCTCCTTCTGCAGCGCTTCACTCAGAGAACAACTCACTCTTTAAAACCCACCTCCAGCATCACCACCTCCAGGATGTCTGCCCAGGTGCTCCCTGGTTGCACCAGGAGCTGTCTCTGGGGTCCCCGGCCCTGCTTCCCTCTGCTCAAAACTTGCCTCCTTCTGGCTACAGCTGTTGAAGGTGACCACAACCCTGCCCCAAGGTTGGCAGGACTCAGCGGAAGCAGGATGAGCAAGAGGAGCAGACCAGTCATCCCAGCCTCGGGGTCCAGGGATGGGCTCTGCGGACACATCCTCAGGCCACCTCAGGCTCGTGTCCACGGTAAGGGAAGGTGGACACTGGCCGGTCGGTCCAACGGGCTCACAGAGCTGCCACCCTCTGGCTGCCCCTTACTCACGAGAACGAAGATCCAGAGTGTGCAGTTTGGGAGAGACAGCAAGGGTGAGGCGGCGAGGCTGGGGTTAGTTGTCGGGGGTGGGCCAGCCTGAGCAGGGCAAGGGGAGGAACCCCTGGGGCTGCGGAGGGGTGCAGCCACTGTGAGAAGCAAGGCCCCAGCTCCCACGGCCCCGAGAAGCAGTGTCCCCGAGGAGGGGAGGGCACTGACTTGGAGCCCCGCGGCCCCAGGCCCCTCCCCACCCCCAGGGACCAGGCTGCTCTCTGGGGGAGTTGTCTGAGTGCCTGAGCTCTGGGGCTTCAGGCCCGGTGAAGGGCGCAGCAGCAGAGGATCAGAGCAGAGCTCAGGGTGGAGCCCCAGCTGCCCAGGGAGGCCGCGACCCCTGTAAAGCTCACGGCGGCTCACACCTTTCGAAGCCCCTTCCAGCCAGCACGTGTGTGCACCCCTTCGGGACCAGCAGGGCTCGTTTCTCTGTCCTCTCAGCCCCCAGTTCAAGGGCAGCCCCTGTCCCAGGTGTCCCAGGCCAGCAGGGCCCACGAACAGCAGGTGCTCACTGAGGCCCGAGCCTCCTCCAGGGCCCACGTGTGCTGAGACTGCAGCCTGGCCCTCTGGGTCCTTCTGGGCTTACCGTCCCCTGAGGAGTGGGCCAGAAGGGCTCAGGGCCCTGGACTCCCCATCTCCAGCAGCCAGGGGCTCTGTGGGGGAGGAGGGAGCAGGGAGGAAGGAGGGAGGGGCAGGTGAGGAGGGGCCAGGGCACTCGGGCATCAGATGCCGGCTTGGGACTCAGTGGGACCAACACGCACTCTGCCCCCACCCCCGACACTGGCTGCAGGGAACATGGGGGCTGTCCTCGAGGCCCTGGGGAGCACGAAGCCCAGAGAAGGCTGATGGCGCACCAGCGAGCAGAATGGTGAAAGTTGAGTTACCGACCTTAAACGAACGGTGGGCCCATAATCTCTGTGTCCTCGGTCTCCAGCCCTCGCCCCCTGCCCCTCCCGTCTGACCCACGGCCCGGCATCCCCTCCTCAGAAGCCATCAGGCTCCCACTCTCTTCCTCAGAAGCCGCTTCTCATGCAAATGTATTCAGAATACATGACATTTCAGAAACATCTATTTGTATATATTTAGACTCCATTTCAAAAGAATTATTCAAAATCGGAGCCATTTGGATGGATGGGTGTGGAACGGATTGTTTCTTAAGTGTGAGCATCACAAACACCGTGTTTTCTAAGTGGATTACAGATTCTGTAATTATTGAAACATTCGGCTGGGGGGAAATTCCACAACTGTGACTTTTGAGTCGGGGACTCTGTGTCTCAGGACGGGGGCTCAGGAGCACTCGTCCTGAAGATGGAACCCGAGGGTGGCTGAGAGCTCCCGGCTTGTCTGCTGCTCTGGCAGAGGCTGAGGTCCCCATGCCAGGCAAGGTCCTGCACGGGACATGGGCCTGTCCGCTAGGGCCTGAACCATCCACGTCCACCCTCCGGCTGACTCACATCCTGACCTGAAGGCTGGGTCCAGTACCTCCGGGGATGGAGCCCCACGCCATGCCTGCACACCACCCCCCACATCAGAACTGGTGAGCTGGGCTCCCTCCCCCAGCAGCACCTGGGAAGGAGCAGTCATTGAGTCATCCGAGGGGGGCTGGTCTTCCAGGAACTCTCTGCTTCAGAGAGCAACCCCGAAGAACTGGGCAGGAGAATCAAGTAAGCAGGGCTGAGACGTCCAGCAGTCAGCTCGGTCCCCACCTCCTGCAGGGAGGGAGGCCAGACCCCACCGACGTGGTTACGGATGATGCAGAAGGGCCGTGGCGGTGGGCAAGTAGAATTCAACGCTCTCTGGATGAGAAACCCCCAACTCCAACTCAGTCAAGCCACGGACTCGGCATCAAACATCATCAAATGAGGAAGGCAGCAGCATCAGGAAACAGATTAGACCACCGAGACTGTAAAAACCCAGGGCAACGTACGGGTAAACGTCTAAAGAATGAAGAATACGGTCATTGAGAGGCAACCAGGGACTATTGAGAACGAACAGAAGATCTGGAAAAGAAATGAACTTCTGGAAAGAAACACGGTTTTTGAAGTGAAAGACTTAGCTGACAAGTTCAGCAGAAGACGTGACCCAGCCTAAATCAGAGAGACGCATCTGAGTGAACTAGCCGTCATCCCAGGGGGAAGCAGACTGGAAAGCAGGAAGGAGATGGTCCAGGCTACAGAGACGGCAGGAGGCCTCTAAGCCAGGCCCCGCTGACGACGGGCCTGCAGGGAGCACGGGGACAGGCCTACGTAAGGGGTGACGGCCGCGGTCTCCCAGGTCCACACAGGCGTCCACTGACCCAACAGCCATAAAGCAGAAGGGGAGAAGTCCATATCTGGACGTACCTTGGGAAAACCATAAATTCTAAATACAAAGACAAGCTCTTCAATTGGCCAGAGGGAAAAAAAAACAAACAGATCCCCAAAAATAAGAAGAAGAAGAAGGCAGGAGGACAGTCAGGAAACACCTTGGTAGCCGAATGGAGCCAGCTGGCACCGGACGGAACTCCTGACAGCAACACCCCATGTGAAGACGTGGGCAATGCGGCAACAAAGACAAATAGAACCCGTCCACGTGGAACTTCCCTGGGGGTCCAGCGGTTAGGACTCTGCACTTCCAATGCAGAGGACACTGCTTTGATCCCTGGTCTGGGAACTAAGATCCCATATGCCTTGTGGCTAAAAAAAACAAAAAGAAACTGTCTACATGATCACCAAGACTGGTCCCAAAAAGTGACTTCAGGAAGGAGAAAGAGCCCAGAAGATCTGAGATAAAAAGAGCCACTGGTGCCCAGTACATGACACAGTGGATCCTCACTCACACCAGCTGCAAAAATCACAGCATCCCACCGGGGAGTCTGTGAAAAAAAGAACTGAGGATGTTGGGGGTCCAAGGCAGGGGCCTGAGCTCACACATCCATCGGCTCCATGTGTCCATCAGGAAGGGGCAGCAGTCATGTCTGCCTTTAGACTTTGCAGCCAGATCGCAAGGGAAACAAATGAAAGATGGAAATAAACTGCAAGAAAAAAAGGAACTAATTTCTAAACACTCCATGGATTAAAGAGATGCGACTAAACCCAACAAACAAAACTGGTTTAGAATCCTGGAGGTTAAGAACATTATTGGAATCATCGCTGACACCTGAATGGAGTCAATGATTCGATAGTCACATCTGATGAGTGTTGATTTACTGGTTTGATGGCTATCCAGAAGCACCTCCTGGCCTTCAGTAATTCCATGCTGAGGTATTATGGAGCAACATTGTGGTGTAAGTGATTCTCAGGACAAAGAAGTGCCAAAGACTGGGGAGCATGGCTTAAAGAGATGCAGGAACTCTGAGTCCTAGCTCTGCAACATTCATGTAAATACGCAATCTCTATCAAAATAAAAAGTTTACAACTTAGAACTAAAAAAGCAGTTTTCAAAAATAAAGATAAGTGGAAATCAAAAAGTAAGATGAGAGAAACGAGGGCTAATACATCAGCCGTGGCTGAAGCTCAGTCAGGACAAGAGCTAGACTGTCACTATGGATTTTCAAATCCAGCTCAATGTAGTTTACGAGCAACATATCAAAAGCATAAAAGAATAGGAAAATATATTGTGAGAGCATTAATCAAAAGGAAGCAGAAATAGACCCATTGAGAGCAGACAAAATGGGTTTTAAGATAAAAGGCATCATGTGGGATAGGAAAGGTCACTTCGTAACGCTGAGTTTCAATTTACCAAGATGATACACCCACCCTAAACTCGTATGCAACCCAGAAGAAAAGAGCCATAGAATATATAAAGCAAACACTTATAGAGCTACAGGGAGAAATTTCCAAATCTAGCAATGTGGTATAAGATTTCAACAGACTTCTCTCAATTCATGATGTCAGGCAGACCACAAAAGGGAAAGATACAGACTATCTGAATTACCTAGCTTGGTTTATTGGACACTAATAGAACTTTCCATGTCTGTGTATTTAAAGAATGCACATTCTTCTCTCATACACAGGGAATATTTGCAGAATTGGAAAGCTCTAAGCCATAAAGAAAGTCTTAACAAATTTCACATAAAAGAAATCCTCTAAACAAAATGCGACTATTAGAAGATAATAGAAAAGAGCAAATTTAAAATCCCCATGGATTTAGAAATCCTACCATTCATTTCTAAATAACTCATGGGTCAGAGAAAAAAATCATAATAGATAAACTATTTTAAATTGAACGATAATGGATATATGATATACCACTACGTGGAGCCACAGTAACCATGGCCCTTTAAGGGGGGTTGTAGACTCAAAATGCTGATGTCAGAAAACAAGAGAAGGGCTGCAACCGCATGGGCTGAGCACCAGGCTGTAGACGCTGGGAGGAAGAGCAGCCACACAGGCAGAGAAAGAGAACCAGGAGATGGAACAGCACAAGAGAGAACAAAGGACCAGCATCTGGAAAGAGCGATCAGGGCAAAAAGGAACTGGACCGATAAAGTAGGAATGAGAGAGCTACAGACCGCAGATGGACCGGACACTGTGCAGTAATTAACAAGCTTATTAGCACCTGGAGCCTCCACGCCGAAAAATCGAGACAAGTGGATAGACTCTTAAAACAGGTAGCTTACCAAAAGAGTCGAGAATAAGAAAGAACCTGAATGGTCTGTGAGCACTCTGAGAACTCAGAGAACAGAGGAGACAGGGCGAGAACACACCCCTAAGCTTCATATGAAGCAGACACAGACGTGCCACTAAAACGGGACAAGATCATCACGGGCAGGGGCGTGCAGAGGCCACACAGGAGCGACAGTCCCAAACAGACCAGCAGCGAGAGCGAGCCCACATCACCATCAGTTGCTGGTATCACTCACTCCGCTGAGAACGCAAGAAGAGCGACACGCACCAAGTTAACAGAGCAAAAGAAAAACAAATAATCATCTTAACAGATAAATATATACACGATGTAATTGGACACCCAGCCCTTACTTTTTCTAAAAAAGCTCTTGTTGAGCCCTTAGCAAATATCCTTCATCTGACAAAGAGTACAATAAATCTAAAATTAACATTCTTCACAGGCTAAGGTTGCAAGCATTCCTTTTTAAAACTAGGAACCAAACAAGGAAGCCCATTTTCCCTCCTTCTAAGTCAGGACTCACCAGGGCTCCCTGCCTACACAGAGATCAGGAAAGAGAAATTAAAAGGCATCAGGATGGAAGAAATAAAGCTGTTATTATCGATAATAACAGGATTATCTTCAAAGGAAACCTAACAGAATCCTTAGGCAAAGTATGAGAAATAATTAGACATTAACATCTGGCTGAACATAGACTCAATTCACAAAAATCACACACATTTCTACATACCAGCAACATGCTGGTACATGTACCATTTATAGAAGCAAACAAACAAATATGTTTAGGTATATACCTCTTAAAAGATATGATATTTATGTATATGGAGACAGTCATTGTTTAAATGTATTTTAAAACACTTTAAAAGACATAAATAGATACACACTGTGGGCTTCCCTGGTGGCTCAGAGGTTAAAAGCGTCTGCCTGCAATGTGGGAAACCTGGGTTCGATCCCTGGGTCGGGAAGATCCCCCGAAGAAGGAAATGGCAACCCACTCCAGTATTCCTGCCTGGAGAATCCCATGGACGGAGGAGCTTGGTGGGCTTCAGTCCACGCAGTAGCAAAGGGCCGGACACGACTGAGCGACTTCTCCTTTTTTAGATACACTGTATTCACAGACGGGAGTCCCCGTACCATGAGGATATCAGTTCCCAACTGGAGCCACAGGGGCAATGCAATTCCAATAAAGATTGCTGCCTTGGTTGTTTATGGACACGGACGAGATTCCAAAACATACACAGGAGTGCAAAGGGCCAGGGAGACCGAGGGCAGTGCTAGAAATAATAAGGGTGGGTCCACCTGCCAGGGAGCGTCGCTCAGCACAAAAGCGGAGATATGAGCACAGGGAGGCCGTGATGTGGGAAGAGGCTCGGCAGGACCAGAAGGGACCACGCGGAGCCTGCACGGGACTGGGAGCAGGGCCGAGACACGAGGAGGGGTGTTCAGACGTGGTGAAGGCAACTGAACCCCAGAGCTGGAACGTAAGAGGCAGTTGGAGGTCTGCAGAAAGAAAGAAGAACCCCTCCCGGACACGGGGTGTGGGGGACCCAGGAGTGGGCACGGACCCCCGTTGTCCTCAGGAGACTCCGCGAGGCGGGGAGAGTGGTGATGTTGGCGGCGGGGCCGGGCGCACAGAGCAGTGCCGCCCAGGTTGGAGCGCGCACACGTGTGCATACGTTCCGCAAATCACCGAGGAGCACAAACAAACACACCAAGTGTTTAAATGGGCAAAAGGCATGAACAGACTTCACAGCAAAGGAAACACAAATATAAACATACAAAAATTCCAACTGCGTGAGTAATCAAGAAAATGCAAATGAGGACCACAATTACACACGATCTCACTCCCACCAGACTGGCCGAGATTAGAGAAGCTGACGATATCCAACACTGCGGGCAGAGCCCACACGGCGCTGGGGGGAGTGTGGTGGTCAACACCCATCTGGTCAGGTTGAGCCGTCCACGTGCCTGTGACCCAGCAGCCCTGCTCCTGCGCCGTGACCCAGAAAAAGCCTTCCCCACCAAGCGCACACTCGAGGGGAGCACCTTTCCGTCCCGAGGAGAGGGGTCACGCGGCCTGTGGCAACACTCACCGTGTCACATGGGACCAGTGAGATGTGTGGGCCAGAGCCATGCACAAGCACACGGCGGGTCCTGCAAATGAGGCTGGATCAGAAAGGCAGCCAGTCCTGGGGAAGGAAGGACAGTCTGGCTTGATTTTTATGGAGATAAAAAGCAAGCGCAACTGGACAACCCACACAGAGCAGTTCGGGGGCAGCGGGTGAGCTGGGGAGGGCCCGAGCTGCCCCCTGGGCACAGGGGCCATCCCAGTGGCCTGCTGAGGGGGCTGGTGAAAACCCACCGTACCGTCACACTTTATATCATTAAGTATGTGAGGTGTACAACTTGTGCGAGTGTCAAACACTCTATTAGAAAAAGGCCATAACGATGACAGTGTGGGGGCTGGCGAGCGCTCCACAGCCAGCTAGCTGTAGCCATCGCAGCACTCAGGCCCTCCCCCAGGGCGCTGAGACCTGTCGGGGTCAGGGGAGGGCTTTGGGGGGGCGAAGATATAGGGATGCAGGAGGGCTGGATGCTCCCAGGCAGAGAAGTACAAGGAGGGCCTGGGGGGCCCCCTGGATGTGCCCCAAACCCCGGGGACCAGGGGCCCAGACCAGGCAACATCTTCCCTTGGGGGTGGACCCAGCCGCCAGGGAGAGCAGGTCCAGGAGGTGAGAAGGGAGAGCAGGTCCAGGGGGTGAGAGGGGAGAGCAGGTCCAGGGGTGAGAAGGGAGAGCAGGTCCAGGGGTGAGAAGGAAGAGCAGGTCCAGGGGTGAGAAGGAAGAGCAGGTCCAGGGGTGAGAAGGGAGAGCAGGTCCAGGGGGTGAGAAGGGAGAGCAGGTCCAGGGGTGAGAAGGGAGCAGGTCCAGGGGGTGAGAAGGGAGAAGGTTCAAACCCGGGCGGGGGGTGGGGGTGGTCACTGAGGTTAGTGTGTGTCTGTGGTGATGAATCCCCAAGTCCAGGGAATGGAGGAGCAGGGTGGTCAGTCCCCAGACCCCTAGGGAGGGCAGGCCTGGCCTGAGGCCACGAGAGGAGGGGACAATGGAAGTTGGGGTGGAGGCAGCTTGCTGGGTGTAGAGGTGCGATTCTGAGCAAGGGGAGATTTGGACCATTGCTCAAAAACGCACAGCCATTCTCTTGGGCTTCTCCCTCCCTCCCTGAAGGACCACCCACTGCAGCCCCGCCAGCCCCGCTCTGGCCTGTGAAGGGCCCAGTGGGTGCAGCATGGCAAAGGGTCACTTGCTGCTCCCAAGCAGACCCTCAAAGCTTCTGCTCAATTCTTCCACTGCTCTCATCTGCCATGAGCCTGGCAAGGGGAGGCCACCCACCAGTCTGGATTCCAGAGTCAAACACAAGAGCAAAGGCACTTCCATCCCGCTTTGGGTTGGCAACACAAGCAAGAACCAAACTCAGCCTTGGGCTCATTTATTACTGCAGCCAAACAGCCTGCGCTGACTGATACAGGGAGGAACGGGATGAGCCCTGTTTAACAAAGGGATTGGAAATCCTGCTGCTAGCCAGCCATGTGACCCTCGGTGGCCCTTGAGGCCTCTCCAGCCTCTCACCCCCTTCTCCAAAGCGGACAGCACAGCCCAGCTGGTGCCGAGGCTGGCAGCTTGGTGAGGAGTGTGTGCTGGTCTGTAACTTGGGCAGGCCCTGAGTTGACCAACCCCACCCAGAACCCTCAGGCTCGCAGCCACGTACTCCTCTCTGGTTTTCACATCTCTTCTGCCAGCAGCGAGAGTGTTCTGAGGAAGATGCAAACCCGGGGACCAGGAGAGCTCTGCACAGCTGACACCGTGCCAGGGCGAGGCTCCCTCCCCAGGGCAAGAGCAAGCTGAAATCCTCCAGGTGCCGATGCTTCCGGTGTGGGGGCATCAAGGTGGAGCGCCAGACCCCTTTCCCGGCAGACGGCAGTGCAGGCTGGACCAGCGGAAAGGGAAGCAGCCATCAACGCCGCTGGCCGTCTGCGCAGCAGAAGGCTTGCTCACGGTGACAGCACCGGGATGGCTTAACAATCCAGGATCAGAGCCGTCCCCTCGCTTTGGGTTCCTCTTCTGAGGCTTTTCATCAACCCTGTTGACAGCATTACTAATGAGCTGTCATTAGATGTTCCTGAAGCCGCGGTGAAGAACCGGGGCGGGGGTGGGGGGGAGGGAAGTGGGGAACACGGAGTCGGTGAGCCCAGGACCTCCCCGATGTGTGAGATCGGGTGGGCCACTGGGCGCTTGTGGTGAGGTAGGGGTTAGCCTAACTGCCACCCCTGCTGCTTCTGTGTGCACAAAGCTCCGACCCTGGGGCCTCAGGGAGGCACACCGGGGAAACAGGTGGAGCCTCTTAAGGGGAGGGACAGTGCTTAGTGACTGTCCTTTCCCTCCCAGGGCCCCGCAGCCTGACGAATGTGAGACACTGCCCCCTGGCCTGGGGTCTGAGCCTGTAGAGGGTGACCCGGAGTCCAGCCACCCTGCCTCTGTCCATGGTGCTGACGCTCTCGCCTGACACTGCTGCGGCCCATTCACAGGCTGGGGACACCAAGACCCGGGCACACACAGAGGGCCAGGGATGGGGTCAGACCCATCAGACTTCTCACCCACCCTCACCTCAGTCAGATTCTGAACCCAGACCTCCTGGACTCATCCGACAGTGCCCACTTGGGGCTTCTCGGGGCTCATGGTTCCCACCAGCTGAGACTGAGAAGGAGAAGCCAACCCCCCAAAAGCCACAGTCGAGAAGGAGAGCTGGGCCTCACTGTTTGGGAAGAACAGGAGGCTGGGGGCAGAGCATGGGGACCGCGGGTCCTGCTTACACCCCTCCCTGCCCCATGCGTCCGGGACAGCCAGCCAGCAGCTGCTGCCAATCAGGACACCTACCCACCCTGGGCAGGCTGCCTGGCGCCCCTGCCTGCTGAAAGCATTGGTTAGGCTGGACCGCTCCCACCCTGGAGACAGGCAGGCCCATGATTCGCCGGAGAGACCACGTCCTCAGTCCCAGCAGCCATGCTCCATGCCCATCCTTCCATCTGCAGAGCACGCGCTCGGAGGGAGAGCTTGTTTGATGTCTGGGCGGTTTGTTTGGTTTAATTTTGTTGTTCACCATCTCTGCTGTCAAGAGGTAAACAGACACGCTGCTTGTCTTCCAAGGAGGGCCGGATTAATAATGCATTGGCAGCAGGTAGAGGAGTACGGCCAGGACTCAGGCACCAGGTTTTCCATCCGGGCTAGGCCCACGACTGGCTGAGTGACCCAGGCCAAGGCTCTGAGCCTCTCTGGGCCTCTTCTCTCCTCACGGATAGTCTGAGGCTGGGGTCCTGCCCTCCACCCCCACGATGGTGCTGGTGGAGACAGTGCTCGCTGCAAGAAGGCCTGCCTGTGCTGGGTTCCCGACGGGAGTTACTGGCAGTTTTCCTGGGCAAGGGGATTCCTCCAGACAAGGACGGCTCAGAGATTGTACGAGGCCTCGTCAAAGTCACACAGCAAGTAATTAACGCAGCCAGAACTCAGGCTGGGCCAGTTCTAAGCTCCATTCCTTCCCCGGGAGGAGCTGGTCAGGACCAGCCAGCCCTGCAGGCACCCCCGTCACTTACTGTCACCACTGCCGCCATCACCCCCACACCAGGCCCAGGGGCGGCCCCAGCATCGCATCCCCATTCGGGGATCTTCCTTGCACTGGGTGCCCCCCAACCATTCCCCACACCCCAGCTGTCTCTTCTGTACAGCGGGCACACTGCCTCCTGCCTGCCCCGCAGACGGCAGACGTGAGGACTGGCTGAGTGAAGGGGGGGTGCACAGAGCTGGGACACAAGCCCCCTCCACCCTGCCCTGTGCCTCCTGCCCTGGAGGACAGCGTCTGAGCCCTCACACAGACAAGGAGCCCACACCCCTTCAGACCTGAGGCTGGCCTGGGATGGGGCTGCGGTAACAGCTGAGCCTGTTCCAGGGACAGCAATCAATTCCACGCAGATACTCCCGGCTTCTCACTGAGGGGGCTACAGTTCTGCCTCCCTCTCCCCTTCTTTCCCAGCAGAAAGCACAGGACAGCAGAGGCCTGGTCCCGTGGGCCTGGTAGCACTGAGGTTTTCAATGAAACTATCTATATCTGTTTGCGGAAGGCAGGGCCCAGCCAACTGGATTCCTCTGGGATCCAAGCCTTGGGGCTGTGGCCAGCCTCCAGATGGCCCATGTGTTCTGAGGCCTGGCTTGGAGGCCTCCCCCTCACCCCAGCCTTGCCCCTCCCTCCACTGAGGAGCTGCTCCCCCCAACCAAGCCCACCACCCTCTCCAGACCACCTCCAGCAGCTCGAGGTGATGGACAGGACAATTATTCCCTGAGCTGCCAGAGCACTTTGAAGCCCTGTCTGCACATGGCAGGTGGGGTGGGGGCTGCCCCCCCGGACCCTTGCACCCAGTCTCTCTGCGGCCATTCCCCCCCGGTTCCTCCCACTGCCAGGTCCTTCCAGCACGACACTCATCTGGTTCGGTCAGAAATCCTGAGATGCGCGGGCAAGCCTGGGCATCAGAGACCTGGATTCGAATTCTGACCCCGCCCTGTCCCCAGCCGCACGATTTGGGGCAAGTGCTGGCTTTTCCTGAGTTTCAGCCCCACATCCACAAAGCGGGCAACAGTGGCTATTTGTCACAAGAGCAGGATGAGGACCGGCCATGCTCTGGGGCTCCACATGCTGTAGCTCCATCCCCTGACCACCCTCACTGCACGGTGGGGAGCACAGCAGCTCCTCCGCAGGTGCCTGACACTCATGCTGCACTTGGCCTGTGCTGTCGGCCAGGAGGGTAGAGATGCACATGTGCCTGCCCGGGGAGCTGGAGGCCTGGGGAGGCAGGTCCCAGAGGCAGGATGACAGCGGGGTGGGGGCACAGCGGTGCAGAGGAAGGAGCGGGACCTGGGGCTGCCGTCTGCACCGAGGACAGGGTGTGTCCTGTGGTGGGGGCAGGGGCAGAGGGCCAGGAGCGCGCGCCATCCTCCCTGTGCTCCCCACCCCCACCTGCACCAACCTCCTGGCACAGCAGGGCCTCTGGAAAGGAAGGTCCCCAGGCCAATGTCACAGCCACCCTAAGTCAGGCATACTGGCAGCCCCAAAGGGCAAGGCGGCAGTGGAGGCATCGTGGAGAGCAGAGCTCCTAGGGACAGAGGCCTCCAGGGGTTGGAGGGTAAGGACACAAGTTAGGATGTCAACCCCACCTTGGGGAGGCCTCTGCAGACAACCCAAGCATCTCACAGACAGAGATCACTTTCTTCTCCCTTCTCCCAGCTTTGGTCCCAGACCTGTTGTGGAGGACTTGCTCTTATCTCCATCACCACCACTGCCACCACCACACATCACCACCATCACCATCATCACCACTATCACATCACCACCATCAACTTCACCATCACCACCACCACATCACCATCACCATCATCACTACCATTGCCACCATCACCACTATCACATCACCACCATCATCACCATGACCACTATCACATCACCACCACCAACTTCACCATCACCATCATCACCAATCATCACCATCACCACCACCACCATCATCACCACTATCACATCACCACCATCAGCAACTTCACCATTATCACCATCACCACCACCACCATCATCACCACCATCACCATCATCACCACCACCACCACCACCATCACAACCACCATCATCATCACCACCACCACCACCATCACCACCACCACCACCATCACACCACCACCACCACCACTATCACCACCACCACCACCATCATCACCACCACCATCATTACCACCACCACCATCACACCATCACCACCATCATCAACACCACCACCATCACCACCACCATCATCACCATCACATCACCACCATCATCAACTTCACCATCATCACCACCATCACCATCATCACCATCACCACCATCACCACCACCATCACCACCACCACCATCATTACCACCACCACCACCATCATCACCACCACCACCATCACACCATCACCATCATCATCAACACCACCACCATCACCACCACCATCACCACCACCATCATCACCATCACATCACCACCATCATCAACTTCACCATCATCACCACCATCACCATCACCACCATCACCACCACCACCATCACCACCATCATCACCACCACCATCATTACCACCACCACCATCATTACCACCACCACCATCACCACCACCACCATCACCACCATCATCACCACCACCATCAACTTCACCATTATCACCATCACCACCACCACCATCACCACCACCACCACCACCACCACCATCATCACCACCACCATCACCATCAAATCACCACCATCAACTTCACCAGTATCACCACCACCACCACCATCATCACCACCACCACCATCACCATCAAATCACCACCATCAACTTCACCATTATCACCATCACCACCACCATCATCACCACCACCATCACCACCACCACCATCACCACCACCACCATCATCACCATCACATCACCACCATCACCACCACCACCACCATCACCATTATATCACCACCATCATCACCATTACATCACCACCATCATCACCACCACCATCATCACCATCACATCACCACCATCATCTTCACCATTATCACCATCACCACCACCATCATCACCACCATCACCATCATCACCACCATCACCATCATCACCACCACCACCACTACCATCACCACCATCATCACCACCACCATCATCACCATCACATCACCACCACCATCAACTTCACCATTATCACCATCACCACCACCACCATCAGCACCACCACCATCACCACCACCATCATCACCACCACCACCACCACCATCACCACCACCACCATCATCACCACCACCATCATCACCATCACATCACCACAATCTTCACCATCACCACCACCACCACCACCATCACCATCACCACTATCACATCACCACCATCATCACCATCACCACTATCACATCACCACCACCAACTTCACCATCACCATCATCACCAATCACCACCATCACCATCTTCACTACCATCACCACCACCACCATCATCACCACTATCACATCACCACCATCACCATCATCACCACCATCACATCAACACCAACTTCACCATCACCATCACCACCACCACCACCACCACCATCACCACTATCACATCACCACTATCACCATTTTCACCATCACCATCACTATCACTGTCATCATCACCATCTTCATCTTCACCATCATCACCATCTTCACCATCATCACCACCACCACCATCATCACCCTCAGCATTCCCACTGTGTCAGTCAGCTCAGGTGCCTGTAACAAAATACTATAGTCCACACCACCATCACGACCATCACTACCATTACCACCACCACCACATTCCTCACCACCATCACCATCACCATCACCACCACCACCATCACCACCACCACCACCACCACCATCGGAACAAGTCACCGTGTTAAGTGCTCCCCAGGCAACCAGCATTACCAGTTTGTGTTTTACAGCCAAGGAAAACAAAGAGCAGAGAGACTCAGCGATGTGCTAAGTCATACACGGGTAGTCACTGCAGAACTGGTACTAGAACCCAGTCTGTTGGACTCCAGGGACCGTCCTCACATTACAGAAGCAGCAGTGTCCCCTAGTCAGCCCGGCTTCTGAAGAAAGGGGTTCTTGCTATGCATGCGGACAGGATGCTGGGCTGATCTGGTTCTCCAGAACCCCATTTCCCTGGGCCTCTCCTGGGTACTGGAAGGGAGGCAGGCTCATTTGCATTCAATTTGCATACAGCTGCTGAAAATGAGCCCAAATTCCCTACCACTTCAAAACTGCATTGTTTCTGCCTTGAAAGGGACCTTCCCACGCACACAGCCATCCCCGTCACCCCACCGAGGGGCGGTGTCCCCTCGTCACCTCTCCGGAGGAGCCAATTCCCCACTCCTAGCCCAGCCCCCACCCGGGGGTGACCACAGCCTTAGCCTCCTTCCTCCTTCCTCTCCAGGGGCTACAGGTCCCCACAGCCCTCCCCACAACACAGCGGGCAGGGGCAGGGGCAGGAAGGTCCTGCAGAGGAGACGCTGGGGCCACTGGCATGAGCCGGAGTCCTCTGTGAGCCCGGCACCCCGGACAGCCAGCCGGTCAGTCAACACCAGGACTGGGCCGGACGTCAGGCACTGCCTCCGGGAGCCTCCTACCTCCTCCAGACCATCATCTTTCTGTGGGACCCCTGGCCCCTCATCTGCCCACCCTGCCCTCAGATGCTCAGCTTGGGACTGTCAGCCCAGGAGGAAGCTCTGTTAGAAGGGCCGCCTGGAGGCTGGGGGTCAGGGGCGCTGTGGACAGGGCCTGGGCTCTCTGCAGACCCACTCTGGAGAGGGCCTGTCTGACCAGGGGCCGGGAGCTGTGAGCTGCAGGCCGGCGCCCTGCCTCCTCCTGGGGCAGGGTGGTAAGTGCAGAGGCTGGAGGCCTGGCCCCGGGCGTCCAGCTCTTCCTCTGCCCAGAGTCCAACTCTCTCTTCTGCCTCCTGCAGACCAGCTGCCTCCTGGAGAAGCTCTTCTGCACACCTGGCGCCCCATCCAGGAAGTGGACCACGCCTATCTCCGGGCTCCCAACTCTGTCCAGGAGGCAAGCTAGGGGCACACACCTCTGCACACCAGTGCACAGGCACATACAACACACACGTGAACACACATAAACTCCATGCACAGCACAACATGCCTGAGCACACGCACACAACGGGCGCCACCCGAGGGCCTGCCCACCCCCGTGCCCCCCCCCGGGTTGTGAGCAGCGCTGGCTGTGTGTCTTGGAGTCTTGGACGAGCCTTCACCATCTGGCCTCATGGGGTTCATCTGAGCAGGGGTTGAGACTCTTCTCATCTTGGGGGCTCAAAGGTACCCCTCAGGGTTGGAGGGAAGCAGGAAGCAGGCACTTCTAGCTTAAGACAGTCCCACCACCCCTCAGGGGCTTCCCAGGTGGCTCAGTGGTAAAGAATCCACCGGCCAGTGCAGGAGACAAAAGAGACAGGGGCTCAAACCCTGCATCAGGAAGATCCCCTGGAGAAGGAAATGGCAACCCACTCCAGTATTCTTGCCTGGAGAATTCCAGGGACAGAGGAGCCTGACAGGCTACAGTCCATGGGGTTACAGAGTCAGACATGACTGAGTGACCGAGCATTGCACGTACCGCCCTGAGACACTTCCTTCCCCCTTGGGAGGCTGTGGGGATTTATCCTCCATCCAGGTCTGGCCCACGGGGCTGGCATTTCAGCCATCTCTGTAGCACTTCCTCTAAGGCCTCAAGGACATCCCTGACCCTGGTCTACAAATCGGGGGCGTGTGCCAGGCTGACCGCCAGCGCCCGGCTGGACTCCTACACTCAAAGGGAGCTCTACTCGTGAGATTAGTGCAGCAGGAAGAACTCGGGAGGGGGTCCCAAATCAGGGCTGAGCCCACCCCCAAGAACAGGCTCACCTCCCCTGAGCAGACTTCTTCCCGGGTCAAAAAAGGGTGAGCGGGCCTCGCTGGGAGAGGCCCACAGGAGCTCAAGGCTGCAGTCGCCCACATTGGGCCCCAGGAAATAAGCTACTCCCTCCTGCCTGTGGGCTCCAACTGCCCCCCACCCAGGTCTGGTCCCCACGCCTGTCGGAGAGCTGGGGCGGGGGGGGGGGGTTCGGTGGCGGGTAGGGACAGCCCACAGAGTCGCGCTGAAGTTAGGCCACAGGCTTGAACGCAGACCCACCCAACCTGAAGCTGCTCCGAGTTGCCAAGGACACGGGGGCAGGTGGGGCACAGCGGGGTGCAGGGCTCCCCAGTTTCTCTGTACTATGCCCGTGACCTCTGCCCATCCACCCAGGCGCAGTGAGCCCAGTAATGAGCAGACAGGTTTAAATGTTTGCTGGGGTTCTGTCTCTGCTGGCGATCACTTCGAGAGGGACTGGAGGAGCAAACAGAGCAGGGTGGGAAAGGGCCCGGCCTGGGGCCCAGACCAAGGCCCAAGTGAGGGCCACTCTCCCGCCCCCAGCTCTGTGGCCCCGCCAGCTGTCCCTCCCCGCACCTGGAACCCAACTCACATTTACATTTCTCAGCAGACGGCAGGGAGAATCTATAACAATGCGATTATGAGAATGAGATTCTCCAGTGTTCTCGGTACCCAGGGGCTCGGGCCTTGGCAAATCCAATCGCTGCTTATTTACCCAGCTCACCTCCAAATTAAAAGGCAGCTTCCCCTCCCCCAGGGTGGGCTCCCAGCCCGGCCAGGGCAGCAGGGCTCACACCCACTGCCCGGGCGAGGCCTCATGGCTCTCAGGTCACTGGGGACAGGACAGAGGGCTCCGGCTTGGGAGTCCCTCCTCGTTCTCCCTGGAGGCTCCGGGCCTGGGCCAGGCTTCCCGGAGGGCCCTTCGCGAGTCCTGCCCTTTGCTGGACTCGGATGAGTTCAGGTGCCCTCGCTCCTCAGGCCTGCAGCGGACACCGGGCCCGGCCTACTGGAGACCTCCCTTCTTTCTGCACCTCTAATCTTCCTGATCAGAACCACGCCCGTTTTGCCTCCCGGTGCCTCTGATGCCCTGGCCTTGTCCACACCTGGGCAGCCAGGAGGTGCAGGAGCCACGCGGTGTGTGCTGACCAAGCACGGGCTCGTGCTGAGCACTGTCCTGGGGGCCGGGGCACCCAGAGCCCAGCCTCGTGGAGGTCACCTGCCCAGGAGGACAAGGACTCCCAGGGCACGTGTGCAGGCGTGTGGCTGGGAGGGTGAGAGGGATCGAGGATGCCTCTGAGGAGCACATGTCTGAGTGAAGACCTTCAGGGAAGGGGCAGTGAGGACGTGGAAAGCATGCAGGACAGGAGGTAGGGAGGCCAACCTCCGCTGAGCACCCAGGAACCAGGACAGGCATTCTCGCTGTCTGCTGCCCATCAAGGGCGGGGGACAAGGGAGCTGTTCTCAGCTCAGCATTGTCCATCATCTGCCCCCAGAAGCAGCACCCTGGGTGGGGGTGGGAGGACATTATTTTCCCCAAAGCCACTGGGTGCTTCCGGGTTTCCTGCTAAACCACCAAAAGGCAGGCCACAGGGCTCAGCATGGTCAGCGCATGCTGTGCTCCAATGGTCTGTGTCCACGAGACAGACAGGCCTGTGATGTCCCTCTCCTGAATGTATGTCATCTCTGATTCGACCTACTGTTACAGATTTAGGAATTTCCCTTTTTCCTGTGGTCCAGGAGCATTTGTACAAGACTGGATCTCTGCTCTGAAAGTTGGTTAGAACATACATCAAAGGCCAGTCTCCACAGTGGAGGGGGCTCTTCCTGACCCATTCCATTTCTTTAATGGTTACAAGGACCACCAATCCTTTTACCCTTTAGTTGGTGTTGACAAATTGTACTTTTCTAGAAATCGGTCCATTTGCCCGTTTCCAAACTTGTTGGCCTAGGCCTACTCACAGAATTCTCTCATTACTTTGGAATATCTGTTCCTTCAATGTGCGATCAACCTTACCAGTGGTTTGTCCATTTTCATGGTCTTTTCAAAGAGCCAGCCCTTGTTGTTCTCATTCAGTTGCTCTGTCGTGTCCGACTCTTTGAGACTACATGGACTGCAGCACGCCAGGCTTCCCTGTCCTTCACTAGCACCTGGAGTTTGCTCAGATTCACGCCCATTGAGTCGGTGATGCCATCCAACTGTCTCATCCTCTGTCGCCACCTTCTCCTCTTGCTCTCAATTTTTCCCAGCATCAGGGTCTTTTCCGCTAAGTCAGCTCTTCACATCAGGTGGCCAAAGTATTGGAGCGTCAGTAATAAATTCTGCTTTGTCTCTATAATCTTCTTCTTTCTAATTTCTCAGGGTTTATTCTGCAGTCATTTTACTCTTATTTAATGTCTTTTTAATATCTTAATTCATTAATTTCCAGCCTTTCTCTTTTTGTTGTATAAGCATTTAAGGCTATTAATTTCCTTTGAAGTACCCCCACAGATTTTGACATGCAGTATTTTCATTATTATTCAATTATGTATTTTTACATATCCGCTAATGATTTATTCTTTTTCGATCTCCCAATTATTTAGAACTGTTTAAAATATTTCCCAACATACAAGGAAATTTTTCTTTATTTTTGTGCTGATGCTATCTAATGAGAGGATTTTCCTAATTGCATTTTTGAATAATTGCAGTGTTTCACCCATTTACTGATCCTTTGAAGTTTGCTGACACTTGGTCTTCGACCTAAGTCATGATCAAAATCCAGGCGTCCTGGAGAAGACTGGGTGTTATCTGCTGAGTGTTACTTGTTTGAGGGTCTGGTGAGTCAGCTGCTGGTTATCAGTGAAACCTGCACCATCTTAACCAATTCCTGCTCTGTGCCCATGCTGACACCTTCCACTCTCAGGATGGACTCCCTCTGCAGGCAGGCAGTTCCGGCTTTACCCATCCATTTGGAGCTTGTTTTAAGTGTACAGAGATGCAGGATTTTTTGTCTTTCTGAAGAGCTGAACCGGCCATGCTGTCCTGTTTAATATATTGACATTTACTTATATGAGTGATGTTGATAGGGCTAGCCCCTCACGCTCTTCCCAGCTCTGACTGCCATGTCTTTCTCTACACTTTCTCACCTTCTTGTCCTTATGTTTCACTGGATTAGTTTTAAATGGCAAAGAGATGTTTTTTCCTACACTCTGTTGAGTCTCGATGTTTAATGGGCTCTTTGATCCATCCACATTCCACATTAACCTGTTTACTGAATGTGATACCAAAGGTTTGCCGCGGGTTTTCTATTTATCTTATTGTCTTCTATATTATTTTAATTTCTCTTTTCCCCTTTTTTATTCAGTAATGAGTTTTGTCTGCTTAGTTGCATTCTTATTCCTTTTTTCCTATTTATGTATCTTCTTTGGTGAAGGATCTGCTCGAATCTTTTGCCCAAATTTTCTAATTCAAGTGTTTGTTTTCTTGTTGCTGGATTTAGAGAGCTCTTAATATATTCAGGATACAAGTCCTATGTCAGATATGTGATATACAAACATTTTCTCCCAGTAAGTAGCTTGCCTTTTAATTCTATTAACAGGGTCATTTGCAGAGTGTAAGTTTTTAATTTCAGTGAAGGAATCCTTGAGTTTTTAACCACATACAGCTACTAACAGGCACCAAAATTAATGTAATCACCCTTTACGACCAACACACTGTCACTGCCCCCCTGCTGTTCCGTCTTTTGGAAACACTGACCCACGCAAATCAGACAGCACACTCCAAGTCCACTGCTTGATATGAAATGGTTTCACCATCAGTCCTGTATCGACCAGCTTCCTGGCTCCCCGCCCGTGTCACACACCTTCCTCCTGGGGCCATCCTGGAGTCCGCCCGTCAGAAGCTCTTCTTGTCAAAGTCTCTTGGCAACAGACCCTCACGCTTTCAGTCCTCTTTGTCCTGAGAGGTGGCTTTGCCGGGGGCCTGATTCCAGGTGACAGTCCCTCTCTGGGCCTGGTCTCCCCACGGCCTCCACAGCTGAGCCTGTGGCTGAGCTGGTGGGGGTGGGGCTGCCGCTCTGTCCCCTGTCCTGAGCCAGCCTCCCACTCAGGGGCCGAGGTTTCCCAGCACATGGAGCCACCCGGTGCTGTGCGTGCCCCGCACCCCCGTCGGCAGGATGGCGGGTCAAGGGGTCACACACCACCTTTCTTCATTCGATTTTCTTCTCCTGGGACCCTGCCAGACCCAGGCTGGATTTCTGGTCCTCTGCACCCTTTCATCTCTCTGTCACCCTTCCCACCTTCTGAGGTCCCCTGTCATGTTGCTATTTCTCCAACTAAGCCTCAAATGTCATCTGTGACCAAGGATGCTTCCAGGCTCCCCGCCGAGTTCTTTGTTCTTAAAAGTTGTCACTGGCCTTTTCCAGACATGCTGGGTCACTTCTGATCATGTTACTACTACTCATCTTTGTGACTTCACCTCATTTTAAAAATATTCCTTAGAAACTATCTTACGTTAGGTATCTGCTTGATTCCTCCGGGGTCTGCACGGGCCAGTTACAGCTGCCTGCTGAATCAAATAACACAGACTCGGCAGCTCTAACAGAAATGCAACCCCCGCCCACCCCCGTCCTGGAGGCGGGAGGTCAGAGACGAGGGTGGACAGGCCTCTCCCCCGGCGTGTGGCTGGCCACCTCCTCCCCGGTCCTCACACAGCCATCCCCCCGCACGCATCTCTGTCCTCATTTTTTCTTCACACTGAGATGGAAGTCACCCCAGGGATCCCACTTCACCTCGATCCTTTCTAAAAGCCTCAACTTCTAACACAATCACCTGCTCAGGTCCCGGGGTGCAGACCTCTGCACCTGGCGGGCCTGAACCTGTTATTCTGCGATGCTGGCCCTCCTGCCCCCTGCAGACTACGTGACAGCTGCCCATGGGCTCACGTGATGCTTCTTCCTCCCTCTGAGGGTCCCCCAGAGGCCTGCGGGACCCTCCCCCAGCCAGAGAGACCCGTCTGCCAGGAACCCGGATCTCAGGGCTGGCCTCAGAGATGCCTCCAGCTCAGTGCTGGGGTAACTGGTGAGGTGAGGGGGGTGCAGGGAGGGGACAAGCCTGGCTATTTCGCTTCTCCCTGCAAACCAGCAAAGCCTTTATAACCACAGCTTTTTCCACATTAATCTGTTTCCCGCATGGGCTCCTAGTAAAAGTAAAGTCTCTCAGTAGTGTTCAACTCTTTGTGACCCCATGGACTGTAACTTATCACTCTCCTCCGTCCATGGGATTTTCCAGGCTAGAGCACTGGAGTGGGCTGCCATTTCCTTCTCCAGGGGATCTTCCTGACCCAAGGATTGAACCCAGGTCTCCGGCATGGCTGAAGACTCTTTACAGTCTGAACCACCCCTAACCTGCAGTTTATCCACCAAAAGCAGACCTGAGATACACCCAACCTTTGCAGGGCAGCAGGAAAGGCCACCCTGGAGAACACCCGGTGTCGTCTGACCACAGGGACGAGGAGGCTGGAAGGACGCTGGCCACGCTGCAGAGTGCTGGATGGGCCACTAAGCAACCTGGGCGCTTTTGTGGACGAGAGTTACTGACTCGCCGCTGGCTCCGCGGGGAACAGTGAAACCACGAAACATCCCTCCTTCCGTGTAGGTTCCACCCTGTGCTCAGCTCCTTCCGAGCTGGCCTGCCCCGGGAGCCTGGGGGTCAGCTCACTGTCCGGTTCCTGCCAAGATCTCAGCGTCCTACTTCCAGAAAAGGCTGTTATCACAAGTCCGGAGAAGGAGGCAAAAGGAAAGCCAGAGTGGAGCCCGGCCTCAGGGCCATAAGCGCCCCGACCACCACCGAAGCGCGTGGCCGGCCATGAGCCTGCCTCCTGGGGCTGCCCCGAAGGGCCGCCCCGTCCTAGGGTCACAGGCGAGGCAGATCGCAAGCGCAGGGAGGGCTGAGGGCTGCCTGCGGGGAAGCACAGGGGACAGACCACCACCAGGACAGACCGGTTGCATCTCATTTTCTGTCAGCATCACCCTCATCACTGTCTGCTTTCGTTTTGTTATTTTATATTTATGTAAGAAAAATATTTTTCCAAAAAAAGTCAGTAGGTATAAAATGGCACCCCACCCCAACCAGTACCAAGGAACATGTGTGCACACATATATCTCACATCATAGACATAAACAATGACCGCAGGCCCTCAGGCGTGGGTCCCTTGGGGCAAAACCAAGAAGATGCAGGGGCCCAGCCCCCACCCCAGTCTGTACACCTGCAGAGCAGCGGGGCTCCCAGGAGTCACTCCGGGGCACACACTGGGCGTCTTCTGGGTGCCCGGCTGAGGCACACTTCCAGGGTCTACGCGCCAGGTGGTGGTCTGGAGGCGCTGTGCCTGCGTGCACGTGCCGGATGGGAGGGTGGGGCTCTGCCATCCCCCACATTGTCCCTGAGCAGACCTCATTCCTGTGCTCCCTGGGGTCGCTGGGCCCACAGGCAATGGCAGGACAGAAGGGGCATGCTGGCGATGTCCCGTGTCCTCTCCGGCTCCGCCGAGGGCCCATGGGGCTCGGACCCTAGGTTTCCTCCTCCACTTTCAGGATCATCCCTGAGAAGGCCTCTGGACCGGTGCGGCTGCCCTGGGAGGCTCTGGCCTGCCTGCAACCGGTCCCGCCCCCCGGGGAGCCGCCTGGGCTGGTGGGTGAGGCGCCCCGGGCCGGGAGGGCCTCCACCAGCCTCCCAAGGGTCTGGGTGAGCGCCTCGACGCCATCGGCCAGCCGCTGGCTCTGCTCGGTCAGCCGCTCCAGCAGGAGGTTCTGCTGGGCCATCAGCGTGCTCTGCTGCTGGGACCAGGCGCTGAGCAGGGCGCCCTGCCGCCGCTGTGCGTCCAGAAGCCGCCGCTCCAGCTCCAAGGCCTCGGCCCCTGCAGCCTTCCCAGAGGGCTGGGATCCTGCCAAGGTGGGCGGTGAGAGCCGGGGGGGCCCAGGAAGTGCAGCTGCTGGGGGCGCTGAGCCCGGGGAGGCAGGCGGGGAGGGTGAGGAGGCGGCCACAGGGAAGGCTCCTCGGGGGTCCAGGGGGTCGGCTTCGGGCGGGCTTGGCCCATCCAGCGTCCGCAGGGGGAGCCACAGGCAGCCGGGGGCCTCGTCCTCCTTGTCAGCTAGCAGGGGGAGACAGGAAACATGAGCCTTCGCCAGCCAGGACTGGGGCAGTGCAGGGAGGGCCCTCAGTGCACGAGGCCCTCTGCACACACAGCGATCTCGGCCTCTCTCAGGGCCCGTGGTCAGCAGCAGCGCCCTCACAGGACGCTGAGACTCAGAGGGCAAAGGATGTCCTCCAGGGATGCTGAGAAAAAACTCCAACCTGGCGGCTCCAAGGCCAAGGTGCCACCGCTAGGTTGCCATCTGTCTGTCTGCTCACTCAAGCTGGCCATCATCTACCCACTGTCCTGTCTGTCCATCTGTCTACCTACACGTATCCAACCACACATCCATCCCTTCATCTGTCTGCCCGTTTGCTGGTCGAGCATCCACCTGTCCCTCCATCAGCCCACCTCCTTTCTTCCGTCCACCCATCCATCCGTGTGCATCTTCCCGTCCATCCACTTCATCTCTCAGCCATCTACCCATAAGCCAGCCCACACACCCAGCCATCATTCACCCACGTCTCTGTCTGTCCAGCCACATGCTTGTGCTAATCCCCTTCCAGCCCTTCAGTCCACCTGTCCATCTCTCCAACCCTCCATTCATCTGTCTGTGCAGCCAGCCATCCGCCACGTGGACGACCAGGAAGATAAGCAGAGTGGACATAACAGCAGCACTTCTCCAGGAGAAGCTGAGACCTGGACCCCTACACGCTGGACTCCAAAACCAGCTCCGCCTCTTGGGAGCCGTGTGATGTGGGACGCCCTTCTCTCCTCTGGGTCTCAAAGCCCTGTGTGCACGTGGAAGGCCAGAGGCCGAGATGCCTGTCCTGCCGACACTTCCCAGCACGCTCAGGCAGTGGGCGGGAGCCGGAGGGCTTCCTGCGTGGTGGCCACCGTGGGCTGCACCTCCTGGGCGGAGCCCCCCCTCGCCTCACCTATGGGGCAGGGTCCCACCTTGGGAGGGTAGCATCACCCCAGAGCACCGGGCCCACGCGCCTCTGGCAACAGGCAGGCCAGGTTCCAAGCCTGCTGCATCCCAGGCACGGGTGGCCGCCCGCCACCGCCTCCTCGTCCTCCTCCTCCTTCCACAGTCCAGGCTCGTGCTGATCCTTCTGACCCGGTGGCCCCTGGGGGTACGAGGGGGAGCCAGCTGCCCTGCCGACTCGTTGCTTCTCTCCTCAGATGAGACTTCGGGAGTGAGGCCCTCGGCGGGCAACGTCCAGCTCCGTATTCCCGCGGCAGAGGCCAGGCCGGGCTTCCGACAAGCCCGCCGTGCTTGTCAGTTCCGGCGGTGCCCTCTCTCTGGAGGCCTGGGGGGACCAGGCCCGGAGAGCCCGCCGTGCTTGTCAGTTCTGGCGGTGCCCTCTCTCTGGGAGGCAGGCTGTGTGGGCAGAGGGCGCCGAGCCGCCACCAGATGCCGCAGCCCTGCCCCACCCCACCCTGCAGACGCAGGCCACCCCCGGCGGCCACACCAGCTGTCACGTGCGCCCAACCCTTGCCCTGGCCGAGGAGTCAGGGGGCCCCGATGCAAAAAAGCGGCGGCCAGCAGTGGGCCCAGCGGGTGCCCCCACTATGCGCCCTTGCAGAGTCCGATGGCCTCCAGGCTCCCCACCAGGGGAGGCCTGGGGATGGAGGCTCTGCTGGGAGGGGCCGCTCTCCCCTATGGCCGGCCCCACCCTGCGCCCCTCCTCCCCAGAGGCACCCCGAGTCCCTCTCCCAGCACAGTGCTGACGTCCCAAAGCCCCCGGGGAGCACGGACAGCGTCTACCACCTCCCCGGCCCCTCCCTGGCTCCAGTGGCACGGCCCGCACAGGTCCACCCCCTGGCCGCGGCACCCTGAGCCTGCCTGGGCAGCCCCTTCCTCGGCCTCTGCCCCGGCTCCTGCTCGGCACGCCCCGGGAAGCCCTCCCTGCCTCAGCAGGCACAGGGCCCCATGTCACTGGACTGCACCATCCAGCCACCCCACCCCTAGGACGCGAGCTCTGGGGGACACAGGCTCTGAGGGCTCCGTCTCTGAGCGAGGGCCCGGCACGGAGCAGGGGGCCTGGGGGCAGGCGGCAGGTGGAGGACACTCACGGCGCCCACTTCCTGCTGGACCCAGGCCCGGCCAGGGGCTCACGGCTGTGTCGCGGCTGTGTCCCCAGAGCTGCCTGATGCCCCACCTCAAGCAAACGAAGGTCAGACATTGGTCCTTACTGCCCTGGAGCCAGCCGACACATCCCAAGCAGCGAGGCCCCGCCAGCTCCAGCCCCGCGCCTGGCCCGGGGCAGACAGGGAACCCTCTCCATAGCACCCCAGTCCAGGACAGCCGAAGCCACCGGGCCTCCTGTCGGGGCAGCCAGGTGCTACCCACTGGGCTGGGGAGCCGCAGCCCCGCCGATGCCCACGGCAGCGAGACCCACCCCTGGGAGCCGCTCACCCCTCACCCCTGCACTCTCGCTTGCTGAGCCGGGGACAGAGGCCTGGGACACAGCCTCGGTGGGGGTGCAGACGGGGCAAGCAAGGCTGACCGCCCTGGGCACGCAGCCCACACCCCTACCTCTCCCCTCCCCCATAGCAGTCGGCTTGGGTACAGAGAAGACCCTGCGGGCCTGCCCCTCCGGTGCGGGCAGGGGCGGAGGGCCATGCCCTCACACTGACTTACTTGGTGCCGGCTGGCTCCAGCGAGGAGCTCACTGGCCGCCTCTGTGTGCGAGGACGCAGCCTCAAGACCGGCTTCAATACTATCTGCAAATCAAGACAACACAAGCAATTACAGAGAGGAGACCCTCCGGTCACCCAGAGCGGGGGCGGGGGAGGCACAAACGGGGAGTCCGGCCTCCAGAGGTCAGAGGCTGCGGGGATGGGCACCGCCCACCCGCCCGGCGTGAGCCCTGGCCCGCCTGAGTGTCAGGACAGAGAGCCTGGCACTGTCTGTCCTTGGGGCCTGGCAGCCCCTCAGAATGGGTGAGTCCAAGCCGGGAACAGCTCTGCACACAGAGAGCCACCATGAAGATGGCCATCAGGGTCTGGGAACACCACTGCCCCCCAGAACACTAGCACGTGCCGGCCGCCGGCGTCCCCGCACCACGCAGCTGGTTCTGACAACCGTGCAGCTCCGAATGGGGACCAGGGGCTTCAAGCAGGGGCCTGCTGGGTGTGTCAGCAAAGCCCCCAAGACGTCACCCCAGCAACACAGCTGAGCCACCCTGGGACACCAGAAGACACCCCTCCGCGGCACCGGAGGTGAAAAGGCGGTATCACGTAAAACACCCGCAAGTCCACCCTACCCTGCAACGACGCGTGGCCAGGCTGGCGGGCACAGGACAGGGGTGAGTCAGGACCAGGGCTCTCAACCCGGTAGGAACAGGGCTGGAACCCCCGGAAGCACCAGGGCAATTCTCTATGCTGTGTCCTCTCCCCCCAAGAAGGACCCGGTGCTGCCCAGACAAGCGGGCAGTGACCACAGCTGTGGGCACAGCCCTTAGGAGACACCAGCTGGTGCTCTGTGGGCTGACCTGTCAGATGCAAACACGCATCAAGCCAACTCTTAGGAAGAGAGGACGAGCCTCTGAATTCACGCATTTTGGTGAAAACTCAGAGGTAGAAATGGCTACATGCACACATCTCCCCTGATGCTGGGAAAGACTGAAGGTGGGAGGAGAAAGGGACGACAGAGGATGAGATGGTTGGATGTCATCACTGACTCAATGGACATTAGTTTGAGTAAACTCCAGGAATTGCTGATGGACAGAGAGGCCTGGCATGCTGTAGTCCACGGGGTCGCAACGAGTCGGACAAGACTGAGACTGAACAGAAGTGAACACATCTCCCTCGACCGCCCAGGGCCTGAGGCAGAGACGGCACCCATAAACACAGGTGCAGCCCGGGCACTGAGGGCTGCCCCAGTGGGCGAGAGCCTGAGGGTCACGGCGGATGGGGGACGGGGTGCCGGCCCACCAGGGCGGGTGGGATGTCTGGGCTGAGCTGGGCCTCATGGCGGAACTTGCAGAACCAAGAGTCACGCACTGGGGCCACCGAGCTCCTGCCCCGCTCCCAGGCAGGGGGCCGGCAGGACGGGTCTGAGCACCCAGGGCCCTCCCGCCAGCTCCCCTGCACCTTAGAGTGTGCCCACCTGCAGCATCCCAAAGCCGGGCCTGGCTCTGCCGGTAGAACAGGCGGCCTCCCCACGACTGACGGGCAGGCCCTGCCCCGTCGTCCAGGCCTGTGACGGTCCAGTTCAGGGCACGGCTGTGTCCTGGGTGCGTGTACATCTCTGACCTGCCCCCACCTGTTTGGTGCAGACCCCCTGAAAAGGTCTGCTGGGGCCTCTGCTGGGGCATCGACGGCCCTGCTGTGCCTGCAGGCCCTCCTGCTGTCCGCTCGGCGGCCCTCAGGACGCAGCTGGTCCTGCTTCCAGCTTCTCCCTCAAGTCCTTCCAGTAGCTCCCCAGGAAGCGGGAGGCGAGGGTCCGCGGGGCCCCGCTTCAAGCTGTGAGTGGAGCCAATGCTACTGAGGCGAAGGGCGCTGTGACGGGCTTGCAGAGGTGTCTTGAGAGGAGGATGAGGAACAGGAGGAGGAGGAGCTGGAGGCGGCGGCCAAGACCCAGCTGGGCTCAGGAGCGGCCGCAAAGGCAGCCGGCGGTGGGCCTGGGGCTCTGGGGTCAGCGTGCCCTGGGAGGCTGAGGGCCCCTGACGCTGCCTGGCCTGGCCTGCGGCTGAGTGACGTGAGCGAGGGGTGCCCCTCCCTGGCCTGGAGCCTCGGCCTCCCCATCTGGACGCAGAGCGGGCCTTGCTGGAGGCTCTGGGCGGGCTGTGGGGAGCCACTTACTTGGCAGGGGCTTGGCGGCACGGCCCTCCCCGGGGGCGCCAGGGGCCGCGAAGGTCTCAGCCACCATGCGCTCGACGGGCGTGAGGACGGCGGGGGTGCGGGGGCACTCGGCCAGCTTCCGGCGCACCACCCCGCGCAGGTCGCGCCACTTGTGCTTGACATCGCCCAGGTCCCGGCGGCAGTAGCCCAGCGCGTTCACCGCCTGCAGGATCTTGCTCCACACCCGGTGTTTGCGGGCGGGCGGGCCCCGCAGCGTCCCGAACAGCAGCGGGTAGTGGCGCGTCACCCTCTGCACCAGCACCTCCGTCTCCTGGGGGCTGAAGTTGGGCTTCCGCGTTTTGGTGCGTGAGTGGGGGCCTGGCCCGGGCAGCAGGGCTGCCACGGCCGGCTCGGGGCTGGAGCTGCGCCCACACAAGGCCTTGCTGCTGCTGGACCCTGGAAAGGCACCGGAGGCTGAGGGCAGCAGGCTGGCCCCACTGCCCCTGCTGGGGGACGTGGGCCTCACCGACACCTGCCGTCCCGGGGACACCCACTCAGGCACGCAGCGGGGTCCCAGGCTGTGGCTATTCTGGGCACTGGGGCCCACCCCTCCAGCAGGCACAGCACTGGAGGAGGTCAGTCCTTGCCAGCCCCCCGCCTGGCGAGAGCAGAGAGGCCCTCCTCATTGGCCCATCACTGGGACCGAGTGACCATCTGGTGACCATCCGGGAAACACCTGGGCGTCCATCTGGAGCGTACAAAGCATTCTGCACACCCACCCTGAGACAGTCACCCACAGAGGTTATCAAGCACGTGGAGACAGGGAGGGTCCCAGGAGAGGTGCCGTGAGCCGGGACAGGTGATGCCCAGAGCTGCCCACGGCAGGAGCGGGGGTCCCGTGGGCGCCCAGGCTTGCGGACCCGTGAGGGGCTGGCAGGCAGCATGGCCCAACCCCCTCATCGCTCTGCTCCTGGGGATGCAGCACACACCGGGGGTGGGGGGCTGGGCTGCCTCCTGGGGAGCAATACACGCCTGCGCCTCAGCACGCCCCGGCCTCCAGGCTCCATTGAGGTGACGACTCAGCCCGAGATCTGGGTGGAGAGGGGCGTGGGGAGGCCTGGGCCCCGGCCACAAGCTGCCTGTTAACCAAGTGGCTCTGGGCACTGGAAGCCACCTCGCTCCTGAGGGCCGCGGGCTGTGGCCCAGCACCGCCCCAGGCACCCGGGTACAGGGGGAGGAGCAGGAAAGCCTTGCGGCCACACAGCTAGACAGCTGGGCTGGTGGGGCGGGGGCCCTCGCGTGGAGGGAACGGAGCCACCGCAGGGGCAGGACAGCTCTCCCCGCACAGCCAGTCCCCACCGCACACGCTCCTGGGAGGAAGGCGCAGGGTGAGGGGCAGGTGGCCCGGACGCTCCCACGAGCAGGAAGAGGGGCCCGCCCCTCAGGGGGCGTCCCCGGGCTGGCCTTCCTGAGGGGCTGGGCCGACCCAGGGTGGTGGGGAGGGCATGGAGAGTGGCCAGCAGAGGCTCGGACCGCTGGAACTTGCCCAGGCCCCACTGTGTGCCAGGCAACCCCACCAGACCATGCCCACCCCTCCCTGGGGCAGTTGCTGGAAGGACTCGGGTCGAAGCCAGACACAGGGCATCCCCGAGGACGGCCTGGGGCGGGCGGGGCAGTTGGCTTGGCAGATGCTGTGGGTACCCACCAATGGCCTCTCCTTGCTCTGAAACCATGGAGGCCAAGTCCTTGATGATCTGGTTCACATCTAACAGGTCGCTCTGTGGAAAGAAGAGGACAGCCGTTAGGTCCCTGGGGCCACAGTTCAGAGGTCAAGGGCACAGCCAAGAACCAGAAATGAGCCAAGGGCGACCCCTCAACTCAAAAACATTGCTGGGATCTGAAGCACTGTCCCCCAACGCGAAGGTCAAAGCCCACACTGAGCATCCCGGGGCCGTGAGCGCCCTCCCTGGGTGCAGAGGACCCCGTGCTGGCCCCTGGAGGGTGCAGTCTTCTGCAGAACAGCGTCCCCAGCACTGACCCACAGGCCTGACCAGAGGAGAGGAGGATGTCCAGAGTAGAGGGCTCAGTGCACCTCCCGCAGTCCCCTCAGTCCTGTAGACACCTCACTCCTCGTCCCCTCCTGCGGCTCCTCGACTGAGGGGCCGTCCTGCCCCTCTCTGTACACCTGGCACCCAGCATGGCCGGCACACGTGGGTGGTAGATGGTGGATGGATGAATAGTGGATGGTAGGCAGGTGGATGCTGGGTGGTGGGTGGACGGATAGTGGATGGATGGATGCTAAACTGGATGGGTGGATGAACGGAGAGATGAATAGTAGATGGACAGATGGATGGCGGATGGAAACGAAACTGATGGGTAGATGGCTGGATGGACAGAAGAATAGTGGACAGTGGATGGACGGAAGCCCCTCTGCTGTCTGAAGACTGAGGAACTTCTTGAAGCTAGTGAGTGGGGTAAGAAGCAGAACTTGGACCCAGAGACTCTGGGGTACATCCCAACCCTGCTCATCGTGCTGGCCGCTTGCGTTCTCCTTGCCACCCTCCTCTATCTTAACTCCACTCGCCCAACAAAGCAGAAGTGATGTGAATGAAGGATGCGGGCATGCCACTTACAGAGCACACACCTGGGGCTGTGCCAGGCGCACTGAGGTCACAGGGGTTCAAGAAGGGCCTCTCAGAAAGGGGGAGGGCAGGGATTGGCACCAATGCCCGCTGACTTGAGCCCCTTCCCTGCAGGAGATGGCTCCTCCACTGGCCAGCCAGGTGACCCTGGGCAAAGCTGCCCACCTAGGAGTCGAGTTCCCACACCTACCACCCAAGCGGCCCACCTAGGAGTCGAGTTCCCACACCTACCACCCAGCAAATCCAAGCCTCCTCCATCGGTGCCGGGCGCGTGGCCAGGGTAGAGCCAGGAGGGGAGGCCCCTCCACACCTCTGAGATGCAGGCACCATGCCCCTGCCCCCCGTCCACCACCCTGCAGCCCATCAGGACCCTGGATTCATTCCCACCAGGGTCATTTCACCCCACTGCTAAATATCGCAGGGAGATTCATTTTCTTTTTAGGAGTGTTCTGGGAAATGAAGCAATTAGCATGATCTTAAACCGACAAGTACTATCAATCGCAATTCAATTTCTGGGCTTACACACAGCAGAGGCGGTGGCTCTGCGGGAACCGGGCCTCGGCCGGGAAGGTGGTGATGAGTGCGGGGCCTCGGGCAGCCTCTGGCCTGGACCCACTTCTGGGATCTGCATCCCCACAGCCCTCCCTGGATAAGGCTGCTGGTGGGAAGGCCGAACTCAGGTGCAACCCGAAGGTCCAGACCCTGAGGCCACCCGTGACGGCCACGGCCTCAGCCAGACCTCAGGGAGATAAGCCCACCTCCCCACTCTTCCAGGTCCCTGCCCCAAGGTGTCTAGATGGCGAACCTCGACCTCAGCCACTGAGCCCACACCATGGGCAGAAGCCTGGGGGGGGTCCCAAGTCTTGGACTCGGGGGCTCCAAGGGGCCTTTTAGGGTGCTCAGTCTCCCCAGGCTGCATGAGGTCACCACCGGGCAGGCAGGGAAGCCGGCACCAGAGGTTAAGGGGCTCTCCTGGGACATCCCTGCTCACCAGGAGCGGGGCAGCCCCGGCAGTCCGGACCCCTAAACAGCACCAGGGACGGCAGGCTCACTCCTGGGAGGCCTTGTGCCCCAGCCGCTGGTGAACTCAGCATGCGTGTGGTGGACCCCTTCCCTCGGGCACAGGGACAGTGTCTCAGGGAAGGAGAGGGTGGGAGGGGTGGCAAGCAGGAGCCACAAGCCTGGGGCTTCTGGGGGCCCAGGACCGCAGGCTGCCTGCCCAGGTGTGCAGGTGCGGAAGCTGGAGCAGAGGCACATAGCCATGGCCCGGCTCTGACGGGGACACACGGCTACCGGGGCAGGTGCTCCCTGTCCGAGCAGCACTGACCCCGAGAACCCGGGACTGCCTGGATGGGACAGCAGGTCCCCACTCCAGCTCCCTTCAGGGCTTTGAGAGAGGCCTCCCACTTCAGGAGATGCAGTGGCCAAAGCTAATCTCTAACTGCTGCAGACACATGGGGGCCACCCCCTCCACGGTCCCTCCCCACATCACGCTTCTGTAGAAAGCAGCCCCCCGAACACCGTCAGGGCTGCGGCTGCGGATGGCGGACAGGAGCCAGTGCCAGCCCAGCCTCCCAGGCCCCCTCCACCTGCCCTCCACACCCGCCATGCCCGGCGGCGCACGCACGGGGTCGGTCTGGAGCCAGGTGGCTGCTGCCAGAGTGCTGGCTGCTCCTGGCTGGCCCCGCAGAGCAGCACTGACCTGGCCCGCCGGCGTGACCCGAGACGCCCCCAGCGCCCCAGATGCACCGGGGAGCCTCGCGTGGGTGACACTCCCCTCCCCCCGCCCACCAGACAGCATGCCAAGGGCACGGCATCCCGTCTCCAGAAGGTTGTCGTCAAAAGACCGCTGCCAGGGAGGTTTCCATTCACCAGCCTCTTGGACGTGGACGTGATCTTTGACACTGGCACCCTTCTTGGTTCCCAGCTCCCCTCCTTGGAGAAGGGAATGGCAACCCACTCCAGTATTCTTGCCCGGAGAATCCCATGGACAGAGGAACCTGGCGGGCTACAGTTCATGGGATTGCAGGAGTCGGACACAACTTAGTGCTATCTTTTCTTTTCTTTCCCTCTTCTGACGATGCCTGAGACTCTGACGCTGACTTGTGCCCACCTCTCAGCTGACACAGAGGAGCACGGCGTCCCATGTCCCCGGCAGGCTGTCCTGGGGCCCCGCTTCGCCCTCAGGTCTGTGACCCTCTGAGTCGTCCAGGGATGAACTAACTACCCTCTGGAATAGACGCTCAGGCTGGGCTCCTGGTCCCCTCTCTGTGCCCCGGGAACCGCCTACTACAGAGACCCCTTCCCCACTCACCTCCACCACCAACTCCCCCGGTTGAGGGGGGCCCACACCCCTAACACCCGCTCTGTGCATTCCCGTGGTGAGCCGAACCAACCGCTGACCGGCCCCCTGACCCGTCAGGATGGGAGGCTGCTGGCCGAGTCTGAGCTGGCTCCTCTCAGAACCCGGGCCGCCAGGACACGCCCCAGGCCAGAGCCCTTCCACTCTGCTTCCCCGCCCCCCATCCCTGCAGAAGAGAGCGGGAGTCCCAGCGCTCCAGGGTTCGCAAGTCTGTCACAGCGTTCTCCTGGCTCAAGAGCCCCCCAACCACTGGAATTATCTTTTACCCCAGCCCTTGCTCAAGAAGTAAGGAAGCCACCTTGGAGGGAATAAGGGGAGTGGGGGTGTCCCAGGACCCTGGGCTGCAGCCCGTCTCCGCCAGCTTGGCGGCCAAGGAAGCAAGGGTGGACTCGGGGGACACCGCCCCAGCAGCAGGCTGGCCCGTGGGCACACCTGAGGCCTGACCCCCAGCCGTGAGCCGCTGTGAGGGGTCAGCAGGGGGCACCCTCCAGGCAGAGCAGGCCAGACTGTGGGGAGAGGGTGGCAGGCGAGCCTGGGGTCAGACCCCTCCGGGACCCCCAGGCAGCAGCCTCCTAGGTGATCTCAGAGTCGACCAGGCTGGCTCCAGGGCGCTGCTCAGGGATGGGAGTTCAGGGTCCCAGCTCCCAGGCAGATCAGCCTGTGGGCACACAGCCCCCGCCCTCCAGGAGGTCAGGGGCAAGGAGCCCCACCACAATGGCCCAAGAGTACAGAACCGGCCTCGGTAGTCCGAGGCCACAGTCCCACCCCAGCCCCGGGCCCTCTGCCCGTGGAGGCCCTCCTTGGCCTGCAGCTCCCCCTCCAGACCACTCCCAGAGCCCAGGGTACGCCTGTCGGGGGAGCTGACGGTGGGCACGCAGGGGAGTGGCCTGCACGCTGAGCAGCAGCGTCAGGACACAGGCAACCAGCAGGGACGCGTGGTCACTGTGCTGGGCACCTGAGCAGGCGCGGCTCCTGACGGAGGGTGCTGAGGGCAAGGCGGGACGTGCCAGAGCCCGCACCCACCAGGAGCCAGGTGGAAGGCCAGGCCTCAGACCCGGAGCCAGGCGGAAGGCCAGGTGGGCCACGGGGGGCCACGCCAGAAGCCCAGAAGCCTCTAGAGCCACAGGGATGGAGCCCCCGAAGGCAGCCAGGAGGAAGGCCAGGCCTCAGGCCCGGGGTCTGATCTCAAGGCCAGGCGGGCCACAGGGGGCCATTCTGGGAGCTCAGAAGCCCCCAGAGCCGCCAGAATGGAGCCCCTGGGGGCAGCCAGGCAGAAGGCCAGGCCTCAGGCCCGGGGTCTGAGCTCAAGGCCAGGCGGGCCACAGGGGGCCATGCCGGGAGCCCAGAAGCCCCCAGAGCTGCCGGGATGGAGCCCCCAGGGGCAGCCCCAGCTGTGGCGCATGAGGGCAGCAGGGACCGGGAGCCGTGTGCCCAGGCGTGGGCACCGGGGAGCGGGAGAGACGAAAAAAACACCTTAACTTAGTAAATGTTTAAATCATGCAATTATTATCCTGATTGCTTCTAAAACTAGAACTCATTAAAAGCTCTCACGGAATCTTCTCTCCTCTTTTACTGGCACTGAGGAATAACAGCCTTGCACAGGACATAATAAAACCTCGGTGCGCGTGTCTGTGTGTGCGTGTGTGTTCCCTCCACTTTTAACCACGAAAGGAAAGAAAATACCGCTGCATTTTTCTCTACCACGCAATCTCTCCTCATAATTAGGATCTTGGCAACCATCCACCTACAGAGACAACTGTTCCAGCTAATGGAACAGCCAAACTTTGTTTATTGATTGATTCCCATATTTATAGCTAGATTCTGGCCAGATCATCCTCCCCCTGGGCTTCGGCTTTACCACACCAGCTACAGGGAGAGCGGCCAGGCCCCCCCTCACCCCTCCTGCTCCCTCGGCCTGCCAGGTAGCCATGGCAACAGAGCAGCTGGTGAGCAGCTGCACACCTGGGTCAGGTGGCCCAGCCGCCCGGGGGGGGCGGGAGCGCAGGGCCGCGCAGGCGAGCGCAGGTGCGCTGGGCTGGGCAGAGGGGGCCCGGGCAGGGCAGGCCGCGGCAGACCCTACAGGGAGCCCACACGCAACTCTGGTCCACCCCAGGTGGCCAGACCAGTGCCTTGGCAAGTCCGCTACACGCTGGCAGTGGCTGGGGGCACAGTCCCGTCTCATTCAACCTCCTCCTACCCCTGGGGAGACCCGGCCCTGCCCTGTCCTCCAGAGAGCAAGAACCTGCCTCGACCAGAGCTGAGTGACCATGTGGGAGGCAGAGCTGGGCCTCATGGGCGGGCTCCTGGGCTCTGGGCTTCACACAGGAGGCCTCGGGCCCTGCCACACCCTCCGCCGGGAAGAGACGGCAGAGCACCGCCGTCAGGACAGCCCCGTTCTCAAGCCGGGCGCTGGCCACAGTCCTGGCTCCGCCTCACACAAGCTGCCGGGCTCAGCCAAGTGACGCGCCTGCTCCCAGCCTCCACCTAGGCTTCAGTAAATCTGAAGCACAGGGTGCTTGCACTCCCAGGCTTCTGTGTGGGCTGCAGATGCACATACGTACAGGCAGCAGAGCCCTCTTATTAAAACACAAATCTTCAGTGGAGTCCCAACACATAAAGCTTCTCATTCAGTTGCCACCCACCCACCCTCAACCATCCACCCACCCCTCCCCCATCCTCTCCCGCCATCCATCCATCCATCCCCCACCATCCACACCCCCACCATCCATCCATCCACATCTGCCAACCACTATCCACCCCTACCATCCACCCTCCCCCACCATCCATCCACCCCCCACCATCCATCCAACCCCCACCATCCATCCATCCATCCATCCCCATCCATCATCCACCCCTACCATCCACCCATCCCCACCATCCATCCATCCACATCCACCAACCACCATCCACCCCCATCATCCACCTCCTACCATCCATCCATCCATCATCCATCCCCCAATAATCATCCACCCCCACCATCCATCCACACCCCCACCATCCACACCCCCACCATCCATCCATCCCCCACCATCCACACCCCCACCATCCATCCATCCCCCACCATCCATCCATCCCCCACCATCCACACCCCCACCATCCATCCATCCATCCATCCCCCATGCATCCATCCACATCCCCATCCATCCATCCATCCCCCACCATCCACACCCCAACCATCCATCCATCCATCCACCCATCCCCATCCATCCATCTCCCACCCATCCATCCACATCCCCATCCATCCATCCCCCACCATCCACACCCCCACCATCCATCCATCCATCCACATCCCCATCCATCCATCCATCCCCCACCACCCATCCATCCCCCCAGCCCCTCCCTCTGTCCCAGAGAAAGGCCCTGAGAGTCCAGGCAGTGCCAGGCATCCTGCAGGTGCAGGAACACAGCCAGACTAAGATAGCCAACACCCCTGCCTCCATGGGGCTTACAGTCTCCTGCAGGAAAAGGAATGGTTAACAAGATAATTAATTACACAGCATGCTAAACAACGCAAGGAAATGAAACCTTAGATACGGAACACCTGAGCCAAAACCTGAAAATAAAAGGGAACGAGGTGCTGAAGTGTCAGCAGGGTCCAGGCTCGGGGCGGGGGCGGAGGGACGCACTGGCCAGGTCCTGGCCCAGTGACCTTGGCCCCACTGAGGGGGTCAGACAAGGGAGCCCACTGAGGGGGCAGCGAGGAGCCCAGGTCTGCGAGGCAGGGCCACACCGCTCCAGGGCTGGAGATGGCCGCCCCCCAGAGGACCCGGGAGGATGTGCCCGAGAGCCAGCCAGAGGGCGGCAGGAGCACGGTGCCCTGTGGGGCCTGCAGAGTGGGGGGCGGCCTTGCGGGGACGGAGCGGGGGTCACCCGTTAGCATCTGGCCAACAGCAAATGTGCCGAAGGCCCACTAAGCGAGCCGGCTGCCGCGGTGGGGACACTGGACAAGCTGCTGGCCAGAGACGTCCTTGCCCCTGGGAGAAGGCCATTCTGGAGGCCGTCCCCGCCCTCTGGGAGGGTGGTCTCCCGGGAAAGGGGACTGGCAGGCACACCCCTGCCGCTCGGGAGCGGCCCACCCTGTCTCCCAGCCCCCATCTCGGCCTGAGCTGCAGGAGTCGCCACGGTGGACCGGGATGCCCCACTTTGTCTGCCAAGCACCCCCAGCCCGTGACCTGAGTGTCCCCCAGTGACACCTATACCCTGACCCTCGGGGCCCTGGGAGTTTTGGGATCCATGTGCTGACTCACCTGGGACCAACGTCAGAGAGGGGCCCTCGATTGGGAGGCCAGAGAGCAACTGAGTCAGGGCGGGAGGAGGAGCCCCAGAGGCGCCCCAGAGGGCCCTGTGCGCACCCATCCCTCACAGCGGCCCGCCCGCAGGCCTGGCTCCTGCGGGCTCCGAGCTCCCCTCAGCCTGGCACAGGAGCCCAGCACGGGAGTTGGGGGGCCTGCGGGGCAAGAGGGGAGAGGGCGGCGGGGGCATCTCATCCGCCCACAGACAGAGAGCCCCTAGGGGGCCTCGGAGGACACTTGGTGCTGCCAGGGGATGGGCTGCCCCAGGAGGTTGGGTGGAGGTCTTCAAGGTGCCCACCCCCCCAAATAACAAGACACCCTCGTCTGAAACCTAACTGGGCAGGTCCAGGGGCCACTGAGCCAGGCAAGGGCCCAGAATCAACAGTGGCCCCAGCAGCCCTCACCCTCCTGCCCACTCACCACCTGACCCCTGGCCCCAAGCCCAGGTGCCCTGACCCACCCGTTTCACAGAAGCAATGACCGAGGCAAGCAGCCTAGCTTGCTAGACCAGCCGGCTAGCGGAGACTTGGACCTAAAGTCAGGACAAGGCACCCGAAGCCTCATTTTGTCCAGAGGGTGACCTGGGGGAGGAGGGACAGGGAGTGGACCCATCAGTCTGCCCCCATCAGCGCCAGGCTGTTCCCGGCCTGGCACCCGCCATGAAAACACCCATCGTGGGCCAGGAGGCAGAAAACAGAGAGGAACACGAAGGGACGCAAGGCGGCGAGCCTCTGGCTGCGACTGTAATCCCACTTTTCGGGCCTCGGTTTTCCCATCTGTCCACACCCCTCCGCCCAGCCAATAGGTAGGTCCCTGAGGGCAGCCCAGGGCCTCCAAGGGGCTCTGGGACCACAGGTCTCCCTCCATCCAGCGATGCTGTGCGTGCATAAACCACACATGTGCAGTGCCCCCTGGGAACGTGGGGGCAGAGTGGGGGTGCAGGAAGCAGTGGCCACATGGAAACACTGCAGTGGCCAGGGAGAGAAATGTCCCACGTGTCGGCCCGACACTGCTCCCACAGCCCCTCCCCAGGGCTCTGCTCACGGCAGCCTGGCCCTGCAGACCCAGACGGACAACCTCGAGAAGCCTGGGCAGTGGGGCTCAGGCGCCCCTGGAGGGGCGAGGGCCACCACCCACTCCGGGACGGGCTTCTGCTGCCACAGGTAGGCGCCGGGCTGCCTAGCCTCCTCCCAGACCTGTGTGCTGGTATCAGGACAGCTGCAAACCTGGGGGGGGCTGTGTGATGGCCAACGACAATCTGTTTTTCCCATTTTCAAAGATGACGGGGCGGGGGTAGGGAGGGGAGGAGGGACGAGGGATGCTGACCGCAACCCCAGGCCATCACCCTCCAGCTGACGCGTCACCCACACACAGGTGAGGACACAGCGGAACGGCAAGGCTGGCCTCAGGTCCTGTCCACGGCCCCCGTGAACCCACCGTACTCACCGCTCAGACGAGGACGGGCTGGCAGCGCCTGGGCCTCCCTAACCCCACCCTGGGGTCCCCTCCTGCAGCATGTCAGCCATGAGAGGCCGTCAAGGCACAGGCAACCCCCTGAGCAAACCAACCCCACGACCTGCTGGGCCTTGGATCTCAGAGTAGAGCCTGCCCCTGCTCAGGAGCTCCCATTTCCAGGGGGTCACCCCACCCCACCTGTGTCCCCAAGCTGGGCCCTGTGGTGGAGCCTGCACCTCTGCATCCTGCACGCCCGGACGAGGCCACGTCAACCCTGGAGCCCCTCATCCCACCAAGGCGGCCTGACCCCAGTGTGGCGGAGGGTCCTCCTAAGAGGGCTTCAGTTCTCGAGCTGAAGCAGCAGCGGGTCCCTCTCGCCACAGGCCTGCCAGCCCCCGGAGCTGTGGCACAGGGGCCCCTGACTGTTCTGAGCTCTCGGGGAAAGCAGGTCTCGTGTGCCAACAGCAGGAAAAGACGTCTGTGTGTCCAGTCCTTCCTGGAGCAGCTCGGCAGGAGAGGCCTGCCTTCCGAGATGGCCGTACGCTGCCTTCCTCTCTAGCAGTGGAGTGTGGTGTGGGGAGGGGGAGCTCTGCTGGGCAGAGTGGGCCAGGGGGCAGCAGTAAGGGGGGCGTCCACCACCCTCAGGAGTGCAGACCTGCCCACTGCAGACACAGTGACGGGTCCTCAGCCAGTGACTCAGTTTTTTAGCCCAAGTTCCTGTTTTTCTAAAAGAAGCTGCTTCAGGGAAACTCTGTTCCAGAAACACAGCTCCTGGGGTCTGGGGGGCAGGCAGGCCCCCAGCACCTCCTCCTGCAGGTAAAACCGAGGCCCTGAGGGAGAAGGGAACACACGCTCAGGGGCTCGGGGCCACCACCAAGAGAACCGAGCACCCCGAGAGCCACGTCCTAATAAACACACTTCCCACAACGGGAGACAGGCCCCGGTGCACACTCACACCCACTAGCTTGCACACTCACCTGCACACCTGCTCCTGCACATCCACTCATACCCTCGCACACCCACCCAGGGGCCTGCACACCTCTGGCAGCTGTCAGAGACCATACCTGGCGAGGGGAATGTCTGGCGGCATGCATTACACACACACCAAGAAGCGGAAGAAACCAGCGGCCCTGCCCCCGCCCCAAGGTTGGACCCCCAGCACCACCGCCACCTGCTCGCAGCCCCACCAAATCGCCAGTTCAGTTCCGGCAGTTTGCTCGACCAAACGCTATCCTTAGGGAACTGTTCTGGGCGTCGAAGGGCCTCATCAGAACAAAATACCCTCTGGAAACCTCCGTGTGCAGTGATGGAGGCAGCCCTGGGGACTGGCTGTGCCCCCCAGGCACGGGCTCCAGGCTCTAGGTCAGACGGCTGCCCCCGCTGGTAAACACAGGCGGGCGGGGACAAGACATGCGCTCCCCGGACTCTGTGCCCTCCATGGGTGGCCCGCGTGGCCGAGCTCGGGCGAGGCCCAGCGAGCAGAGGTCCCGCGCCCTGGACTCAGACGGGAACAGGCCTCGGTGTGCTGGGCGTGGGCCAGCCTAACCCCCACTGGCCACGGCCAGGACTCAGGGGCATCCCGTGTGCACACGCGCGTGCGTGCTTGCCTGTGCACGCAGCCGCACCTCAATCTGTAGGATGGCCTCCTCGCGCAGCCGGATGGCCTCCAGGTCCTCCTCGGTGATCTCGGGAAGCAGCGCCTGCTCGTGGCCCGGCCACACACCATCGCCCCCGTTGAAGATCTTCTCGTCGTCAGCCAGCTCAGCAAAGGCGGCCTGGGGGCTCTGCCGAGACACAGACCAATTACTGCACAGCCTACTGCTGCCGGGCCAGGCCCACACCAGGCACCCGGGAGCCCCCAGCCAGGCTCTGCGGGGGCTGGACCCCAGCCTGTCAGTCGGGGCTGCCCCACAGGGCCGCGGGTGCTGGGGCCACCGTGATGGGGGGGCAGACACCGGGCCCCTGCCCGCAGCCTGAGCGCTCAGCTCGGGCTGTCCCAGGCCTGGCTGCAGCAGGCCCCAGGAGGGTGGGCGTGCGCCCATGGTCACAGGGGCGCATCCACATGCAGCCATCCTCCTCCCAGAGCCAGTGCGCTCCCTCCAGACCACGTGTTCACCTCATCCCCAGAGCCAGGGAGGCCTTTACATAAATAAACACGTGGATGGATGAATATAAAATAAAAGATCTAAAAACTCTGTTGACGAGCACTTCTCGTCCAAGGTGGCAATTATCACCTCCCTTCCCGCTGTGGGCGGAGGAAGCGAGCGGTGCCAAGCGGGCAGCAGCTGGTGGGGGCTGGCCGGGGCCAGGCCGCATGCCCACACTTCCTCCTCTCTGCGGCCCCAGCCCCGCCTGGGCTGTGGGGCGCATCAGGTCAGGCCCGGAACCGGCCCCGCCGGAGGCCCAGGCCCGTCACGTGTACTCAGCCTCGGCCTTCTCCTCCACCAGACGGGAACAGCGGCCCACACCTGTGGTCCGCGGCCTGTGTCCACCCCACCCCTGCCGGGCACACCCGCACTCCCAGCAGGAGGAATGGCACCTGGGGCCCCTCACGGACGGCACGCCCCAGGCCCCCAAGGCGAGGGGACTGGGAGAGCTCAGCTCTGCTGATGAGCTGTGTGACCTGGCTCATTCTTAACTTCTCCCACCTCAGCCTTCGTGTCCATGTGATGGGGCTGTGTCCAAAGCCATGGACAGGGTGGATGGGGATGAGGGCGAGGCCCCGACCAGGAAGCATGTGTGAAAGCCCCAGTCACGGGCCATGGGGTGCCGGAAGTCCCCATGCGAGTGAGTCATGGGGCCCTGGGGGCCCTGTGCCTGCAAGGGACCCCGACAATACACCCCTCCCTGCAGCAGAGGCTGCTCCAGAACAGGGCACCTGGCCCTGAACTCCACTGATTCCACTGACCTGGAGCACCTCCCGTGGGAAGAGCCCAGGCCATGACCCCGGCGACTGAGGCATGGACACACCCTCAGCAGCCCTGCCATGAGCAGAACCTGGCCAGTATGGGCTGGGAGCACAACCAGGAGCGTGGGCGGGCCAGCGACAGTGACTCAGACGCACGACGTGAGCAAGTGCACAAGGTTCCACGTCTGGCCGCCTGGAGTCTGGTTCCATGGAAGCCCCCGGAAAGCACAAGGAGAGGGGGCCAGCCTCCGTGCAGGCGAGGGTGCGCACCCTGGCCCCCACAGGTATGGCCCGCCCTCCCCGAGCGGCTCAGGACAAGGGACCAGGGAAGAAGAGGCAGCTGGCCCTGCCCAGACCCCTCCTGAATGATTAGAAAGCACCCTGTCTTCTTACAAAGCCTTGGTCTGGGTCTTGAGCTCTGAAGCCAGGATTAGGGTTTGCTGGCAGGGCGCTGGGGCTGCAGCGCAGGACACAGCCGGGGGATGGTTTTCCAGCTCACCAGGCAGCCAACAAAGGCGGCTTTCTCTTCGCTCCAAGGCCAAGGGCTTGGGTCCTGCTCTGACATGTCCGTTTCACGCCCATGATCCAACAATCCAATGTGACTGCTGGGTGGGAGGGGGGCCAAGCAGTTTCCCGTGAGAAAAGATGGAGCCCAGTGAGGGTTCGAGGAGGCCAGTGAGTGGCCAGGCAGGACCCAGGGCTCTCAGGAGCTCTGGGAAACAGGCCACTGTCTCACAAACTCTGACCCAGGGGTCTGCATGGGAGTATCCATGACCCGGGCAGGAGGGCAGGGGTCAGGACGAGAGCTGGTCTCACTCTTGGAAAACACAGCTTCTGTGCAGCAGCCCCGAGACTGGTCATCCATTCCTCCAAACAGCAAAGGCTGTGGTCAGCTGACGGACATCTCTGGGAGCTCTGCAAGGCCCGGAACAAAGGACTGGCGAGACGCTCAATCCTTCCCCGGCCCTGTGTTAAGTAACGGAGCCACCGCCGGGGTACAGCTCTGAAGGGGAAACACGACTAAAGAGCCCCCTGCAGATGTGCAGGTGAGGTGGTCTCTGCTGCTGTAGCCCGGGAACACGGGGCTCCGGGGACCGCACGCCGCACTGGCGCTGGCAGTGCACGCTGGAGAGCCTTCCTGGCGCGGGACGGGCTCCGCCCTGCCTAGGGACAGCAGCCGGCCCAGGAGCCCCCAGGGGCTGCCCACCGGCTGGGCCTGACCCGGGTTGGAGGCTGAGCCAGAAGCCAGTTGAGGTGGCAGCCAACACAGCCAAGGTCGACCTGCTCCCAGCCACACCGGCGCTCGGCTTGGAGAACAGGTGGGCACCCCTACTCCTGCCAGGACCACCAGCCTGCAGATGGCCGCCCCAAAGTCTGGAGCATCAGCACAGCATCCCCAGGCTGAATCTGCAGTGTCAGCTAATCCACTACAGCTTGCGAAAATTTCTGGAAATCACCTTTCATAACTTCTCAGAAGCATGTTGGCCGTTCTCTTCCCCTTTAGGAAACATTCTACTGAAACAGGGCACGAGCAGTTGAAGGCACAAATCATACGTGGACAGGTCTGTGAACTTTAACCAAGGAAAGACTTCCAGGTCAAGATATACATTCCAGGCCCCTACTCAGGACACCGCCCCAAGCAAGGGCTGTCTGGCTTCCGACTCTGCCTGTTGCTCCAGCCCGTTTGGACCTCTGTCCTCTGCGCTCAGCACATGTCTGAGAGGTCACCAGGACTTGCTGGCCACGATCCCCTCTGCTGCCAGTCTTTCACGCACGGACTCAGCACAAATGCTCTGGGCTGGCTCTCCCCCAGGCATCAGCTACTGTGTGTCGCGCTGTGCTCAGCGTTCTTTGACGTGACTTTCCACTGGGTACACACCTGGGAGGAGCTGCAAGGCTGAGGCAGGAAGACCTTTCACTCCACAGACACGTTCAGCGACCAGAGTAGGGGCGCCACGCACACTCCCGTCCAGTGCGTGAGCTCTTCAGCTGCTCCACAGCTTCCCGGGCACGCGGCCTTCTCCCAGGTTTTCACCTGTTCTTTTCAGCTGTGTTGGTGGGTGCAAGATGTGCAGAGATGAAGCACCGTGGGTTCACTCTGCGTGATTCCAACGACACACGCTAAGCATATCCAAGTGCTCATCAGCCATTCCAACGTCCCATTTGCAATGTGCCCCCCATGGCATTCGCCCTTTTATGTTAGGTAAGCAGCCATTTGCACTTATAATTTTTAAGAGATCTGTACACATTGTGGACGTAAATCCTTCTCAGATGTGCATTGTGCAAGTGCCTCTGCTCGTTCTATGGGCCGCCTCTTCACTCTCAGGGGTGTCCAGACTCTAACAAGGTCAACTTTACCACCTTTTCTTCACAGTAAGTGCGTTTTCATCTGTGCAAGAGGACGACAGCCTCCGAGGGCAGCTTCCAGACACTTCACTGCCGTACTGTTCATATCCAGATCTGTGATCCCAGAAGGCGGTCTGAGCCGGGCAAGCTGAGGGGAAGGATCTGCTGGGGGTGGCAGCCTGGTGCCCAGAGTCATCCAGTGCCTCTCCAGCCACAGAGCAATGGCCCTGGCCTGGAAGGTCTGCACGGCCTGAGCCGGCTGCCACCTGCATGCATGTCTGGTCCTGCATGCTGCTCCCCACCAGCTCCGACACAGAGACCAGAGGGCGGTGTGTTTGGACCTGTACTTGCCGTATGCCCGACAGGACCCTCCCCAGCTCAGCCATCAGCCAATCAGCATCAAGCTCTGTGCAGATCCTGCATCTCCCACCATGCGGCAGTGCTCCTCACGCTGCCCAGGCAACCACGTACGTGTGCATCTGCGTCCACACGCAGCTCTGCTCCCACCGGTCTGTTAGCTTAGCCGTTGGCAAATACCACACTGTTTTAATATCTGTAGCTCTAGGTTGTGTTCTGATACCTGGGAGTGTAAATCCTCCACTTCTGTTCTTCAACACTGTCTTCATTATTTGGGGCCCTGTGTATTTCCATGTACATTTTGTAATCAGCTTGACAATTTACACACACATTCAAAACCTGCTAGGCTTTTTATCTGGATTGTGTTGAACGTATAGACCCACTCAGTGAGGACCAACTTCTTTATACACCAAACCTTCCAGTCTACACACACAGTGTGCCCCTCCGTCATTTAATCTTCTGTAATCTCTCTTCAGTCATGTTTTGCAGTTTCCTATATAGAGGCTTAAACAACTGGTCATACGTTTCTTCCTAGTTTTGATGCTATGGTAAGTGCTGTCTCTTTTTAACATCATTTCCAAATTGTCTTCTGCTGGCACCCACAGTATTTTCTTGCACATTAACATAGTAACAGAAATCCTGTTACATTCACTTATTAATTCTAAGTTTTGCCAGATTCATTCAGATTTTCTAGTTACACAATCATGTTGTCTGTGGTTTCTGCACCTTTTCTTTCTTTCTCCTGTCTTACTGCAGTGGATATTCCCTGCAGTACACTGAAGAACAGAAGCAACGGTGCTGGACACCATGTCTCACCCGCTCTCTCAGGAGCAAAGATTTTAATATCTCACCAGTAAGGGCACTGCTGACTGCTGGACTTTTGAAGACATGCTTTATCAGATTAAAGGCATTCCTATTTAGTACTCGTTTGTGGAAAATTTTGCATCTCCCTAAGTGGATGCTGAATTTTACCAAATGCTCTTCCATGTCTATTGAGATGATCAAGTAGATATTCTTACTGTAGTAACATGATAAATTATTCTGATTATTTCTGAATGTAAACCAATCTTGCACTCCTAGAATAAATTCCATTTTAGAATGGTGTATTATCTTTCTATGCATTGCTGCTGCTACTGCTGCTGCTAAGTCACTTCCATCGTGTCCGACTCTGTGTGACCCCATAGATGGCAGCCCACCAGGCTCCCCCGTCCCTGGGATTCTCCAGGCAAGAACACTGGAGTGAGAAGGAACCCATTGGAGTTCCTTCTCCAATGCATGAAAGTGAAAGGTGAAAGTGAAGTTGCTCAGTCGTGTCCGACCCTTAGCAACCCCATGGACTACAGCCCACCAGGCTCCTCCATCCCTGGGATTCTCCAGGCAGGAGCACTGGAGTGGGGTGCCATCGCCTTCTCCGATGCATTGCTAGACTTAGTTTATTAATACTTTGGTTAGGGGACTTCCCTGGTGATCCAATGGCTAAGACTTCACGCTGCCAATGCAGTGGGCCTGGGATCAATCTCTGGTCAAGGAACGAGATCCCACACGCCACGGCTAAGACCACTGCAGCCAAATAAAGAATTTTTTTTAAAATATTTTGGTTAGGAGTCTTTGCTTCTAGGCTTATAAGACATCTTGTTTTCTTTCTTGCAAAGTCCTCATAAGAATTTGGAATTAAAATTTACTAGCCTCATAAAGCAAGGTGAGAGGTATTCTCTTTTTATACTGTATGTAAGTGTTTGTATAAACTGGTATTACTTATTCCTCAAATATTTGAGAGAACTCATCACTAAAGCCATCTGGTCTAAAGTTTCATTGCTAGGATGTTTTTAAATTATGGATTCCATTTCTTTAATAAATACTGCACTTTCCATATTTTTTACACATCTTGGTAAGTTACATTTTTCTTTAAAAATTTGTATTTCATTAAGTTGTTAAATTGATAGGCATAAGCTGCTCATATTATCTTATTACTTTTTTCATTTTTAGAAGCTTTAGTAACATGTATTTTCATTCTTGATACTAGTAATTTGTATTTTCTCTCTGTATTTTGATTAGTCTTGTAGGACTTAATTTCATTACTCATTGTAAAGAACTGACCTTTCGCTTTGTTGAGTTTGTCTGTTGTGCATCTATTTTATATTTCATTGGTTTCTGCTTTTTCCTACGTATTTTCTTTGGATTTAATTTTTTGTTGTTATTCTAGCTACTTGAGATTGAGAATTGGATCACTGATTTTCACACTTCCTTTCTCACATACATATTTAAATCTATGTATAGAATATAGCTCTCTGTGCTATACAGTAAGAGCTTGGTCCTCCCTGCCCTTCCCTGGAGTCCCAAGGGCATGGATTCTATGCTGTCCCCTAACACCCACTAACCACAGTAAGTACTCAGCACCTACCTGCTGCTTGCCGCCCCTCTGTGCCGTGGGAAGCAGCGCTCTGGACTTCTCTGCAATTTTCTGTTGGATAAAGTACAAGAGGAGGGAGGTGGGGAGAACACAAAAAGTGGGGAAGAGAGAAGAAATGGTCAGATAAACACAAAATACTGGACAACGATCAACAGTGAAGCACTTTCAGCTGCAGGAGAGTGGGGCTGCCCAAGGGCTCCGCGGACAATCTGCTGCCCAGGGCTCTGCGGACAATCTGCTGCCCGAGGGCTCTGTGGACAGTCTGCTGGGCGGCCTCTTCCCATACAGTGGGCGGGGGCAGGAGCACAGACACACCTGTCTTCCCACCTCCAGGGGGCTCTTGTGAGGACCCTCTGGGGCAGCAGTCCAGAGGAAATGTCCCTCACTGCACACATACTGAGGTCATACCAGCCGGGTCCTGGCAACCATCAAAGGTCTGCAAGGCGGCGCCCTGCTGCTTTGGAGGATGGGACTGTCCCAGGCTGGCCCAGGGCAGGTGCTCAAGGCATCTGCTGGGGGCCTCACCTTCTGCACCACTCCATAGTGCTGGACGGCGTCTGACAGCTGAGTTTTCAGGCGGTCTAGCTGAAGACGCTCCTGCTGCAAAGAGACAATGGAGCTTCAACAGTCAGCCAAGGCCGCATCCCGTCCCTGCCGCGCCTCCATCCCTGGGCACACTCCCGGGCCCCTCCCAGCCTGCCTGGCACCTGCACCACATCCACCCCCAGCCTCACGGGCATCTCTACTCCCTCCGTCATTAGAGCTGGGCTCACCCCGCCTACTTTACCACCACCTCCATCCTCTCAAAGGCCAGCAAAGGCTCCAGGGGACAGCCAGCATCACCACGGACACCACCTCCACCCAACCCACACACGCACACACACACACGCACCCCGCCCGCACTAACCAAGAGGACACACACACACACCGTCCGCACTAACCACGAGGACACACACACACACACACACACCGTCCGCACTAACCACGAGGACACACACACACACCCCGCCCGCACTAACCACAAGGACACACACACACACACACACCCCGCCCGCACTAACCACAAGGACACACACACACACACACCCCGCCCGCACTAACCATGAGGACACACACACACACACACACACCTCACCCGCACTAACCACGAGGACACACACACACACACACCCCGCCCGCACTAACCACGAGGACACACACACACACACACACACCCCACCCGCACTAACCACGAGGACACACACACACACACACCCCGTCCGCACTAACCACGAGGACACACACACACACACACACACACCTCACCCGCACTAACCACGAGGACACACACACACACACACCCCGCCCGCACTAACCACGAGGACACACACACACACACACACACACCCCGCCCGCACTAACCACGAGGACACACACACACACACACACACCCCGCCCCCACTAACCACGAGGACACACACACACACACACACCCCGCCCGCACTAACCACGAGGACACACACACACCCCCCCACACCCCATCCGCACTATCCACGCGGCCTGCAGCTCTCACATGCTATGCCTGTCCGGTCCCCAGAACAAACCACTCTGGGGAGAGGTGTTACGCCCCCTGAGAGCTGACCTGACCTGACAGCTCAGGAGGTCTCAGGCCCGAGCTGAAGGTCACGTAGGGGGCGGAGCCGAGCCCTGAAGCACCTAACCGCAGGTGAGGCTGCATCTCACACCCACATCAGAACCGCAGGCAGCAAACTGGCCATCCGCCCCCCAGCACCTCAGCACTCACACACGGCCTCTGCCCTCCCGATGGAACGAGACCTCGTCTCCTGTTCACCTCTGCACCCTAGTCTCAGAATGATGCCTGGCACAGAGCCAGTGCTCAGGACATACAGATGAACGAGGAAACAGGAAGGCAGGCCCTAGATCCTGGCACTGCCGGACCACCAGGAGCCCCACCCTCTTCTCAGCAGGCAGCGTCGGCACCACCGGAGCCGTGTCAGTCTCAGGCCCTGGAACCAGGACTCAGACACAGGCTCCCAGGCCCCTGCAGCCCCAGCGCCTCCCATCAGCTGCTGGGAGGGCCGCGACACTCACCAGGCCCTGCATCTCCAGTCCCAAACCCAGCCTTCACTGCCACCACGCCCCACGCAAGCCCAGAGGCAGGAAGGGGCTGCGGGGCAGCAGCAGGCCAGCCACGGCCGCTGAGACCAGCTCTGCTAGGCCTGCCCCTGAGGGCGCGTGCCTGGGGCCACCAGGCGCCCGCACCACTGTCCAGCCTGCGCTGGTGCCCAGCGAATGGTGGCACCCGCGCTGTCTGCCCGAGCGGCCGCGTGTTTGGCATCCTTCGCCCCACCCTCTGCCCAGGCCCCTGCAGCCCTCCAGTCCCCGGAACGTACCTGGGGGCAGCCCCGCAGGAGCTCGGCCGTCTGCTTCAGGGCGCCGGCGCTGGCCGCGATCGTGCGGTTGGTCTCCTGCTGCATTGTGCGCCTGGGGGGGCGGGCACGGGGGTGCAGGGGGAGAAGATGGGGGAGGGGCAGCAGGAAAGGGCAATGACACAGCAGGCAGCAGGGTGGGCAGGGGCTCATGGGGGGAGGGGGAAGCCAGGCAGAGCAGCTGGAGCGGACGGGCCCAGGGAGGGGCGGGCGAGAGGGAGCAACCCGACGGGGCAGGTGAGCCGTGGAAGACGTGACGCTGTAAGCTCAGGCCAGTGTCCCCAGGCCCCCAGGGCCCCTGCACACAGCCGCAGCTCCTGCACCCCCTGGGCCTAGCCGTGAGCCCTCCCTATGCAGGGGCCCCTGGGGTCAGCACTGGTTGGGGCCAAGAAGCAGGGTGGCCGCAGATACGGCCCCAGGCCCAGCGCTGAGGACAGCTTGTCCCTCCAGGGGCCACAGTGAGAGGCCCAGCTCCAGATCCAGGAACACGGGAGCCCTGGCCCAGGGTCTCTGCCAGACCTCCAGTTTAAGATTCTGAGTGTGACCTCAGAGGGTTGAAAAGACCAGGCTGACCTCAGGCCCTGTGGACAGAGTGACTCTGGGCAGACCCCGTCCACAGGCGTCCTGCGGGCTCACAGGCCCAAGCAAGGGCAGGGCCCTGGCCTGGCCCCAGGGGCAGACACCAGAGAACCCGCCAATTGGAAGTATGCAAAGCAACTTCAGAAAAGATGGGCAGTGCTGGAGGACGTACACGCTGACATTAGACTCCACAAGCTTCAGTGACTGAGACAACACAGCGCTGTCTCAGGACAGTGACAAGTGAAACAGAATCACCCCAAATGCACCCACGTGGAGAGCTCGAGTAAGCACTGAAAAAGGTGCCAAGGTATTCAAAGGTCGGTCTCTTTGAGAAGTGGCATAATCGTATTTAAAGAGTATCAGCCTCGACTCCCACCTCACACCCTCTGTGTCCAGGGAGGGGCTCTGAGGCCAGATACACAGGCAGCCCAGGGCCCAGCGCCCCAGCCTGGCACGTCTGCAAGAGGAGGGGCGGGCTGGCTACAGGTGGAGCCGGGGCAGGGTAGGCAGGCCATGCCAGCAGTGGCATCACACACAAAGGGGGTGATGGGCAGCGGCGGCCGTGGAGGGAGGGCTGAAGGCTCGGTTGCAGGAGCTGACCCCAACCAGGAAAGGGCCCAGCCATGCCACACTGAGGAGCAGAAGGCAGGAATTCGGCATGTAGCTGGACATGGTCCAGCGGAGAGCTGAGGCCACGGGGCAGACCTCCTGCCCGGGGCTCCTGGAAGGACCATCCACTCAGCAGCCCTTCCCGAGGGGCCCAGCAGTGCCCTGGGCTGACGCCGACAAGCCCCACCATCACTAACTGGGCCACCTCGGCCAGTCCGGGAGCCCATGCTGGGGGCGGCACCAGGCCACTCACAGCGGGCGACAGGGATGACCAAGCCCACCCCTGTCTCATGTAAGATGAGGAAAACAGGTTCAACCCTGTAAGCCTCTTGTGAAACTACCTATACTTATTCAATCTGAAAGACTGTCTTTCCTCCTGTGATCAGATCCCAACCACTGAAATGCCTTTTTTTAATGGCACAATGGATGATAGTGTACTTGTTTTTTTTTAATGTCCTTTTTTGGGCAAAAAGAGCTGGCAACTGTCAACGTGGAACAAACACAGACTTGAAAACCCTGCGCTGGTCTCAAGTCCTCTGGAAATGCTAATGGTCCAGAAGATACACAGCTTCCCCCAGGGCAGAGGTCATGGAAGGCTCTGGAAGGCCAGGACCAGAGGGGTAGGCAGTCTGGTCAGGGGCCTCCCGGCGGGGAGAAAGGGTAAGAGGGCTAGGGGACCTGGGGGTGCAGGCGGCCAGGAAGGCACGAAGCAGGTTGGGGACCTGGAAGCTGAGGCTGCGTGGAGAGCCAGGGGTGTCCAGGGAAGGGCCCGTGCCCTTCTCCAAACCACCAGTGATGACACCCTCCGGCCACTGGGCCAGGGTGGGGAAAACCACCCGCCTGAGCCCAGGGACACCACCCCAGGGGCCCCCAGGCGGCAGCACAGGAGGCCCACACTTTCTCGTGGCAGTTCCTGATGCTGAAGATGGAGGAGCCCGAGCGCCTCAGCTCAGCACCATGCACGCTGGACAGTGAGTTTGCACCCCTGAGGGGCGTGGTCCCAGTGTGTGACGGGGGCACGCGCACCCCCAATCCCCAGCGTCAAAAGTGGGATCTAGAACACTATTCACTTAAATGCGATTCTACAAAACGCCTATGGACTTGAGAGGCTGGCAGGAAACAGCAAAACACTCTCACAGCGCTTCCTCCGATGTCCTGGGCGTCCAAGTTCCCACAGGGAGCATATGCTACTTCCACAATCGGAAAACAATGCAGGCTACTTCAAAAAGGAAACTCCAAGACTAATTTACAACAGAATTGCACACAAAATCTGCCAAGGGCCCTCGGGTGCCTCATTCTGGACCCCGAGACTGGGCGAGGCAGTCCCGGCCTGCAAGTGTGGATGGACGGCAGGGAGGACAGGTGGACTGACGGAAGGGAGGATGGAAGGGTGGGCCGGCGGGCAGAGAGTGGGCGGGGCAGTCCCGGCCTGCGTGCGTAGACGGACGGCAGGGAGGATGGGTGGACTGATGGAAGGGAGGATGGGAGGACGGGCAGGCGGGTGGGCAGACAGTGGGCGGGGCGGTCCCGGCCCGCAAGCGTGGATGGACAGCAGGGAGGACGGCAGGGAGGACGGGTGGGTGTGTGGGGCCCACTGAGAGGTGCAGCGGGTGTGTGGGGTGTGTGGGGCCCACTGAGAGGCGTGGCCTGGCCCTGTGTCCGGTCTCAGCCGCAGAGTGCTCCTCCGTAAAATGGAAAGAACACTGCCTGCCCTCCTCCTCTCCAGGGTGTTGGCAGGATGCAAGGAGCCGAGGGCAGGTATGAGTCCTGCCCTGAGGAAGTCCTGTTCTGCTGCCATAACTGCTAACTCCGGAGCATCAGGAATCACCAGGGCAGAAAACACTGAGCCCACAGGTGACCAGCCCAGACCTCGGAGTGCAGCCAGGCGCCCGTCCAGGATCCCCCAACCGTAAGATGCCCTGCGAGGGGCCAGCCAGGGATCTCAGGGACATGGGGCAGCTGCTGAAGGCAGGCAATTGCTGAGACCCGACAAGGAGGCATCTGCAGGCACTGGCCCCTGGGGTTCCTGCTCCCAGGGACCAGCCATCAAAAATGTCACCACAGGACAGGTTCTCCTCTGGGGGCCCCGGACTGCTCGTCTGGCCAAGAGCAATGGTGGGGGTGTCGGGGAGGCCCCACATGGCCCACAGACTACAGGGCAGCCTCCATCCCAGGAGCCCTGCAGAGCAGAGGGTGGCGGTATGGGGGGAAGGGGGGCTGGCAAAGCTGGACAGCCATGGAACAGAACTAGGAAGGTCCTTGGGTCCAGGCACAGTGCTCAGGGGATAGGTCCTTGCATCCCTCCCCTGGGGCACCAGGCTCAGCTCGGCCCAAGCACCCAGCCTCCCCAGGACCTACAGGCCCCAGTGCCTCCTCTGAGCTGGACAGGTTTAAGATGGAGGCCGCCCGGGAGAGAGGCCCTGGCCTCTCCCATGGATGCCAATGCCAGGAAGAGACACACGGTCCTGGCAGCAGCCTGCGCCCCTCCCAGCTCTTGCGGTCCACCACCCCCAGCATCCCTTCCCACGCAGGATGGCTCAGGCAAAGGGGTCAAGGGCTCAGACGCAGGCCTCCTCCTTAGGCAGCCCCCACTCCAAGCCATGCTGGGATCACAGCCCACAGGGCTCCAGGGTGGCCCCCACGGTGGCCTCCAGGATGCCCTGAGAAGGACCTGGCAGCCTTGGCCATGCTGGCCAGGCTGGACCCCTGCAGAGACCTGCTTTCTCTTCCACAGCCCTGACCCTGAGGGAGCAGAACCTCACCCCAGAGCAGCCCGACACAGCCCAACCCAGTCTGAGAGAAGAGCCGGGGGGTCCCCAGAGGCCACCCCAAGCACACAGCCCCCTCCTGTCCAGCCTGCGTGCCCACCACCTGTACACTGGCCGTGCCAAAGGCAGCCTGCGTCATGTAGCGTCCCCACAGGGGTGTTCACAAGTGTGCTCTGGTGTGTTGTATGCAAGTGTGGGGACAGTCAGTGAGGCAAAGGGTGAGCGAGGGATGTGACCCCCCACCTGGAAGCACACCTGTGCACAGGTGTGTCACACGGGTGTCACGGGACGTGGCTGAGCCCCTGCTGGAATGACACCAATGCGCCCACCCAGCTGAGGGGCTGGTGTGCGGAGAGGGTGGTGTGCTGGGCGGTGCAAGGCACACCCGTGCACACCCACGGGCACTGCACACACTCACAGGCTGTCCCGCAGCTCCTGCGTGTCACCCGGCGTCCCCAGGGACTGGAGGCTCTGCTCCAAGGAGGTCACTGCGGGAGAAGGGGCCAGGGTCAGGAGCAGCCAGGGCTCCACCAGGCGGTCCCCACTCGGGTGCGCCACCCACCCTGCCTCTGCCCAGGGACGTGGGTGCCAAGGCTAGGAGTGACCCTGCACCTGCTGGAGCCAGGATGCCAAGGCCTCAAGCCCGCCACCCCCACAGCATCAGTCACACTCCAGCAGGGCCCAGGCCAGCCTTCTCCCCAGATAGTCTGGGACCAGGGTCCAGGCCCGCGTAAGGCTCAGGGGCTCTGTGGAGCTGCCTTCAGGAGGCTTCCCTGGGTCTGGGGAGGGGGCTGCCGTCCTCCCGGGGTCAGCACTCTCTGACCTGGTAGAGCTCAGGGCTCGGGACAAACACCAACCCTTGCCACGAGGGCGTGGGGAGCCCTGCCTGCCTCGCATCCACATCTCTGTGTCCCTCGGGTTGAGGACAAGCCCAGGCCTCGTGGGGCATGGCTCTCGCCCCACCCCAGCCCCGGTGGCCTGTGAGTGGGCCCTGCTGGCCTGAGGGAGGCTCTGACACACTGCCCCCGGTCGGGCAGGTCACAGGCGTGAGATGCAGGAGGGAAGACGGGGGCGGAGGGGCACCTGCCAAGGCCACAGCCCGGCCTGAGACCACAGCACTGGGCTCACACTGCACCCCGCCTGCGGTCCTGAGTCACCCGGGCCGGGAGAGGGCACCTTAACAGGCTTGTCCACCACCCCATGTCACCCTGACCCCCTGCAATACACGTGGCAGCCCGGACAAGGGCAGGGCAAGGGCCAGGCACAGACTCACCATTGGAGTTGATTTGGAAGATGTTGGCTGACGTCTCTTGGAACAGCTCCTGGAGGTCACTTGGGTCCATCTGGGTGGCTGCAAGGAGACAGGGGAGGGGGTCACACCTTCACTGTGCAGCCTACAGGAGCCCAGGGCCACCGTGCTCACAGAGTCACCTCCTCCCAGCTCTGCCCGCCAGGGGCCTAGCAGAGCCCCAGAGATGCAATAGGGGCTGCGATGCTCAGCGGGGGATGGAGGGAAAGACAAAGAGACCAAGCCCGCTCCCCAGAAAAACAGCAGCCTCAGAAACCATGGAAGCCGAAGGACCATGGAATGACACCTCTAAGTGCTGAAAGAAAGGAAAAAAACCAGTCAACCCGAATTCTATACCCAGTGGAGATACATTTCAAAAACAGAGGCAAAATAAAATTGATTGTCAGGCAAAAAATGCTGAGAAGCTCTTCCCGCTGGAAAGAGATGCAGGACAGGAAATGTTAAAGGGAGTCTGTCAGGTCAAAGGGGCCCTGGATCTGCGGGAGGAGCAGAAGGCTGCGGTGGGTAAGCCCAAGGCAGGCAGAGACATCCTGTCTCGTTCCTGGTCTAGTAAGGGGGCAGGGGCCGCCAGGAACACCGTGTCAGCCAGTGTGTGTGTGCAGCGGGCGCAGGTGGGAGCCCGGGGAGGCGCTCACACACCTGGTGGAGGCCAGGCTGCTCCGTGAGGGGACGCTAAAAACACCTGTCATGCACTCCAAGCCACCGCCATCAGAAACACCCGTGAGCCCACAGCAGAGGTCACATACAACACTACACTACACTCTGAAGAAAGGAAGGAGAAGAGAGAAAAGAAATAAGAACACAGGGGAAACAAAGCAACCATCAAAGTGGCAGATTCATCCCTAAACACACGGGTTTCAATACCAGAGAGAAGCCACCTACAGCCGGCCATGTACCACGGCCCCGCATGGCCAGCAGGCACCACAATGGAGCTCAGGTTCAGAGCCACTCCATCGTGCCCTAAAGGTCAGGGACAGCTCTGCTGCCCCCGCTCAGTCCACAGGAGAGACGTCAGATAGGACAGAGGCAAACTCTACAGACAGCATGCCAGACACAACAGGCCCAGCTCAGCTCAGCGCAGTTGCTCAGGCATGCCCGACTCTGCGACCTCACGGACCACAGCACCCCAGGCCTCCCTGTCCATTGCCAACTCCCAGAGTTCACTCAAACTCATGTCCATTGAGTCGGTGATGCCATCCAGCCATCTCATCCTATGTCATCCCCTTCTCCTGCCCTCAATCTCTCCCAGCATCAGAGTCTTTTCCAAGGAGTCAGTTCTTCTCAACAGGTGGCCAAAGTACTACAGTTTCAGCTTTAGCATCAGTCCTTCCAATGAATATTCAGGACTGATTTCCTTTAGGATGGACTGGTTGGATCTCCTTGCAATTCAACAGACCCTCAAGAGTCTTCTCCAACACCATAGTTCAAAAGCATCAATTCTTCGGTGCTCAGCTTTCCTCACAGTCCAACTCTCACATCCATACATGACTACTGGAAAAATCACAGCTTTAACTAGACAGACCTTTGTTGGCAAAGTAATGTCTCTGTTTTTTAATATGCTGTCTAGGTTGGTCATAACTTTTCTTTTAGGAGCAAGTGTCTTTTAATTTCATGGCTGCAGTCACCATCCCCAGTGATTTTGGAGCCCCAAAAAATAAAGTCTGACACTGTTTCCACCGTTTCCCCATCTATTTCCCATGAAGTGATGGGACCGGATGCCATGATCTTCGTTTTCTGAATGTTGAGCTTCAAGCCAACTTTTTCACTCTCCTCTTTCACTTTCATCAAGAGGCTTTTTAGTTCCTCTTCACTTTCTGCCATAAGGGTGGTATTATCTGCATATCTGAGGTTATTGATATTTCTCCCAGCAATCTTGATTCTACCCTGTGCTTCTTCCAGTCCAGCGTTTCCCATGATGTACTCTGCATATAAGTTAAATGAGCAGGGTGACAATATACAGCCTTGACGTACTCCTTTTCCTATTTGGAACCAGTCTGTTGTTCCATGTCCAGTTCGAACTGTTGCTTCCTGACCTGCATACAGATTTCTCAAGAGGCAGGTCAGGTGGTCTGGTATTCCCATCTCTTTCAGAATTTTCCAGTTTGTTTTGATCCACACAGTCAAAGGATTTGGCATAGTCAATAAAGCAGAAATAGATGTTTTTCTGGAATTCTCTTGCTTTTTCCATGATCCAACAGATGTTGGCAATTTGATCTCTGGTTCCTCCGCCTTTTCTAAAACCAGCTTGAACATCAGGAAGTTCACAGTTCACATATTGCTGAAGCCTGGCTTGGAGAATTTTGAGCATTACTTTACTAGCATGTGAGATAAGTGGAACTGTGTGGTAGTTTGAGCATTCTTTGGAATTGCCTTTCTTTGGGACTGGAATGAAAAGTGACCTTTCCCAGTCCTGTGGCCACTGCTGAGTTTTCCAAATTTGCTGGCATATTGAGTACAGCACTTTCACAGCATCATCTTTCAGGATTTGAAACAGCTCAACTAGAATTCCATCACCTCCACTAGCTTTGTTCATAGTGATGCTTTTAGTAAAAGAAAAAACTCACCAAGGAAATTAGAAAATATTGTAAACTGAATGAAAAGATAGTTATATAAAAATGCATGTAAATAAAGTAATGCGGCAAGCCTAATTTATAGCAATAAATACTTACATTAGAAAAGAAGTCCCCAGTCAATGATCCGACAGAAACACATTAACCCGAATGTAGGAAGGAAACATTAAAGGTCAGCAGAAATCAATTAAATTGGCATGGGTAAGTAGAGAAAATTGATGATGTCAAAACCTGGCTCTTTGAAACAATCAATAAAACTAATAGACTTGCAGCCAGATTAGAGAACAAATAGAAAAGACACCAATTAGCAACAACAGGAGGGGAGAGGAGCTCTCACTACAGGTCCTACAGGCGTTCGGACGACAGGACCTTCAGGAACATGTGGAGCCAGCACCTCTGTCAACTCGGGTCAATGGGCAAGGCCCCGGAAAGACACCCGAGCGTGAAGCTCGCTGCCGCAGAGCAGGCGGCACAGGCTGCTGAAGGGACCGTGCTGACACTCTTCCCACAGAGAAAGAATGCCGTCTCGGATGGTGGCCACACAGTTAAGGGCATAATACCAATTCTACAGAAACCCTTTCAGAAAACAGGAGGAGGAAATGATCACTCACTCAAGACTGACTTATAGTTTCCGTAATCAGACAGCGAGGGCTGAAAAAGCAGTGACACAGATCAAGAGAAACATGAGAACGGGGCTCCGGCTCATTCCGGGTTCCTCCAACAGTGCCAGACCGGATACCTATGGAACCTCGACCCCAAACCCACCAGGCTCAAGCATGAACGCAGCGAGGATCCACAGGGGGTCTGGTGGATCCCTTACCTCCAGAATCAAGACTGAGCGGCTGCACACGACGGGCCAGGAGAGGGACGCAGGGGTCAGCAGACACTGCTTGGAAGAAGGTCAGACGGATGGACAGAAAGCGCAGGACGAGCCCCTGCCTGAAGCAGGCTGACACTGCAGTAAGGGCCCTCCCCCGTCAGCCCAGGGAGGCGGGAATCAGGGTGACCACCAGCAAGGACGCAGAGGCCTGAGCTCATACAACTGCTGTGGACGACGGGGCAGCAGCTTCTGACAGCTGAACTCACTCTCACGTGGGACCAGCAATCTGACTCGGGAATTCATCCAAACCCCCAAGAAAGCAAGGCTGCGTGTCCACACACAGACATTCCCATGCTCTTCCTCCGACGGTGAGGAGCCCGCCCCCAGCATGGACGGGACACGGACTGCCAAGTATGCCCTCCTGAGTGTGGGTAGGATGAGCTGCCAACACCCACACCTCTGGTCAGTCCTCAGCACGGTGGCATGGGGAGGGAGACGGCGCTGAAGGACAGCAGCCCGCAGACCTCACATGGGCTGGGGGCAAGAGTGGGCTGGCCGGTCTGCAGGGGGCCTGCACCCGCCACCGCCCCCACTCCAGCCAGCCCAGCCCCAGGGCAGCAGGAGACGTGACCGCAGCAGGACCGGCAGCGGGACTGGCAGGGGGACCAGGCGCCCTGCCCCTCCTGGCCCCATGGCTGCAGCCCCAACGGCCTCACACAGCCATCCCACGGGGGCCGCAGGCAGTCGGGATGGCGCCCGTCCACACTCAGCGCGGCCCCACTGCTTTCTGGGCACCAGGCAGCAGGCCTGCCCTGACCCCGGCCACCGCCCCCAAGCGCTGGGCCCAACGAGAGCAATGCCCCGGAAAGGCCAGGGCGGGCTCTGCCCGGGAGGATGGAGATAACCAGGGCCTCAGGTCCCCACCTGCCCACCCTGATGCCTCGGGGCCAGCCCAGCCCGGGCAAGGCCTCTCCTGGACGCCAAACCAGCAAGAGGGAGAGAACTGGGGAGGAACCGGGGTCAGCGCTGCCAGGACGCTGCCTGGAGGACACATCTTTCTTGCTCTGGGTCATGACCCGAAGGCAGGAACTCGGTGCCCTGCGGAGAGAGCTGCGTCCTGTCTGTGCCCGGCTCCCCTCTGCAACCCTGAGGGAGGGACGAGCCCCTGGATGCCCGGAGCTTCCAGGGGCCCATCGGGCGGCGGGAGTGAGGAGCCGAGGATGAAATACAGAAGGATCCAGAGATCACAGGGAAGAGGGGAGGAGGGCGGCAGCCATCGGTGGCCACGAGCTTCCTGCTGGCCGAGCTGGGCGAGGAACTCACCTCTGTGCGGCTCAGGGCCGAGGCCCTCGGAGGGCGGGGCCTGGCAGGAGAAGGTCTTGGCCACGGCCTGCTCCAGGGGCGTGAGGGCCAGGGCCTGGGGTGCCCCCGGCAGCTCGCCCAGCTTGCGCCTCACCACAGCCCGCAGGTCCCGCCACTTGTGCTTGACATCCGCGAGGTCGCGGCGGCAGTAGCCCAGTGCGTTCACCGCCTGCACGATGCGGCTCCACACGCGGTACCTGCGGGCGGGCTCGGCCCGCGGCAGCCTGCTGCCGAACAGCAGCTGGTAGTGCTTGCTGACCTTGGCCACCAGCACCTCCGTCTCCTGCGGGCAGAAGTTGGGCTTCCTCTTCTTGGCCCGGGTAGTGCTGGCCACATGGCCACGGGCCCGTGCAGCCAGCTCCTTCTGCGGGCCAGTGGGCAGCGAGGTGGGCTCTGGCGTCCCACTGCCATCGGGCGTGACCCCTGGCCCTGGAAAGGCACCAAAAGGCGGGTGTTTAAGGCCCTGGCCAGGGCGGGGGCGGCTCCTGGGGAGCCTCCTCTTTGGCTTCCAGTTCAGAACAGTACTTGCTTCCCTACTGGGTGTCCAGAGGCGTGGGTCTGAGTCCTGGCCCTGCCACTGCCTGGCTGGGTGCGGAGCTGTGAGGGACCTCGCTTCTGGGCCATGGTGCCCATCTGTCTCCAGAAAGGCCCTCCCCGGCCCTACTGCCTCCAACAGCTGATGTCAGGTGCAAGGGGTGAGAAGGCAAGGCAGCCGTTCCATCACAAGGAGCAGGCCCTCTGGGGCCAGGGCCAGGGCTTACCCGGGGACAGCAATAACCGCTGACATGCCAGACGTCCTGACCAAGAAGACGACTTCAGGTGCCGCTGACCTCTGCACAGCTGGCTGAGTCCTAGCCATGGCTGCCCCTCCCACACAGAGGTCCCCTGAAGGGCACACCAAGGCCCCTATACTCTCCTGCCAGCCCCCCAGCCACCCCTGCAAGGCAGATGCAGGCTCTGGGCCCAGGGGCCACAGGAGTTGGGCCAGCCCTTGCCTCTCCGTCCTGCAGCGCCAGCCTCCTCCCTGGAGCCCACAGGGCCCTGACGGCCTGGCAACATCCCTGGTCCAGCCCTGCCACACCATCAGCTGTCCTCGGGGAAGGAAAGGGCTAGTGCGGGTGAAGGTGGAGACGAGCCGGGACCCCTGCTCCAGCTCCCCATCCTCCCCGGCCGAAGCCCCTGGGAGTCCATTCCCCACCCACTGACCCTCCCACCTTAGGGCTCGGCATTTCTGCGTGGCCTTCCCTGGGACCCCAAGACCCAGCATCCCAGCAGAAGTACCTCGCTTCCTGGCCCTCGGGCCTCTGGGGGTGCCAGCTGGCCCCAGGTCACCGTCCCCATCCTCACCCACACAGGGGTCCTGCAGGCTGCTCTCTGGCGATGGGCAGGGGAAATGGCGGATTCCATACTTGGTCCAACATTTTGCGCACTCTACAGACAGCAAGGGACAGTCTCGGTTAAGCCCCCCTGCTCGGCTTGGGGCACCTCTGGTGGAGCAAGGCTCTCACGCAGGACAGCAGCTGCGCCGGGCCCTCCAAGCACCCACACCAAGAGCTTGCTCAGACCCACCTCCTCCAGGAAGCCCTCCCTGACTGCCACACTCCCCAAACACCCGCTTTTGCTGAAAGCCAGCACCAGGTCCAGAACTTCAGATATTCTTTCTCTGCACCCAGGTTCTTCTGAAAGGTGATTCCAAGCCAGTATGAAACTCCTTACAGCAGAGCCTCAGGTGTGGCCCCCAACCAGGCCAGGACTTTGACCAGTGCAGGGCAACATGCAAAAATGGAGAATAAGGCCTTGGGAACACTGGCGGCAGTTTGACAACTCCGAACCAGCAGCACGGGACCATGCCACTGTATTCTATAAAACCATCGTTCACGGTGCATCAGAAGTGAAAATGAAAACAAAATCAGTCCCCTTGATACTCGCTGCCAAGCCGAGGAGCAATGGTGGGCCCCCAGGGAGGACAGTTTCCTCTCTGATAATTTTCATTTATTCAGAAATACTTCCTGGACAGGTCTGCTAGAATTCCTGAGCCCGAAGACATGTGTCGTTAAGACAGACGGACACCTCTGGAACCAAGCTGCTTCCTGTGCACAGCTCTTCGGAATCAGAAGAGGCGGTGGTGCCAGGCCGAGACCACGTACCACAGCCCAGGCGCTCGGAAGGGGCTGCACTGTCCAGAAGCCTGCCTTGGAGGAGATGTCTGACCATGTCGAGGGCAAGCGAGGTCCAGAGCTTCAGCGCTGAGCTCCTGCAGCAGCAGCCTCTTTGCAGAAAAGGCCTCCCATGGAGCGTGTCTGCGGGTCCAGGATGGCCGGGCTCTCAAGAGGGCACAGCCTGACACGTCCGTCCCTCTTCCCCAGGGCTTCCGGGAGAGCCTGCGGGCAGGGCCTCCCCCCCAGGCACCTGCCCAGGCTCCCCTGCAGGCAAACAGCCCAGCCCCAGGGACTGCTGCCTGGGAAAGCGCTGTGTAAGGAGGGGGCACAGAGGCCCAGGCCCCGCCACGGGGCCACCACCGGCTTCATGGGGTGCAAGGGGCCAGAGGCGCTCGATGCCCTCGCTACACTGGCGTCCAGTCAGCACAAGTCCAGGCCTGGCCCACCTCCCCCCAATGCCCCGCAAGGTCCCCAGACACCCGTGGAGGAGCCAGTCTGGTCTGCTCTCCAGAATCATGTGAACTCTGAACTCTGGGGGCACAATGTAAATGCAAATGCAGGCAATTATTACAGAAAACAGTAAAGATCATCTACCACCACGCATCACGAGGGAAACTCTATCAGCACTCAGGGGTGAGGTCTCAGGCAATGAGAAGCCCAGACGGGGGATCTCCTGCCTCAATTGCCATGTCCATCCCATTCCACTGGGACGCGGGTGGGCACCCGGCACTCTCCAAGGATCCGCAGGATGGCCTCATGCCCCATCCCAGACCACAGCCCATCACACTGTCTCCCTGAGCTGGGGAGCAACAGCATTTCTGCCTCACACCCCCTGCGGCAAACATCTCTGCCAGTATCCCTTGATGGTTCCCTTACAAAGAGGCGTGGCAGGGCCGAGACAGAGGGAAGGAGGGGGTCCGGAGGAGGCAGGGAGCAGGGTGCCCTCCCCTGCAAGTGAGCCCACCCCCACCCCTGCCGCTGAGCCACAGGAGAAGGGCAGGTTCACACCCGTCTCTCCAGGTACCTCCTCACGGTCTGTGAGCCGCCCCTCTCTTCACAGACTTGGCGCGTCCGTATGCAGATCTGGGAGCTTTCCTTCCATTTATGTGAGTTCTTCACATGACAGTAACTTCCCACGTGGCTTTTTGCTGCATTTGTGATGGGACTTTACGGCAAGAGCCCACCCTAATCTCTGCATAATTAACTTTACGGTCCCCGAGTAACCCGTAACACTCAGGGCTTGGCACGCGGCAGGCAGTGGCAATCGCAGCTGCTCCCACACCTGGGGTCTCAGTGGAGCCCCTTCGTCCTGGCCTGGAGCCCCAGCCTGCCTCCCTGGCAGCCCTGCTGGTCACCCCCAGAATCACACCCAGCACCCCAGAAGCAGCCCCAGTCTCAACAGCTGTCAGCAAATGCAGATACTTTTCTGACAGAAATGCAATTAATATAGAAATCAGTTTCAAAAGAGAACTAGGAAGAAATACACATGCTTGAAAATGAACTACAATTCTAAATAAATCCTGGGTTAAAGAAGAATTCACAAGGGAAATTAAATATTTACAACTAAACATTAATTTTAAAATGCTATATATTTTTGAATTGTGAGATTCAACTAAAACCATGATTATTTGGACATTTATAATGGTAATGCTTTAACAGAAATGAATAAAAACTGGATATGAATGATCTTAGCAGTTAGGAAAATGAAACAGCATCAACTCAAAGAAAGAAGGGGGAAAACAGTAAAAATGTGGGCAGAAAGAAATCCATCAGATTTTAAAACTAGCTTTTAATAGAGATTCAGAAAATTAAGTCAGCCCTTTGGAGGGGTTTATAAAGCTGCCACGAGTCTGTCGATGTTGATGACAAAACAAGAAAATTGGGAGCAACAATTAAACAACATTAGGAATAAGAGGGGGCCGAGGGGGCCGAGGGGGCCGAGGATGCTGGCGAAAGGACAGGGCAGAGCTCAGCCTGTTAATTCGCTCGGTTCCCCCCGCCAGAGGGGAGCCTAACCCTGTCCATTTCCCGGTGGTCGGGGCCCAGCTGGATCGCAGCAGAGCAGGCGGTTGGAACCAGGGCCGCTGCCCTCGTGGCCGCGCCCCTGGCCACAGAGTGACGCTGCCTAGGTCCCACTGGATAACATGCGACTGCGTATCGTGCTACTTCAATCAACGTGAACATTCAGAAAAGTAGACATGCACCCACAGAAACACAGCAAGCTGACCGAAGAAGAAGCAGAGAGCCTGGACAGCTGTCACAGACGGCATGAGTAACAGGCAGTCCACAGAGGAGCTCCAGGCCCTCCCGGGGGAGGTGGTTTCACAGCGAAATCCCAGACACCAGACAGGAGCAATCTCGTTCTTCCAAAAACTTACAAAGAACACAATCAGTGGGACTAAGACCCCACATGCCACACAACACAGCCTAAAAAAATATAATAATAATAGAAAAGGGAACACAATCTCTGGGACTTCCCTGGCAGGCCAGTGGTTAGGAATCCATGCCCCCAGTGCAGGGAGCATGGGTTCTATCTCTACTCATGGGACTAAGATCCCATAAGCCGCACAGTGCAGCCTGGAAAAAATAATAGAAAATAAAATAACAATAATAATAATAGAAAATAAAATAACAATAATAGATGAGAGGCCACAATCACCATTTCTACTCAGAGTTGAACTGGAGCTTCCAGCGGGCTCAGGACAGAAGGAAAAACACAGAAAAGATAAAAGCGCTGACACAGAAGAGGTGAACGCTGTCATTATTCATAAATGACACTGTCTATACAGAAAACTCAAGACCCAACAAATTATTACAGTTAATAAAAAGACTTCAGCATTTTGATATTTGGCAAATCTAATACAGTTATGTTAAGTTTAAAAATAAAATAAAATTAAAAAAAAAAAAAAGAAAAAAAAAAAAGACTTCAGCAACGTGGCAGGACCTTTCGTCAGTGACTTTGTCAGTGGACAGAACTCAACTACGTTCCACAGGGAAAAGCTGGCTTCTTCAAGAAATCAAATCCAGGGACAAAAGGAAAACTAAAAGGGAAGCATCCAGAAGCCTGGAAAGACGGGAAAGGCACCATCAACGGGGGCCCAAACACGCCGCATCTCTGCGGGGCTCCCGGAACTCGCGGGTGGGAGGAAGCCCCAGCTGCATCTGGACAACATCTGGGCACGGATAGGAGGCCCGCCCTGAGACGGTCACACAGGAGACGTGCTGATGTCTGGGGGAGGGGGTCACGAGCGCGCAGGTGGCACTGGGCCAGCTCGGGGCATGACCCCCACGCCCAGCGGGCCAGTGCTGGGTTCATGATGCCACTGTGTCTACTTATCTCTTTGGAATTTCCCACATTCAGGAAGTTTAAAAATAAAATGTAAATATTACATAAAACCTGCACTTTCCTTCCTAGAACAACCAGTCGTGCGTGCACATTTGCACCAGCAACAAAGACTCGGAATGGGTGCTGCATTCCATTAATGCGCGTGCGTGCTAAGTCGCCTCCGTCGGGTCTGCCTCTTTGTGACCCTATGGACAGGCTCCTCTGTCCACGGGGATTCTCCAGGCAGCAAGAATACTGGAGAGGGTTGCCATTTCCTCTTCTGGTGGATCTTCCCCACCTAAGGATTGAACCCACATCTCTGATGTTTCCTGCATTGGGAGGCAGGTCTTTTTTTACGACTAGCACCAGCTGGGAAGCACCTGTCCCATTAATAATGGTACTATTTACAAAATTAGCAAAAAAAAAAAAACAAGTTTTCATTTTTGTTAAAATCAACTTAATGAAAGATACATAAAATATTTATGGAGAAAATTACAAACTTTGTGGAAAGACATTAAAGAGCCGTCAACAGAGAGGCCTACAGTCTCGTGGGCAGAAGACTGGTGAAGATGGCACGGCTGAGCCTCACAGTAACACGGGGTGGGGGCCAGTATCAGCCTGAGTGACGGGCGGGGCTCTGAAGTCCATGCAGCAACAGAGGCCAGAGTGCCCAGGGCGCCTAAGGGGCAGCAGTGGAGCAACCTGCCCTGAACAGTATCAACAGTTAGAATGACTGTGGAAATCAGGGTGCGACTCGGCACAGAAACAGAAAAACTGACCTAGAGAATCTGCACAGGTACCGTGCTTATTGCACCTGGCACCGCAGGTCTGTAGAGAGGGAATTTTCAGTTAAGTGCCCGGGGACAATCAGTCATATCACTCCACCCTCCCCGTATACAAACATCAACTCCAGGTGATTGCAAGACTTTAATACGAAAAACAAATTGTATAAGCTTCAGAGAAAGTAAAGGCAAAACCATTACCCTTGTGCTAGAATTTATTAAACAGGAAAATGCACATTTTGACAAGAAAGACTGATGAACACAGAGGTGCTGTAGTTAAAAACCGGCTTTCATCAGCAGCACCACAAGGAGCAGCCAACACGGTGGGAGCGGAGCCTCCAGACACGTGGAGGCCTTGCCCATGGACAAGAACAAGACAAATGGGAGGGAAAACACGCAGGGTTGCCTGAGACCCAAACACCCAGTGACGGGAAAAACTGATCCCACCAGATACCAGGGAAACGCAAACTGAAACCAGAAGACGCCCCTCCAGGCCCATGGGCGGGCAAATAGCCAAGGCCACCACCCTTCGGTGCCCACCAGACAGGGCCAGGCCAGCATGACCACCAGGCACTGAGCTGCCCACCCCACCACCACCCTCTCGTGGGGGCTGTCCTGACAGCGCCAGTATCCAACACAGGGCCCAAGACAGGCGCTCCGACGGCCCGTCCCCCGTGGAGCCGCTGTGCCTGCCACGGCCTCGCACATGACTGAGCACCCAGAGCAGGCAGAGGGAAAGGCTGCCAGGCGGATGGCCGTGACTCAGGGGCAAAACCAGCAAGTCGCAGGCTGATCCAACTGTGCAAAGTCAAGAGACACACACATGCTCACAGGGTCTGCTCAAGGACATGACATGGCAGCAAACCTCAAGGACAAGCCGGGAAGCCGCCATCCACACCCCAGGGAGGGGAAGGCGGTGGGATCCACCCCAGGCGTCTGCCTCTCCTTTCAAGGGAAGCCGCCATCCACACCCCAGGGTGGGGAAGATAGTGGGATCCAGCCCCGGGAGTCTGCGTCACATTTCAAGTCCGTGAGCACACATGCTCACAAACACACTCACTGAGTGTCAGGTCTGCCAGGGATCCCTAAGGACCTGGAGTCAGTTTCCCAGACACAGGTCTGGCAAAAAACCCCTCTGTAGGGGGATGGGAGCTAGGGGGTGAGCAGACCGCAGAGTCAGCCCATGGGAAGGGGCCCAGCACCCTGAAAGCAGAAGCAGACCCGCCCTGTGGAGCCCAGGATGCCGCCCGTCACCCATGGGCCTCCGTTCCCCGGCTGTGCCCCACACGCAGCACCTGGTCCACATGGGCACCTACAAGGCCATCCGCCAAGTACCCCAGCGCCTGCAGACTCCAGGGGACACCGCGGACGCCTGGACCTGCCCCCAGGCAGGGCAGCATCTCCCACTCTGCTCTTCCCGGGTGCTGACCCACGCCAACAACCCTGGCCCATCTGGGGCCAGGGTCACCCCTGATCCGGGGTCAAAGTCAGAAGGACAGAATCCGTCTGCAGTTACCATGGTTACCAAGGTAACACAGTGGAGACGCGCCCCCTGCCGACCCCGGCTGCCCGCCACATGCCCGCGCTGCCCTTACCTAGGGGCTGATAGCCTTGTCGGGAGGGCCCCCCGAAAGGGCCGCGGCTCCCCAGGCCGCTGCTGCCCGCGATGGATCCATAAGACATCTTCTCACAGGACGCAGGGCCGCACCTTCCTGCAGAGGAAACAAAACAAGGTGAGGGGAGAAGGGGAAGGTTAGAGCTGGAACTCAGGTTTCACTCCGGCTCCGCCCACCCCGCCCGGCAGCCTAACCCCTGCGACCTCACCTTGCAAGTCAACAACTAACGTCTAAACGTGGAAACAAGATCGAGCAGTGAAGAGCAACACAAGTGTTATTCAGAGTGTCAACAGCCTCCTAGACGACCCTAAGCAGCCACGGGATGGGAGGAAGGCGACTGGCAGGGGTGGGGGGACTTCTCCCTGAATAAAGCACGCAGCGCTCCTTCTCTCTCTAAATTTCATGCGTGGAAACTTTTAAAACATTAAAGCTTAATTTGCAAAATCCCAGTGAAATCCTCCTCCAGAAGGCTCGGCCTGGAAACACAGCTGCATGGGTGTCTGGCTTGAGCTGACAAGACCCAGGGCCCCCAGCATTGTCCTGCGCGGCCAAGAGACTCGGGGCGGGCAGGGACCAGGACAGCTGTGCACCCGCCGTGCACCAGGCGCGCGTCCAGCGTGGGCAGGAGGGCTGGCCCCAGGAACCTGGCCATGTGGGTGGCAAGGGCTCCCACAGGAGCTCTCAGAGACCCTGGGGGTCCGCAGAGCTCAAGCAGGAGCAGGGAGCAGGGGCCAAGCCTCTGAGCCACAGCTTGGAGAAAGGGGCAGGGCAGCCCTGGGAAGACAGAAGGGGCATCCGGTGTGAAGCGGTCCCTTGGCCACAGGCGGAGGCTGCGGGCAGCTCTAGGCACCCGCCGAGCCGAGGGTGCACCCAGCGACTGGTTGCAGGCGGGCAGCTGGACAGGACTGCGGTGACCAGCCAACAGCACAGGTCACCTGAGGGGCAGAAACAGGCCAAGGGGCTGCCACCAACGTCCAGGCAGCTGAGGGGTTGTGGGCAGTCCTGGTCTGAGATGGAGGGAAGACCCCCAGCCTGCCCCTCATCTAGCCTGCGGTCTCCCACGGCCTGTGCTTTTTCTCGGAGACTGGGAGATGGAGGCCACCCACTGCAGGGACCACAGAGCCAGCCCGGCCGGAGGACACCCAGAGCGTGTCCTCCACCTGCTGCCCAGGCCCCCTGGCAGGGCTCTGGGCTTCAAGGGCCTGGGCGCGCGGACCCCCGGGGCTCCCCCCGCACCCCTCACCTGCCCTGCGCCAGGCTGCACCCTCGGCTCCCGTCCACTGTTCCTGCCCACCCTGCACAGCCAGCTCACGGCCGACTTCTCCACCAGAGTGTCCACACCACGAGGCCAGGGAGAGGGCAGCCACGGGGGGAGGAGCAGAGCTGCTGGCAGCCCAGCAGGCGGGCGGAAGCTGCAGCAGGGCCAGGCCGGAGGGCCGGCGGATGCCGCTGAGCCAGGGTGCCCAAGAGGAGCCCCGGGCCGCCTCAAAACTGCCGGGCAGACTCCAGGGAGGGATGCCCACTCCCCAGGAGGCCTTCTCCGGAGCAGCTTCCGTGACCGCCCACCCGGGTGGCCGGCCTCCTCTGCCTCAAGCCCCTGGCTCATGGTGGCGCCAGGCTGTACCCTGGACGTCAGCCCCCTGCAACAGCCTGAAGAGAACTGTCTGTCCCTGGACTGCCCAGATCCTGCCCCCTGGGCACCAGCGGAAGCGGGGGTGCCAGAGAACGCCCCAGCAACGCAGCCCTGCCCGCAGGACAAAGTCCCCAGGCCCCGGAGGAGGGAGCGGCTGGCCAGCAGGACACCACAGGATGCCAGGCTGGAAGGGGCGCCTGGACACAGCCCAGGCTGGGGGCCAACGACCCGGCTCCAAGGCCAGTGCCGAGGCTGCAGTAGGGGGGACCCTGCCTGTGACCTCTGCCTGCAGCTCTCTCTTGCTGGCCTGGGGCTCACAGAGGCCAGGGGCCCCCCAAGACCAGGGCGGACCCTCCCAGCAACAGACAAGGAGTGGTATTGTCTACGCGGGGGCATCTCAGCATGGGCCCTGCCCCCACACTATACCAGAGGGACCCCAAGGATGGACAGCGGGTCCCGGCGGGGCCCGGCACGAGCCGCTCTCTCATCTCTGGTCCCGCTTTCTCCTCTGAACCGGGGCAGCACGCCCGCCCGTGGTGGATCAGGGTGCCGTGTCAGAGACCTCTAGGAGCTTGTCTGTGAGCCGGGGCCCTGCGGCGACGCTGGACAGCAGCACCCCTGTGGGAGGCCGAGGCCTGGAGGCCAGAGGGGGTGCCCCAGGGGCAAACAGGGAGGAAAAGGATGGGCTCTCCCTCCTGCCCTCGGACTCCCGGAGGCCTGAGCTGACCCAGAACAGGAGAAGGGCACTGGGACCCTGCAGCCCCTCTGTGGGGGAGAGCTGACCTCCCCAGAGGGCTGCACTGTGCCCAGCATCTTGCTCCTGCTGCAGCCTCGGTGAGGTTCTCCCAGCGTGGTGATGGACCTGACCACAGCAGGTGTCCTCCCCGTCCAGGACGCCTCCAGCCTTGGCAGAGCACACGGTTGGGTCCCCGGCCTGCCCCACCTGGCCGGGTACCCCCGTCCTGAGCCGGAACCCAGTCTCCCCCCCTATAGAAGGTACCAAAAAGGGAGCCCCAGGGAGGGTGGTGAGTCACACCAGAGGAGGCGTGCGGAGGAGGCCACCCTCAAGGCACGCGTCCTCACACTGAGGGCCCCCTGCACACCTGCTCCCACCCGAACACTCACAAGCCCCAGAGGGCCACAGCGAGGGCTCCCAGCCTCCCTCGCCTTGTCCACCCCCGCGTCAGCCGTGTCAGGGCCGGTGGCCCCAGACACATGGGGGAGAGGCCCGAGACCACCCAGTCCAGAAGAACCCCGGGGGCCGGGTAAGGAGCGGGGCCCCCAGGTCCGCAGAGGGAGGTGCGTCCAGCCTTCCTCCCGACCAAGCCCAAACCTCCCGCCACCCTGGTCTGCACCCCTCGGAGTGCCCTCGGCACCAGGCCAGAGGCGGGGGTCTGACGTACCCATTTGGGAGTCCCCTCCTCCAGTACCTCGGCTCCCATCCAACCCTGGCCATGTCCCTGCCAACAGCCCTCGGGACCTCACCCTCATGGCCGAGCTCGGGGCCCCAAGCCCCTGATCCCCAACCCAGCGCCTTGGGGTCACCCTCCTTCCTCCTCTGTCTCCCCTCCCCGCCCAGCCCCGAGCAACCACAGGGCTCGGTCCTGCCCCCCCTCCCCAGCACACACAGCCCTGGTGGAGCCAGCTGTGGTGGCACCTGGTGCCCCTGGTGGCACCGTGGGACCCAGGGGTTGGCATGGGCTGCAGCCTGCTCGCCATCACGGCCCAGTGCCCCCCAGACACGGCCACCCTTCCTCCGGCCACACGCCAGGCCTGGAGACACAGACACAGGGCCAGGCTGAGGGGCTAAGATGGCAGGTCCATCAGCCCGACTCCAAGGGATGCGACTCTCCTGTGCGGTGAAGTTTCTGCGATTCACTGAACCAACACAAGCAGAGGGGGTTGGGGCAACAGGACTAAACGCCTGACCTGGGCCAAGAGCGGCCGCAGGCCTCGCAGGGCCCGCTCCGTGTGAGGCATGTGGGAAGGCTCCCTGGAGGAGGCAGGCCTGGGGAGGAAGAGGCTCTGCGGGCCGGGCCGGTCAGAGGGAGAACCAGCCACGGCCTGCCCCCTACCCAGACGCCCTCCGCTCACCTGGTCCCAGGTGCGCTGGCGGGGAGGCTGCCGGGGAGCCCTGCCCTGCTTCCTTCTGTGCTCCGCTCCACCCAGGCGGCGGCGGCTTCAGGGAGGCAGGAGGCCCCAGGCTGCGCTACTCAGAGACCGAAGCGCTGCCCTCGGGGAGGACGGAGCAGCAGCAACACCGATGCCCAGTCCCACCCACATCTCTGCGAGGCAGGCCCAGTGGCCCAGGCTGCTGCCCACTGAGGGCCCGGAGGACACTGTGATCCACCCCACAGCAGAGCCCTCCCTGGGCTAGACCCAGGCCTCCCTCCACTGACCGCTACCCACGGGCCCATCTCCCTCCACTGACCGCTACCCACAGGCCTATCTCCCTCCACTGACCGCTACCCACGGGCCCATCTCCCTCCACTGAAAGCTACCCACGGGCCCATCTCCCTCCACTGACCGCTATCCACGGGATGGTCCCGCCTCCCTCCACTGACCGCTACCCACGGGCCCATCTTCCTCCACTGACCGCTACCCACGGGCCCATCTCCCTCCACTGACCACTACCCTCGGGCCCGCCAGAGTGGCTTCATACGGTAGTATTCTGGAGCCAGAGCAGCTAGGAGACCCTAGGATGAAGAGCAGGGTGTCAGGGGAGACCCAGCACACCGGGCCCCACGCCTGCCGTGTCCTGGGGAGAAGACGTCGGGGCCACAGGGCCTCAGCTGCAGCACGTGGGCTCCTCTACCTCCACTGGGACGCGTGGGATCTAGTTCCCTGATCAGGGGTTGAACCCAGGCCCCTACATCGGGAGCACAGAGTCTTAGCCACTGGACCACCAGCGAAGTCCCTGAGACCCTACTTTTTAAAATGAGAAAACTGAACTCAGGGAGGGGAAGCAACTCACCCATGGTCTCACAGACAGACGGGTCGAGGTCAAGGCGCTCCCTCCGTGGCGGAAGTGCTCCCCACGCCTGCCCCAGAGCTCTCTGCCGGTCCTCCCACAGCCCACGGCCACACCTCCCGCACCACCAGGCCCCCGCGAGCACCCGCCCGCCAGCTGGAGCTGGCAGGCTGCGTGTGGCCGCAGTCTGCACCACGCACAGACGTGTGTGGGCCACTCGCTCACGTAGCTGTGAGCGTGACGATCACCCTCCCGGCCTTGTCCCCTAAGATGGCGTGATGCTTCAGACCAACGGGAGCACATGTTTCTCGGTTACAAACACCATTCTTCACAGACAGGAATTAAGACTACTTGGAGAAATGGCTGATCCCAGGACTGGGGCAGAGAGAGTAAAAGGTAAGCCTAGATCATTCTGTTACATGAAAGAGCAAGGAAGTGATCAAAGCAAGGCAGGGCCATCGCCAAAGGGCCCAGAGGCCAGTCCGAAAGGCTTCCTTCCACTGGCCAACTCTGCGACAATTTGAGCATGAAAAATGACGATGGTAATAAAAGATTGTAACTTTTATTTATTATAGCCTCTAAAAAACACCTATCGTGTATTGATTTATCTGGCTGCATCAGGTCTCGGTGGCGGCACAGGGGGTCTTCCATCTTTGCCGCGGTAGCTTCCTGACCAGGGTGGAACCCAGGCCACCTGCATAGGGAGCTCAGTCTTAGCCACTGGGCCCCCAGGCAAGTCCCTGTTATAGCCTTGTAATAAAGAAGTAAAGTGAAAGTCCATGAGTCCATGTGGTTGTAAACACACACAAGGAAAAAGCTCTTCGTCAGAGCAGACGCTGACAACTGGGAAAGCAACGTCCTTACGAGGACTGACTCATACGGAACACCCCAGTCACACAGCAACACAAGAGAGGACAGACAGGTCAAGGAATGATAGTAACTCGTTCAGGCAAGAACGTCCAGCGGGCCTGAGAACTGCTGGGTGTGAGTCCCATAAACAGCAGGATATCCATACAGTCTCAAAGAACCTTCCCCAAAAAACTAATTAAAAGTGGAGGAAGAACAGCTCTGCAGAGGAGAAACTTCACGGATGTCGGCTTGACCCCAGGACCTGGGTCATGCAGTGGGGGACAGGTCAGACCTCACTTGCCCCTGCCACCAGACACCGAGGAGGAGACAGCAGCCTCTCCAGGCCCTCCTGCCAAAAACGAAGGACCACATGGACAGGAGACACACCCGGCTAAGCGACGGCCCGCAGAACAGCCGACCTGCAGCCTTCTCCCGTGTGAGCGTTGCAGACAAGGAGAGACGGAGGACCTGACCATCCAGGTTCAAGGAGGCCAAGGAGATGGCACCCCCAAAACGAAACGGGATCCTGGATTTCATTTGGTGGAGAAACGTGTCACTGGGCTCACTGACGAGGCCTCTCCCGGGAACACCAGGAAGACCTTAGGCCCCAGTGCTGGCCGCTGTTAACGCTGCTGTTGACACCAGCCCTGGGGTTACACAGGGAGTCTGCATTCGGGGGTCAGGAGCATCGTGTCTGCAGCTTGCCGGGCGGTCCAGAGGATCACGTGACAAGCCCATGAACACAAAGAGGGAGGGGAGGGAGCAAGCACGGGATAACGGCTACACGTGCAGAACTTGGTGGAGCAGAGGCTTCCTCTTAATACGGCGACTGTTCTCAAAACTAGAGTTACTTTGTCCAGGAGTTTTAAGTTCAAAACAAACTAATAACTCTACTAGAATATTTTTTAAGGAACATATTCAAGAAAGGTGTAAGATCTGTATATCGAAAACTGAAAACGCACATTACTAAAAGGAAGTAAAGAAATCGTAAATGAGTGATGGGCCACAGCAAGCTCGTGGGGGGCACTGGGACCCCACGGCTATGGGAAGCAGCTCTAACGCGCCGGCATCGGCAGGGAAATGACACACACAAATGCTTAAGGTGTTTTCTGAAACTAAGAAGTTCCTCCCATCTCAAAAACAATCTATTAGACAACTCTTGAAGAAAGAAAAAAAAATTAAACTGAAAAAATTCTTTTAAAAAATAGTGAAAATATTACCTATGAAAATCAGCAGAGCGTGTTTAAAGCAGTTACCAGACAAAAAGTCAAAATGCTCAATATTTCATGCATTTAAAAAAAAAAGGAATCAAATGGACTTCATTCTTAACTCAAAAGTTTGGAAAAGAGCAAAAAATTCAGAAGTAACCACAAGGAAAGAAGAATATAAACAAAAGTTAATATTAATGAGGCGGGAAACAGAAAAACAATAGAACTAATTTACAAATTAAAATCCTGTTTTCCATAAAGTACTAACAAAAGAGACCACCAAGAGCTGAAAGAAAAGAGGGGAGAAACCAGAGACACAGTATCAGCAATGAAAAGGGCGGCGGGTCACCAGACAAACGCCTGAGGGACTCACTAAGGCCCTGCTTTCAAACCTCTATACACAGAAACTGTAAAACACGGTCGGGACGGACAGTATCTGAGGGACACGGAGCTCACCAGAGGTGACGCCCTGGAGACAGAAAGCGTCAAGAGACAAATCTGGATAAAAGAAATAGAAAGTTTTCATAAAAACCACCCCACAAAACGCCAGGGCCAGAGGCCTTTGTGGGGGATCCTGCCACGTTTCCAAAGCCGAGCACTTCCAGAGCTCCATACATTATCCCAGGGTGCTGACGGAGCAGGGCAACCTCCAGACCCTTGTGTGAGGCACATACAGTAACACCAATACAGAAACCTGATGAGCACAGTGCAGGACTCGGGAAAGTTACACACCAGCGCTGGCCTCGCATATGCTGCCAGACACTAAATGCCACACCAGGAGACAAAACTCAGTCCTGACCTGCTCATCTTTCTAGGGATGCAGGGCACGTTCCGCCTTAGGAACCCATTAACATGACACCACATCCACCCAAAGGAAAGGCTACACGTTTCCCCACAGACGGACACTAAAAACAGCATCAGCAGAATCCCTGATGAAGACAATCAAAAATATTTCCTAAAATGGGAAACACCCGCTAATCCTAAAACGAGCGTTTGCTCCGTGGGAAACAGAAGTGGGGACTAACGGCACGACAGCGATGGAAATGCCAACACAAGTTAAAGCTCGCAGAAGCAACGAGCTGGGCAAGCAGCTGCAGGTAAACTCACCGGTGCCAGCTGGAGGGGAACCCCAGTCACCAGAGCAACCCGAGCGAGGACAGGTCCAGGAACGAAGGCCACACGAGACGGCGGTCCCTCCGACGACCGAGGCGGAGCGGATCATGTGGACAGCACCCCCATCCTCAGACAGGACGGCACTGCTCACAAAGACGTCGCTCTCCCCTCCAGGTAAACCCCAGCCAGCCCAGAGCGTCCACACAGGAAGACACCACGGAAACAAGCAGATAAGAAGCACCAGAGAAAGAAGGGCCGACACCGCTACGACACGGTGAATCTGGAAATGTCTCGCTGACTGAGGGGAGCCGAACGCAGAGGCCACACACCAACGCCCTGTTTCTGTGAAGCGCCCACGACAGGCGGGTCTGCAGGAGCGGGACACGGACAGTGACTGCTCGTGGGCGTGGCGCTTGGTCCAGCGTGACCAGAGGTCCGGGCTTTGCTGGCGGTGATGGAGGGTCGCCCCGTGAGGAGCCTGAAAACCACTGGAGCACACACGTCGGAGTGGGATCTGTAGGGGACGTGAGCTCTATCTCGACAACGTGAGCTCTATCTCGACAATGTGAGCTCTATCTCGACGACGTGATCGTAACACACACTAGAAAGTCTCTATGATTAAAACCAGGCAGGAAAACACAGACCAACGGAATAAAAAAGTAAGTCTAAAATGAGACCCACGTACGTATGGACATTTAGGATAGAATTTGTAATAAACGGTGCTGGGATATCTGGTTAGCCGCGTAGGAAAAGAGTGGTTCATGCCTAACATAGTGAGAAGAGCCTGCGCCAAAGCAGAACAGTCACCCAAGTGACAGAGAGAACAGTCTGAGGAAAGTCAAGCTCCCTTGAACCCTCATGAGGGACGGTTTCCTGGAGAGGACTCAGAGCCAAACGCTGGGAAACGAGAGGCCCACACGCGCCCGCTGCCCCGCCCAAGCCCCCCACCTGGTCTCCCCCTCCAGGAACTAGGCCCCGTGACACGGGCCCCCGCGGGCGGGGGAGGTGCAGGGTGGGGGAGCGCTCCCACCTGCCCCGGGTCAAGGGGGCACATTGGCACCAAGGCCACTTGCAGTCTGCGTTCTTCCCCTGCGCCTCCAGGCAGCTCTCCCCGCACCCCACATCCAGACCCCAGCATTTCCCCAGAGCCCCCTCCCTCACCAGTCTACTAAGACCTCTCCTTCTCTGGGACTCAGAGAAAAGGCCGGCAGGCCCCCAGGACTGGGCAGGAGCACGCAGAGCAGGCTGGGGACTGAGCAGGACGCCCTGGGGAAGGAAACCATCTGGTCTTTGAAGGAGCCGCAGGGCACAGACCCAAGGCCCTGGGAGCTGGCTCAGGCCAGGCACAGGCACCTTCAAAGGACAGCTGGGCGGTCTCAAAGGCCTGTGAGCAGAGGGCCTGGCGCGGCCGAGCTCACATCCCACCCACGGACAACCTAACTCCGCCCCAACACCTCCCCCTCAGCTTGCCCAAGAAACCAGGATGCAGGCCGAAGACAATTCAGCACTCCATCCTCCAGAGCAGCCCCGGGGCGCCACCTGCACTGGCCCTCGGCCACCCCCAGGACCTGCCCCAGGCCACTGCAGCCTGGGTGGGTGAGAGGTGGGGAACCCTGAGGGTGGGGACCCCAAGACCACCAGGCAGCAGAGGGGCACTGACCCGGCTCGGAGGAGAGGCCCTCCCCCCACTACACAGGGAGGGGCCCCAGGCCTGCGCTCCTGACCACGGGCTGGCCAAGGGGAAGCTGGGCGGAGCCCAGGATGGGGTTGGGGGTGGGGAGGACAGCCCCCAGCCCGCCAGGCTCCAGAGTCTGAGAGCCTGGGCTGAGCTCACGGCTGTCGGAGCCCAGCAAGGACCACGACCCACCCAGATGGAGACGAGGGAGGCTGGAGACAGAAGGGAGAGGAGGGAGGAACACGACCCCACCGGACAGAAAAGCAGCCGGGACAAGCCGCCTGGCCGCCCCTGCCCCTGTGAAGGCGCGGCCTGCATGAGACTCTCGGCACAGACTCCAGGGACCCCGAACGCCGGAGCTCAGTCACTGGGGACTCAGCTCCGAGCCGTCACTTAGGAGTGGGAAATCCACGGATTACAGGCCCCTGGAGGGTTCTCGCAGATGAAAACGCCTGAAATGGAGGGAGGCACTGAGGCGGAGGGGGGGCAGGGAGGGGCCTGGCAGCGGGGGAGGCCAAGCCCAGGCGGGCTGCGAGGGCCCCAAGGCTCGCCACCCGCCAATAGACGGCTCAGTGAGACAGACCCACACAGGACAGAAGCTTCAGGCGCCCAAACACCCAGAGCTCCCGGTCCCCGGCCCCCAGGGACGTGATAGGCTGAGTGGGAAGACGCCGCCCAAAGTCACAGCACGGGGACTTCCCTGGTGGTCCGGACGTTAAGACTCAGGGCTTCCGCTGCAGGAGGCACGGGTTCCATCCCTGCTGAGAAAATCCGCACATGGGCGGTACAGCCAAAAAAAAAAAAATCAGCACAGTTGGAGTGCCTCCCACCACCCCGAGAGCAGGCCCTGTGCCCCCAGGGTCCCCCAGCGCCCCGGGAGAGCAGATAGGCAGGGCTGCAGCAGCCCCGGCAAACCACGCCCTGCACCCACCCGAGAGCTCTGCGCTGAGGAATCAGACAGGAAGCACTCGGGAAGCCAGAAACACTACAAAATAAAAACACAAAGCCAGAAACAACCAAGATAGCCAGCAATAAAGAATTAAATACATCGCGTTAGGTATCTAAATAGAGTATGACGCAGAGAATTTAAATAGTGTTAAAAGCATATATTCAGTTGTGGGGGACATGCTCCCACACGACACTAAGGGGAAAAATGACGCTAGAAAAGCACAGGACACAGAGTTACCCTGAGGAGTGCGTGTCCTGGCCGCGGGGACAGAGGAGCGCCACTAGGTCACCCCACTCCTGGGCCATCGTCACCCATTCCTGAAGACAGCCCAGACACACACCAAGTAGGCCGGGACCCGCTGGAGTCCTCCGTCTGCTCGGGCTGCTCACGTTAGTGGCGCACAGGACACACAGGACCCACACGTGGAACACGAGAAGCAGGACAGAGCCCGCAGGCGGCGGCGTTTGTGCAACAGCAGAAGGGACACACGGCGCCTCGGGGGTCACGGCCAACCCACCTGCACGCACACACACCCCGAGACAACGCAGACGCACAACAGGGCTTCGAAACACCACGGCGGGGGGGGGGGGGAGCTGCCACGGAGGAGCACGCAGTCGGGGGTGGGGGGAGCTGCCATGGAGGAGCACGCAGTCGGGGGCGGGGGGAGCTGCCATGGAGGAGCACGCAGTCGGTCCTGAAACACCACAGCGGGGGCAGGGGGAGCTGCCACGGAGGAGCACGCAGTCGGTCCCGAAACACCACGGCGGGGGCGGGGGGAGCTGCCACGGAGGAGCACGCAGTCGGGGACGGGGGGAGCTGCCATGGAGGAGCACGCAGTCAGGGGCGGGGGGAGCTGCTGTGGAGGAGCACGCAGTCGGTCCTGAAACACCACGGCGGGGGCGGGGGGAGCTGCCACGGAGGAGCACGCAGTCGGGGACGGGGGGAGCTGCCATGGAGGAGCACGCAGTCAGGGGCGGGGGGAGCTGCTGTGGAGGAGCACGCAGTCGGTCCTGAAACACCACGGCGGGGGCAGGGGGAGCTGCCACGGAGGAGCACGCAGTCGGTCCCGAAACACCACGGCGGGGGCGGGGGGAGCTGCCACGGAGGAGCACGCAGTCGGGGACGGGGGGAGCTGCCATGGAGGAGCACGCAGTTAGGGGCGGGGGGAGCTGCTGTGGAGGAGCACGCAGTCGGTCCTGAAACACCACGGCGGGGGCAGGGGGAGCTGCCACGGAGGAGCACGCAGTCGGGTCCCGAAACACCACGGCGGGGGCGGGGGGAGCTGCCACGGAGGAGCACGCAGTCGGGGACGGGGGGAGCTGCCATGGAGGAGCACGCAGTCAGGGGCGGGGGGAGCTGCTGTGGAGGAGCACGCAGTCAGTCCTGAAACACCACGGCAGGGGCAGGGGGAGCTGCCACGGAGGAGCACGCAGTCGGGCCCCGAAACACCACGGCGGGGGCGGGGGGAGCTGCCACGGAGGAGCACGCAGTCGGGGATGGGGGGAGCTGCCATGGAGGAGCACGCAGTTAGGGGCGGGGGGAGCTGCCATGGAGGAGCACACAGTCGGTCCCGAAACACCACGGCGGGGGCGGGGGGAGCTGCCACGGAGGAGCACGCAGTCGGGTCCCGAAACACCACGGCAGGGGCGGGGGCCGGGGCGGGGGGGGGAGCTGCCATGGAGGAGCACACAGTCAGGTCCCGTCCACGGGAGACAAACCCAGTCGTCGGACGAGGCCCGGCCACAGGAGATCAGAGGTGGGAACGGCAAGTGGTCGCCAGGGGTACAGGGTTTCTGTGCCGGTGTGAAAAAGTTCTGGAATCAGGTGGCGATGGCCACACACCATCAAGAACGGACATTGCTAAGGCGCGCTCTGTTACTGTATAAGACGACACGTGAGTCCCATCACAGAACGGCCCAGAGTGGGTGGTGGGTCACAGGAGGCTACAGGCGGACGAACTGCCTTAGTGCGGGCCAGGGCCTCCCAAGTGTCTGCCAGGCCCACATGTCACTCTTACGATCAGGAGAAGGAAAGATAAACGTGGTCCTTGAGCCCAGCAAACACACACGCTAGCACTGCTGGACGCACGGGCCGGCAGGCGGCACTCCACCAGGCCCGAGCAGCACGCGGCCGCGGCTACAACTGTGCCCAGGCTGGACAAGCGCACAGCACAGCCTCAGGCAGTCTGCCAGCATATAGACCCATGGCACGCCAACACCACGCTCGGCCACCTGGGGCCACGGGAGCTGCCCAGTGACACCCATGTCTGCAGAGCACACAGCCAGGAGCCTGCCCAGGATCCTCAGCAAACGGGCACGGCCACTTGCCTTCAGGTCACATTGTTAATTTCTGCAGCCTGGTGGAGGCTGAAGGCCCAGCCGTCCACAGATGGGTCTTCATCCCCAGCCAACCCCAGCCTGGCCTGGGAGGAACCCAGGCTGACCCTCGACCCGGCCACAGCTGGATCAGGCCAGGGCACCCAGTGGCCCCTGACCCTAGCCACAGACCAGCCTGCAACCTAGGAGTCCCCGGTTCATCACCTCCTAGCTAAGAGAACTTGCACCTCCTGGCACCTGTGACAAGGAGACAAGGCCACAGACCTACTTCACGTGGCTGAGTTAACTCCTGGCAGCGCGTCAGCTGCACAGCCGTGCTCACTGCTCCGTCCATGTCCCAGCCCTGCAGCACCCACCGCCAACGGGAGACCCTGAGACACAGAGCCGGCCAGGCCACCTCTCACCATGCACGCACTCCTGGGCCAGACCCCAAGGGCCCATGCACGTGTGCCTGTGTGCGCAGAGGCAGAGGAGGGGCCGGGGGCTGCAGTGACATGCAGTGGAGTGTTGCTATAGCAACTTGGATTCCACGTCAAACACAGCGCCAGCCAGACACCCCAGGCACCCCGAGAATGGTGCCCAGAACAGCCACGGAGAAGCAAGGATTGCTGACAGCACCAAAGGGTGGTTAGGATGCTGGGCACACAAGCCCTTCCCCAGCCCCACCTGCCACTCCGCCCCCACCCCAGCCCCTCCTCCCGCCCTCCTGGGAAAGGCCACAGGAGGCCCGGCTTTGGGGCCTGGCTCTGCCTACCGCCCTGCTGCCTGCCCATCAGCCAAGCCCTCACCCAGGATGGCGGCAGGCAAGGAGCATGGAGACTGGACCTGAGTCGCGGGGGCGGCAGCCCACGGCACAGCTGCAGGGGCCAGGAGTCATGCCCTCCGCAGACCCCAGACTTCCAGGGGGAGTCGTGGGGGTGGAGGAGGGTCATGGTGGAAGCGGGAGCTGGGGGCCCCATTCTCTCAGGCACGACCCGCTCGGGAGGGGAGCCAGCCCGCTTTCTGGGCACAAGCCCCCATCAGGCCCAGGACTTGCAGCCCGCAGCCACCATGTCATTTAACCTTGGGGAAGGAGCCTTTGCTTTTACACGTCACAGACAGGAGACTGAGGCTCAGACAGGTTAGGAACCTCCCCAGGAAGGAACCTGCCCAGGAAGCCCAGATGACCTGAGACAAGGTGGGATCCAGACCCAGGTCTGTCTCCAGACAAAGCCTGTGCTGCACCGCCCCCCTACTTGGCCATGGCAGTGGACACACCAGACCGGAGCTCAGGACATGCCTGGGTGTCTCAGCCCAGCTTCCCCAGCAGAGGCCAGCGACGCAAGGACAGCCAAGGTCATCCGACGAGACAGCCAAAGCCCCGGGACTCTCCCCAGCCCTTCGTGGGGGGCCACCGACCATGATGAGGACAGGCCTGCTGAGAACACCGCCGGCTGCAGGGAAACAGGGCAGGCACATACCTGCCACCTCGATCCCAATGGCAGAGGCTTTATGCTCCTTCTCCCTGTGGGGAGGGAGAAGACCCCCACTGTCCCGGACGAAGACAGGCACACACTCACTAAGTTCATGGAGGGCCCCCGGTGTGGGAAGGCTGGGGCCCCACGGGGAAGCCCCCACCGCACAGAGGGAGCGGGGAGGCATGGGCTCAGTGTGCTGGGAGCCAGGCGTGCTTCTGGAAGCACCATCACCACCATCACTGCCTAAGTGTCCCGGGGCGGTGGCTCCCTCCCAGCCTCACCCATGCTCCCTCCCAGCCCAAGGTCACATCACCCACCCTCAGGAGCAGCACCAAGAGCAGCATGACTGGACAGGAAACTCCTGCCCTCCCCCACCCCTCAGCCCCCATTCATGGAAGCAGGGTGTCCTCCATGAGCCACCAGCCCCATGGCGACCCCCAGGTCACAGCCACCCCCTCCGCACAGACAACAGGACACAGCCATGCTGAGGAGACAGAAGCTGGGAGACAGCTGCTTTCACGGAAGAAACTTCAGCAACTTAACTGGCTGAGGACAAGACCCCCCACCACAGGAGGGGTGGGTGACAACAGGAAGATGGGGGTCCCCCTTTTTGCAGACGGCAAAGGTAAATCACAGGTGTCACTGCCCAGAGTGACAGGCAGGGGCATGGGCTGGACCCCCAAACCAGGAGCTGAAAGTGCAGACCCAGCTGGAGGAGCCCCTGGGGAAAGGAGAGCTTGCCCTCAAGCCCTAACCCACAGCAACTCCCTGCAACCCCTCCCCTGACTGCCCACCCACCAATGCAGGGCCGGCCGGTGCCCGCCCTGCCCCAAGGCCTGCAGGGAGAAGGCGTCCATGGGTAGGATGGGCTGGCAGGACGGAGCCGCCCGTGGAGCTGTCCGTGGTGCTGAGCACAACGGGCCCAGAGACAGTCTGGCTGGCCCTCAACTAATGCTGCTGCTGCTGCTGCTGCTGCTGCTGCTAAGTCACTTCAGTCGTGTCCGACTCTGTGACCCCAGAGATGGCAGCCTACCAGACTTCCCTACCCCTGGGATTCTCCAGACAAGAACACTGGAATGGGTTACCATTTCCTTCTCCAATGCATGAAAGTGAAAAGTTAAAGTGAAGTCGCTCAGTCGTGTCAGACTCTTAATGACCCCAAGGACTGCAGCCCACCAGGCTCCTCCATCCATGGGATTTTCCAGGCAAGAGTACTGGAGTGGGGTGCCATTGCCTTCTCCACAACTAATGTTAGTTAAAGTCAATTAATGTCAATGATAATGTCAAATAATAGAAGGGGAAAGACTAGAGATCTCTTCAAGAAAATTGGAGATGCAAGGATGGGCATGATAAATGACAGAAACAGTAAGGACCTAACAGAAAGAGAAGAGATTAAGAAGAGGTGGCAAAAATACACAAAGAACTATACAAAAAAAATTCTTAATGACCAGGATAACCATGATGGTGTGGTCACTAACCTAGAGCCAGATATCCTGAAGTGTAAAGTCAAGTTAGCCTTAGGAAAGCATTACTGTGAACAAAGATAGTGGAGATGATGGAATTCCAACTGAGCTATTTAAAATCCTAAAATATGATACTACTAAAGTGCTGCACTCAATATGTCAGCAAATTTGGAAGACTCTGCAGTGGCCACAAGACTAGAAAAGGTCAGTTTTCATTCCAATCCCAGAGAAGAGCAATGCCAAAAAATGCTGAAACTACAGCACAATTGTGCTCATTTTGCATGCTAGTAGGTTATGCTCAAAATCCTTCAAGCTAGGCTTCAGCAGTATGGTAGTAAACAAAGAACTTTCAGATATTCAAGCTGGGTTTAGAAAAGGCACAGGAACCAGAGATCAAATTGCCAACATTCGCTGGATCATAGAGAAAGCAAGGGAATTCCAAAAAATTACTTCTGCTTCATTGACTACGTAAAAGCCTTTGACTGTATCAGAACAAACTGGAAATTCTTAAAGAGATAGGAATAGCAAACCACCTTACCTGTTCCCTGAGAAATCTGAATGCAAGAGAAGAAGCAACAGTTAAAAACCTTACATGACTGACTGGTTTAAAATTGGGAAAGGAGTACATCAAGGCTGTGTATTGTCACCCTGCTTATTTAACTTCCATACAGAGCACATTATGCAAAACGCTAGGCTGGATGAATCACAAGCTGGAATCAAGACTGCCTGGAGAAATATCAACAACCTCAGATATGCAGATGACACCACCCTCATGGCAGAAAGCAAAGAACTAAAGAGCCTTTTGATGGGGGTGAAAGAGGAGAATGAAAAAACTGGCTTAAAACTCAACATTCAAAGAACTAATTAGGTCATGGCATCCAATCCCATCACTTCAAGGCAAATATAAAGCAGAAAAAGTAGAACCAGTGACAGATTTTATCTTCTTGGGCTCCAAAATCACTGCAGTCGGTGACTGCAGCCACAAAATTAAAAGACACTTGCTCCTTGGAAGGAAAGTTATGACAAACCTACACAGCATATTAAAAAGCGGAGATATCACTTTGCCAACAAAAGTCTGTATAGTCAAAGCTATGGTTTTTCCAGTAGTCACATAGGGATGTAGGAGTTGGACCAGAGAGAAGACTGAGTGCCGAAGAACTGATGCTTTCAAACTGTGGTGTTAGAGAAGATTCTTGAGAGTCCCTTGGACTGCAAGGAGATAAAATCAGTCAATGTTATAGTAAATCAACCCTGAATTGGAAGGACTGATGCTGAAGCTGAAGCTCCAATACTTTGGCCACCTGATGTGAAGAGCCAACTTATTAGAAAAGACCCTGATGCTGGGAAAGAATGAAGGCAGGAGGGGAAGAGGCAGACAGACAATGAGATGGTTTGACAGCATCACTGACTCAATGGACATGAATTTGAGCAAACTCTGGGAGACAGTGAAGGTTAGGGAAGCCTGACATGCTGAGTCCATGGGGTGGCAAAGAGTTGGACACGACTTAACAACTGAACAACAACGTGAATGAGTTTAACCTCTCCAGTCAAAGAAAAAATGACTCTCAGGTTAGACGGTAAAGCAAATCCAATCTCATGCACATGTACAAGACACCCATGAAGGAAGCAGGAGGCGGCAGACAGAAGGATCACACACGCACACAGGCACGTGGAGGGGTTGGGGGCGGGCAGCACTTTGTGACCCAAAGCTGGGAGCACGGAGACGAGGCGAAGGGCGGGGCTGAGGGTAAACATGGTGTTGGTCCACAGTCGCCAGCAGTCGCAGGAGACACGGGGGAAGGGACAGAAACAGACTCTCGCAGGAGTGCAATTCACTTCTCTGTCAACGACAGAGCAGGCAGACAAAAATTAAGACACACATGACCCACACACGCATCGGCCGCTGACGCCCAGAAGACAGAGCAGAGCTCCTCTCCAAGCTCCTGTGGAACACTGAAAGCTGACTCCATGCTAGAAACACAAGAAGATCCTCATGAAACCGGAAAAGTTCAAAAGAGAACCACTGAAATTCTCTGACCAAAATGCAATTAAAATTAGAGTAACAACAAAACCAAAAAATCAAAAGATGCTTTTAAGACTTACTCCTCAACAACTCTTGAACCAGAAAAGAGACTGCAAACCAAAATGTCAGCCCTTCCAGACAGCACTGATAAGGAAAACGCACTATCAGAACTTAAGGAAGAGCCTTTAAATATTAAACACTTTTTTGAAAAGAACAGAAACAGATTAATCAATCATCTAAACACCTAGAGAAAAGAACAATAAGATAAACTGGGAGAAAGAAAAAGAAATTAACTATAAGCAAAAAGCGATGCATTAAGAAGCAGAAAACAAGGACGATTAATTTAGTAAAAATATCCAAAAGGTGAATCTTTGAAGAAGAAAAAACCCTACAGTGCAAACAAATAGCCAATCCAACCAAGAAAAAAAAAAAAAAAACACAGAGCAAATACAAAGGAAATAATCACAGGAACCAAGGAAATTAAGAGAATAGTAAGCAGTAACTGCACTCGAGTCTACATGAATAAATCTAACAACCTGGATGAAACTGATAATTTTCTAGGAAAATAAAACATCTATAACTGACCCCCAAAATAAGAAAGAAAAATATTAAAGGATTTTCTTCCTCCAAACAGAAACAAAACAGAAGAGCACCAGATCCCAACGGTTTCACAAACTCTGCCAACACCGTACAGACCAAACGTGCATGAGCCTGCGTGCCAGGCGCTCAGCTGTGTTTGACTCTTTGCAACCCCATATAGTTCAATACTATTCAACAACTCTACAAACACATCAGAAAGAAAACATCTAAATGATGTCTATGAAGCAGGTGCAACCCTGATGCCAAAACCGAAAAGAAAGTACACACCAAAAAAAAAAAAAATGACAGACCCAGCTTACTTATGAAAAGCAATACAGATGCTAAATTAACCAGCATAAAGTATCCAGCAGCACCTTCGAGGAATTCCATGTCAGACCAAGTGAAGGGCATCCCAGGAACTCAAGAATGTCTCAGCATTAGCAACTCCCGTGAGTATAGTTCATCATGTGACTGTATCTAAGGAGAAAAGTCACATGATCATCCCATAGGTGATTAAAAAAAAAAACAACTAACAAATTCAACAATAATTCTCCATTTTTATTACAAATAAGATGCTCAATGAAATGGGCAGCACAGGCTCTTCCCTGACATCTGGAAGGCATGTGTCTCATTCCAAACCCATGTCTGCCCCACAGGGAAACCCCAGGGGTGCCTGGCAAGAGATGCCCAACAGCAGCATGACTGCTCCCCAGAATGCCAGAGGATCTGTTCACACGAGCAGGGACAAGAAGGAGCCCAGAATACAACAACTGGAAGGGAAGTTTAAATATCACTATTTGCAGCTGCTAAGATTGGATACCTGGAGAACCCAAAAAAATAAACTAAAAAATAGCAGAATTCAACAAAGTAGCACGGGACAAAATAACGTGAAGCAATCAAGAGCAGTCATATGTGCATACATAAATGGAGGATATGCAGAGGAGACTCCTAACCACAACATTTAAAAAGACGTGGGACTCGCCCAGTGGTCCAGTGATTAAGACTCCCTCCGTGTTTCCACTCCAGGGGACATGGGTTTAATCCCTGGTCAGGGAACTAACACCCCTCAAGCAATGCGGTACAGCAAATAATAATAATAATAGATAAAATTCGTGCAAATAAAGAAAATGTGAAAGCATTACAGGAGACCTAATAAGCAACTGAGAAAATACAACACCTTAAGAAGAGAGACTCAGTATCATAAAGATGTCACTGTCCCTAATCTGTACATTTAACACAATCCAATCCAAAGCCGATCAGGTTTTAGGGACTGCAAATATGTGTATGTGTGTGTCTGGTGAAGGGACTGAGTAAAGAACAGGCAAGCTAATTCAAAGTTCATATGTAAAGATAACCTAGAACAGGCAAAAAAAAAAAAGTTATGACAAAAAAGCAATGAGTTCTTTGAGATGCTGAAACACAGCATAAAGTGAAAGTGAAAGTGACATCGCTCAGTCGTGTCTGACTCTTTGCGACCCCGTGGACTGTAGCCCACCAGGCTTCCCTGTTCCTGGGATTCTTCAGGCAAGAACACTGGAGTGGGTTGCCATTTCCTTCTCCAATGCATGGAAGTGAAAAGTGAAAGTGAAGTCGCTCAGTCGTGCCCGACTCCTAGTGACCCCATGGAATGCAGTCCACCAGGCTCCTCCGTCCATGGGATTCTCCAGGCAAGAGTACTGCAGTGGGGTGCCGTTTCCCTCTCCAGGGGATCTTCCCGATCCAGGGATCGAACCCAGGTCTCCCGCATTGCAGGCAGACACGTTAACCTCTGAGCCACCAGGGAAACCCAGCATAAGGCCTTACTAATTAAAATAGAGACAACTGCACAGAGGGACAATGCAACAGCTTGTAAGCAAGCGTCATCAATCCTGAGAGGCAGTGACGGTGGACACGTCACACATCCTGACTTCAGCGCACAGTACAGAGCAACAGCCACTGAAAGTGCGCCACCGGCAGGAGAGACACGCAGACCAACGGGACAGCACGGAGAGCCCAGAACACAAGCACACACAGACAGCAGACGGACCTGCCGAGGGCGCCAGGAACACACACGGGGTAAGGACGGTCTCCGCAACGAACGATGCCAGGAAACTGAAGCTGAACCTGGAAGACAACGAGCTTGGATCCTACTGTACACCACAAACGCACGATAACTCAGTCAATTAGAGACTTAAACAGAAGACCCCACATTGTGAAACTCCGAGACGAAAGCACATGGACAAAGGTTCAAAATGTTGGTTTTGACAAAGATTTCATGGATGTAACACCAAAAGCTCCAAGTAACAGAAACAAACAAACATAAAAAAAACAGCTGAGTGGGACTACAACAAATAAAAAAGCTGCTGCAAAGCAAAGAAGTAACCATTGGCATGAAAAGGCACCCACAGAACTGGAGGAGATATTTACAGGAAGATCTTCCTTGACGCACAATGGGGTTACATCCTGATAAACTCATTGTAAATTGAAGATGAATTGAAAATGCATTTAATACATCAAACTCAGCATAGGTCACAGCTTAGCTTGGCCTTCCTGAAACGTGCTCAGAACAATCACATTAGCCTACAAGTGGGCAAACCATCTAGCACAAAGCCTATTTTATACTAAAGTATGGACTGTCTCTTCCTGATGGTTCAGTTGGTAAAGATCGCCTGCAATGCAGAAGACGTCGATTCAGTCCCTGGGTCGGGAAGATCCCCTGGAGGAGGCCGTGGAAACCCACCCAGTATTCTTGCCTGGAGAATCCCATGGACAGAGGAGCCTGGCGGGCAACAGTCCATGGGGTCGCACAGAGTCAGACAGGACGGAGCAACTAAGCACAGCACAGCACAGATGGACCAGCTCATGTAACAGACTGAACACTGTTGAAAATGAATACAGAACACTGCCAGGGCACCAGCTGTGCACTCCTGTGCTCTCAGGGCTGACGGGGTGCTGCCCGCCGCCCAGCGTCATGAGAGAGCACCATCCACCCTGCATCACTGGTCCAGGAAAAGATCAAAAATTCAGAATGCGAAACATGAATGCATATCACTTTCACATCGTGAAAAGTCAAAAACTGTAAAGTTGTTAAGACCATCATAAGTAAAGCCTGATGTGTATCTAATACGGGGTTAATCTCCAAAACATATAAGGAACTCCTACAATTCAATAGCTTAAAAAAAAGAAAACTAATAAATCACCCAATTATAAAATGGGATGAGGACTTGAACAGACATTTTTCTAAAGAAGACATACAAGTAGCCAAGAGGAGCATGAAAAGATGCTCAGTGTCACTAATCATCAGGGAAACGCAGATCAAAACCACAGTGAGAAGTCACCTCACCCCTGGCAGAACAGCCATAATCAAAAACAAGACAGTGTGAGAGTCAGCGCTGGCGAGGATGTAGAGAACCTGGAAGCCGGCACACTGACAGCAGAGATGCAACATGGCAGCTGATACAGAGAACAGCATGAAGCTTCCTCAAAAATTAAAAGCAGAACTACCGTACGATTCAGCAGTCCCACGTCTGAGCATTTGGAGAAGAAAATGGCAACTCACTCCAGTATTCTTGCCTGGGAAATCCCATGGACAGAGGAGAGCATGGTGGGCTACCCATGCTCCAGGGGGTCACAGAAAGTCAGACACAACTTGGAAACCAAACCAAAGGGCTTCCCTGGCGACTCAGTTGGTGGGGAATCTGCCCGCAGTGCAGGAGCGCCAGGTTCATCCCCTGGGCCAGGAGGATCCTCTGGAGAAGGGAATGGCAACCCACTCCAGTATTCTTGCCTGGAGAATTCCACAGACAGAGGAGCCTGGTGGGCTACAGTCCACGGGGTCACAAAGAGCCGGACACAACTGAGCAACTAACACAACACATACGAATCAGTGATCCCATTTCTGAGCATTTATTTGAAAGAATTAAAATCAGGATCTCGGACAGATGCCCCCCATGGTCACCTCAGGGTCACTCACAGCAGCCAGACGTGGAGACAACCTCAGTCCCATCTGCAGATGAAGGAGATGAGGTCCACATGGTGGACACACCGCAGACTTTAAAAACAACCACATTCTGCCGTGTGCGATGACATACGGGCCTTGGGGACATCGTGTAAAGTGAAATAAGCCCGTTACAGAAGGACAACACTGCGTGACTCCACCTGTAGAAGGCGTCTATGCAGTCCAGGCACTTGCCTGCTGGGCCAGTGGTTAAGAAGCTGCCTGGTAACGGAGGAGACCCAGGTTCAATCTCTGGTCAGGGAACTAAGATGCCACACGCCACAGGGCAACTAAGCCCGCAAGCCACACAGAAAAGATCCATAATGATCCAAGGAAGATCCCAGGTGCCACAACTAAGGCCCAACATGGCGGAAGAAAATAAACGAATAAATTTATAAAAAATAAATAAATAAAATAGTCTCATTCAGAGAACCACTGAGTAGAACAGTGGTTGCAGGGGCTGGGGCCCGGGAGGAGGGGAGCTGCTAATCACCAGGGAGAAAGCTGCAGGGAAGCAAGACGATGCAGTTCCAGAGCACAGCTGGCAATTCTGCACCCGGACAACAGGATGTGGCGCTCGTACTGTGCATACAGTACTTGTACTGTGTATACAGTACTGTACCAGGCACACAGCACTTGTACTGTGCATGCAGTACTGTTCTGTGCACTTCAAACTGTGAAGAGGGTTCAGTTCAGTTCAGTCGCTCAGTTGTTTCTGACTCCTTGCGACCCCATGAACCATGGCATTCCAGGCCTCCCGGTCCATCACCAACTCCCACAGTTCACCCAAATTCATCTCCATAGAGTCGGTGATGCCATGCAACCACCTCATCCTCTGTCATCCCCTTCTCCTCCTGCCCTCAATCTTTCCTAGCATCAGGGTCTTTTCCAATGAGTCAGCTCTTCACATCAGCTGGCCAGAGTACTGGAATTTCAGCTTCAACATCAGTCCTTCCAATGAACACCCAGGACTGATTTCCTTTAGGATGGACAGGTTGGATCTCCTTGCAGTCCAAGGGACTCTCAAGAGTCTTCTCCAACACCATAGTTCAAAAGCATCAATTCTTTGGTGCTCAGCTTTTTTATAGTCCAATTCTCACATCCATACATGACTACTGGAAAAATCATAGCCTTGACTAAGATGGACCTTTGTTGGCAAAGTAATGTCTCTGCTTTTTAATATGCTGTCTAGGTTGGTCATAACTTTCCTTCCAAGGAGTAAACATCTTTTAATTTCATGGCTGCAATCACCATCTGCAGTGATTTTGGAGCCCCCCAAAATAAAGTCAGCCACTGTTCCCACTGTTTCCCCATCTATTTGCCATGAAGTGATGGGACCGGACGCAATGATCTTTGTTTTCTGAATGTTGAGCTTTAAGCCAACTTTTCACTCTCCTCTTTCACTTTAATCAAGAGGCTCTTTAGTTCTTCTTCACTTTCTGCCATAAGGGTGGTGTCATCTGCATATCTGAGGTTATTGATATTTCTCCCAGCAATCTTGATTCCAGCTTCTGCTTTATCCAGCCCACCGTTTCTCATGATGTACTCTGCATATAAGTTAAATAAGCAGGGTGACAATATACGGCCTTGACGTACTCCTTTTCCTATTTGGAACCAGTCTGTTGTTCCATGTCCAATTCTCACTGTTGCTTCCTGACTTGCATACAGCTTTCTCAAGAGGCAGGTCAGGTGGTCTGGTATTCCCACCTCTTTCAGAATTTTCCAGTTTATTGTGATCCACACAGTCAAAGGCTTTGGCATAGTCAATAAAGCAGAAATAGATGTTTTTCTGGAACTCTCTTGCTTTTTCCATGATCCAGCGGATGTTGGCAATTTGATCTCTGGTTCCTCTGCCTTTTCTAAAACCAGCTTGAACATCAGGAAGTTCATGGTTCACGTATTGCTGAAGCCTGGCTTGGAGAATTTTGAGCATTACTTTACTAGCTTGTGAGATGAGTACAATTATGCGGTAGTCTGAGCATTCTTTGGCATTGCCTTTCTTTAGGACTGGAATGAGGACTGATCTTTTCCAGTCCTGTGGCCACTGCTGAGTATTCCAAATTTGCTGGCATATTGAATGGAGCACTTTCTCAGCATCACCTTTCAGGATTTGAAATAGCTCAACTGGAATTCCATCACCTCCACTAGCTTTGTTCGTAGTGATGCTTTCTAAGGCCCACTTGACTTCACATTCCAGGATGTCTGGCTCTAGGTCAGTGATCACATCATCGTGATTATCTGGGTCGTGAAGATCTTTTTTGTACAGTTCTTCTGTGTATTCTTGCCACCTCTTCTTAATATCTTCTGCTTCTGTTAGGTCTATACCATTTCTGTCCTTTATCGAGCTCATCTTTGCATGAAATTTTCCCTTGGTATCTCTAATTTTCTTGAAGAGATCTCTAGTCTTTCCCATTCCGTTGTTTTCCTCTATTTCCTTGCATTGATCTCTGAGGAAGGCTTTCTTAGCTCTCCTTGCTATTCTTTGGAACTCTGCATTCAGATGCTTATATCTTTCCTTTCCTCCTTTGCTTTTCGCTTCTCTTCTTTTCACAGCTATTTGTAAGGCCTCCCCAGACAGCCATTTTGCTTTTTTTCATTTCTTTTTCTTGGGGATGGTCTTGATCCCTGTCTCCTGTACAACGTCATGAACCTCTGTCCATAGTTCATCAGGCACTCTATCAGATCTAGGCCCTTAAATCTATCTCACTTCCACTGTAGAATCATAAAGGATTTGATTTAGGTCATACCTGAATGGTCTAGTGGTTTTCCCTACTTTCTTCAATTTAAGTCTGAATTTGGCAATAAGGAGTTCATGATCTGAGCCACAGTCAGCTCCCGGTCTTGTTTTTGTTGACTGCATAGAGCTTCTCCATCTTTGGCTGCAAAGAATATAATCAATCTGATTTCGGTGTCAACCATTTGGTGATGTCCATGTGTAGAGTCTTCTCTTGTGTTGTTAGAAGAGGCTGTTTGCTATGACCAGTGCATTTTCTTGGCAAAACTCTATTAGGCTTTGCCCTGCTTCATTCTGTACTCCAAGGCCAAATTTGCCTGTTACTCCAGGTGTTTCTTGACTTCCTACTTTTGCATTCCAGTCCCCTATAATGAGAAGGAGATCTTTTTTGGGTGTTAGTTCTAAAAGGTCTTGAAAGCTTTCACAGAACCATTCAACTTCAGCTTCTTCAGCATTACTGGTTGGGGCATAGACTTGGATTACAGTGATATTGAATGGCTTGCCTTGGAAACGAACAGAGATCATTCTGTCATTTTTGAGATTGCGTCCAAGTACTGCATTTTGGACTCTTTGTTGACTATGATGGCTACTCCATTTCTTCTAAGGGATTCCTGCCCAGAGTAGTAGATATAATGGTCATCTGAGTTAAATTCACCCATTCCAGTCCATTTTGGTTTGCTGCTTCCTAAAATGTCAACGTTCACTCTTACCATCTCCTGTCTGACCACTTCCAATTTGCCTTGATTCATGGACCTAACATTCCAGGTTCCTATGCAATATTGTTCTTTACAGCATCAGACCTTGCTTCTATCACCAGTCACATCCACAACTGGGTGTTGTTTTTGCTTTAGCTCCATCCCTTCTTTTTTCTGGAGTTATTTCCCCACTGATCTCCAGTAGCATACTGGGCACTTACTGACCTGGGAAGTTCCATCTTTCAGTATCCTATCATTTTGCATTTTCATACTGTTCATGAGGTTCTCAAGGCAAGAATACTGAAGAGGTTTGCCATTCCCTTCTCCAGTGGACCACATTCTATCAGACCTCTCCACCATGACCCTCCCATCTTGGGTGGCCCCACACAGCATGGCTTAGTTTCATTGAGTTAGGCAAGGCTGTGGTCCGTGTGATCAGATTGGCTAGTTTTCTGTGATTGTGGTTTCAGTCTGTCTGCCCTCTGATGCCCTCTCTCAGCGCTTACTGTCTTATTTGGGTTTCTCTTACCTTGGGAGCGAGGTATCTCCTCATGGCCGCCGCTCCTGACCTTGGACATGGGGTATCTCCTCCAGCTCACCGCTCCTGACCTTGGACGTGAGGTATCTCCTCTCCACCGCTCCTATGCCATGCAGCCACGCAGGTCTTAGGTAAAGTGCTCTTATCCCAATAAATACATAATTTTAAACTCTAAACACAAATGGCAGTTTGGAGCATGCCTAGCCCCTAAAACCAATAGGGGAAGAAATGGACTTTTTAATAACCCGGACAGGACTATCGATAAATCATCCGGAAAAAATTAAGGTCGGATCCGTATCTCACACCATATGCCAGGATAAAATACAAATGAATAAAAACTTTAAAAGCAAAATCAACAAGAATGAGAAGAAAACACAGGATTTCTTTTTAACCTTGAAGCAAAGAAGCCTTCATTAACTACACCTCAAAATCCAAGTGCCACATGTGAAAGCTGACAGATCTGATGGCAAGAAAGTGGCAGAACAGTGAGGACAACAAACGGCAGCAGCAAATGCCCTGAATCCAGCTGACGCTCAGAGAGCCCACGTCCACAATCAACAGGGAAAGCAGAATCACCACGCAGCTTTCAAAACACGAGCAAAGTCAAGGAACAGAAAGCTCACAAGGAAAATACAAATGGCTCTTTGATACATAAAAAAGTACCATGTTCATTCATCACATAGGCAAGGCAGACTGTCCCCCCGTGAAGCCTGATCACACTCAGCGTGGGAGCGGCTGGGGGACAGGCACCCACAACTCCCGAGGGGGTATGGATTGGGGCACCACTTTGGCGGGGGGAGCTGGCAGTGTGCCCTAACGAGGAAGGTCTGAGTCTTCCGACCCGGAGCATACAGCCTACATACACGCGTCAGATGACATACAAACCAGTCATTCGTTCTGTCATGATTTCTATCAACAACAGACTGTGTTAAATTGATTCTGAAATATCCATATTTGAACCATTCTGTAGTTGTCAACAAGGAAAAGAAAAGCTCTCTGTACTGACGGGGGAAGACCTCCAGGACTTTGTGGTTTGTGGCGGGGGGCCGGGTGGGGGGCACCGATTTCTTACTCGGTTGGTAATCACATTCTTATATATGTGGAAGGACAGGTAAGAGACCAGCAGCAGGTCACGTGTGGAGACATGGACCTGGCCCGCTGGGGTGGGGAGACCTTCACCTCTCTACTGCAAGCTTCCTCGTGTGTCTCTTTAATGTGTGTTTCTGGATTCATGCAGTTACTCACCTGGTGGCACCAGGTTTCAGCTGCGACTCTCGGGATCCTCCCTCTTCGCCGTGCCACACACGATCTTTGTTATTCTGTGCGACCCTGTGGACTATAGCCCACCAGGCTCCTCTGTCCATGGGATTCTCCGGGCAAGAATACTGGAGTGGGTTGCCATTTCCTCCTCCAGGGGATCTTCCTGACCCAAGGCTAAAACCCGCATCTCCTGCATCTCCTGCGTTGACAGGCGGAATCTTTACCTCCGTGCCACCTCGGAAGCCCTGGCTGCAGCACAGGGGAATCTTTACTCATGACATACAAACTCTCAGATGCAGCATGTGGGATCAAGTCCCCTGACCCTGAGTTGAGAGTGTGGAGTCTTAGTCACTGGACAACCAGAAAAGTCCCTTCCTTATACGTTTCTACTTTTGAACTATATAAACTTTTCAAAAAGCACAACACACTGAAACCGTTAGACTGTGGTCCATTCACACCATAGCACGGCAGACCCAGGGGCAAAAAGAAGCAAAGTACAGATATGTGTGACAAGCAAGAAAAACCTCCAGGGAATTATACCAAATGAAAAGAGTCAGTCCCCAAGGGCCACATACTGTCTGATTCCATTTGTATGAAATGACATAAGGAAAAAGGAGGACAGGCCGGGGCTTCCGAGGAATTCAGGGGGGCGAGGGTAGCAGGGAGGTGGGCATGACCACCAGAGTGACGCCACGTGACAGAAGCAGCCTGCATCCCCACTGCACCCTCGCTGGTGTCCTGGGTGTGACTGTGCTACAGCGTCCTGAGAAACCAGGTAAAGGAGCACAGGCGGCTCGGAATCAGTTCCTACAACGTGAACACACAACGTGGCCAAATGTAAAGCTTAATAACGAAAAGAGAAAAGACACGGGGCTGCTGGTGTCCATGCCCGAGGCCGCCAGGTGGACAAAACAGAGGACGCATTCAGCCTGGCCTGGCTCCTGAGCGCCGGCCCCCTGGAACGTGGGGACCTTAGGAGGGGAGCCCCGCCACAGCTCACCCTCTTTCTGGGCACAGGGCAGTCCCAGGAGGAAAGGGCAAGCAAGGGGAGGAAGGGCGCGCGCCCTTCCCAAGGCACAAGCCGCCTCGGGGCTTGCCACTGCCGGCACCTGGCGGGTGCTCGGTGCTGCAGCAAGGCCTACCCGACACTGCCAGGACTTCCGCTCACCCAGTCCCACCCATGCCTGCCTGACTTCACTCTTGCCCAGGTGGCCGTCCTGGCTCTTAAGACAGAGCCCTGCCCGCGTGCTGCCTGTGGGGCCCCTCCTCCACAGGCCTCCAAGCCCTCCCACAGGTGGGCAGCAGCACACAATGCCAAACAGGAGGCCAGACAAGGCTGCACCCCACAGCAGCAGGCGGCTCAGGCCTCAACCACCCCCTCCCCAGTGTAAAACAAGGGCAGAGCCAGCTTTAGAGCTTTCCAGCTGCAGGATCGTTTCTTCAAACACAATCATCCCCAGAGAGTTCACATAGAATGGAGGAGACCAGAGCTGCTCTGTGTGAAGGGAGAAGGAGCAGGCAGCTGGGGTAACTAGAAGCCTCCAGTTCCGGGGGGTCCCCTCCACTGGTCCAGCAGCTCTCCACAACCCCACACTGATGACACTGTGGATAAAGCCCAGGCTCTGGGGCTGGACTCACGGTCCTGCTCCCAGCCTGCCCTGCACTTTGCAGCCTCGGGAAAACAGACATCCCCTCTCCCCGCCTCCCTGCTCTGACCAACAGCTCTAAGACCAGGTGGGGTTGGCGCCCAGCCATTCCAGCCAGCAGGGCAGCAGAGCTGACCCCAAAAGACAGGTCTGGGCAGCCGAGAAGTCAGCCCAGCGGGTCAACCAGAGGCTGAAAAGATATCCAGGTCACACTGCCAGAGCTGCAAAGGCCAAGTGCAACAGGCAGCCTGATGCTGCAGACTGGCCCCTGGGCAAGAAAAGCCAGGACACTGAGAGGGGACTGGGGGTGCAGGGACCAGCTGGGACATCAGCCCTGCAAGTGAAGCCTTTCTGGACCCTGGCTCTGAAGCCCAGGCCCGTCTCCTGCCCTCGCGAGCTCATTAGCACCCTGGCAGGAGGAGGGCAGGCCGGGGCAGGGATCCAGCTCCTCATTAGCACAGCCACCGAGAGCCGGTGCTGAGGGCAGCCAGGCCCGGGTGGAGGCTGCTGGGCTACCGTGGGAGGGACTGATTCCGGGCTGCTGGTGTGAAATTAGTCCCTTTCCAAACACTTGGCAGGAATGGATTATGGATCCCGGTGGAGGGCAGCCAGAGGTGGCTGGGCGGGAGGCGGGGGGCTGCCCCCGGCTGGCGCTGACTCCTGAGCAGAGCTCTGACACCCCTTCATCTCCCGAGGGGCCTGCCCTCTGTCCTCCCCAGGCAGCATCCCGCCCCCACCGCCACCCCGCACCCCCAATATCCAGCTTCCAAGTCGGTGCAGGTGCAGTCTGCACCCCCCAGAGGCCACATCCAGGGTCTGGCTTGGGCATCAGAGGACAGACATGGACAGACAGGTGCCCGAGCACAGCGCCTGGTACCAAAGCCCTAAAAATGCTTGACTAGACAACTGGACACCTTTCCACAGGACCTGGAGAGCAGCCGTGGCCAACGGTGGGCTCACTCTAACCTCCTTTCATCCGCCACACTGGGAACCAGAACTCCAAGTTCCAGGCCAGCCTCCCCCCAATCCCAGCCGAAAACACACTTCCAGACCTGGGCTCCTGATGCCCTCAACCCTTGCCTGGCTCTGCTTGAGAACATCAGTTCAACACTGAGGGGAGTCCGGGATTAAGTCTTTACCAGGGTAACCACCACCATCACCACAGACGTCCTCCAAGGGACAGGGCATCCTCCGGGGTGTAAGCACCCTCCCATCCGTCCTCCGGGAGGCAGGAGAGCAGGAGTGCTGGGCGGGCAGGGCGGCAGAGTGGTGAGCAGGCTCAGGAGCCAACGGGCTGAGATCAAATCCCGGCTGCTCACTTACGGGCCTGTGACTCTGGATAAGCTACCCAGCCCTAGGAAGTGTCCTGATCTTAGGAATATAAGGAACTCAGCAGCTGCCTTGGAGAAGGCAGTGGCACCCCACTCCAGTACTCCTGCCTGGAAAATCCCATGGATGGAGGAGCTTGGGAGGCTGCAGACCATGGGGTCGCTGAGGGTCAGACACGACTGAGCGACTTCACTTTCACTTTTCACTTTCAAGCATTGGAGAAGGAAATGGCAACACACTCCAGTGTTCTTGCCTGGAGAATCCCAGGGACGGGGGAGCCTGGTGGGCTGCCGTCTACAGGGCTGCATAGAGTCAGACACGACTGAAGTGACTTAGCAGCAGCAGCAGCTGCCTGGCAGACCCCAGAGGTCCATAAGCGGTGGTGACCATCACAGCTATGACACGAAGAGGGTGACAACGGTCGCTTCTCCTGTGTGCCCACTAGTGCGCCGCACAAGCAGGCCAGAGCCAGCTCTCTGGAGCCAGAGGGCTGCTCAGAGTGGGGCGGCCACACCAGCCTCCCAGGCACTCCCTGACCCCCACAGCCCCTCCCAGGGCCTCGGTGCACACGCCTCGGCAACGGCACTTCCAGCTCACCTTCTATCACTAGTGCTCAGTTCTCTATCGCTCCACTTAATTTTCTGCATAATTAACTCAGATGACCATTATATCTACTACTGCGGGCAGGAATCCCTCAGAAGAAATGGAGTAGCCATCATGATCAACAAAAGAGTCCGAAATGCAGTACTTGGATGCAATCTCAAAAATGACAGAATGACCTCTGTTCGTTTCCAAACCAAACCATTCAATATCACAGTAATCCAAGTCTATACCCCAACCAGTAACGCTGAAGAAACTGAAGTTGAATGGTTCTATGAAGACCTACAAGACCTTTTAGAACTAACACCCAAAAAAGATCTCCTTCTCATTATAGGGGACTGGAATGCAAAAGTAGGAAGTCAAGAAACACCTGGAGTAACAGGCAAATTTGGCCTTGGAAAATGGAATGAAGCAGGGCAAAGGCTAATTGAGTTTTGCCAAGAAAATGCACTGGTCATAACAAACACCCTCTTCAACAACACAAGAGAAGACTCTATACATGGACATCTACACATGGTCAACACCGAAATCAGACTGATTATATTCTTTGCAGCCAAAGATGGAGAAGCTCTATACAGTCAGCAAAAACAAGACCAGGAGCTGACTGTGGCTCAGACCATGAATTCCTTATTGCCAAATTCAGACTTAAATTGAAAAAAGGAGGGAAAACCACTAGACCATTCAGGTATGACCTAAATCAAATCCCTTATGATTATACAGTGGAAGTGAGAAATAGATTTAAGGGCCTAGATCTGATAGAGTGCCTGATGAACTATGGAATGAGGTTCGTGACATTGGACAGGAGACAGGGATCAAGACCATCCCCAAGAAAAAGAAATGCAAAAAAGCAAAATGGCTGTCTGGGGAGGCCTTACAAATAGCTGTGAAAAGAAGAGAAGCGAAAAGCAAAGGAGGAAAGGAAAGATATAAGCATCTGAATGCAGAGTTCCAAACAATAGCAAGGAGAGTTAAGAAAGCCTTCCTCAGAGATCAATGCAAAGAAATAGAGGAAAACAACGGAATGGGAAAGACTAGAGATCTCTTCAAGAAAATTAGAGATACTAAGGGAACATTTCATGCAAAGATGGGCTCGATAAAGGACAGAAATGGTTTGGACCTAACAGAAGCAGAAGATATTAAGAAGAGATGGCAAGAATACACAGAAGAACTGTACAAAAAAAGAGCTTCACAACCCAGATAATCACGATGGTGTGATCACTGACCTAGAGCCAGACATCCTGGAATGTGAAGTCAAGTGGGCCTTAGAAAGCATCACTACGAACAAAGCTAGTGGAGGTGATGGAATTCCAATTGAGCTACTTCAAATCCTGAAAGATGATGCTGTGAAAGTGCTGCACTCAATATGCCAGCAAATTTGGAAAACTCAGCAGTGGCCACAGGACTGGAAAAGGTCAGTTTTCATTCCAATCCCAAAGAAAGGCAATGCCAAAGAATACTCAAACTACTGCACAATTCCACTCATCTCACACGCTAGTAAAGTAATGCTCAAAATTCTCCAAGCCAGGCTTCAGCAATATGTGAACCATGAACTTTCTGATGTTCAAGCTGGTTTTAGAAAAGGCAGAGGAACCAGAGATCAAATTGCCAACATCCACTGGATCATGGAAAAAGCAAGAGAGTTCCAGAAAAACATCTATTTCTGCTTTAATGACTATGCCAAAGCCTTTGACTGTGTGGATCACAATCAACTGTGGGAAATTCTGAAAGAGATGGGAATACCAGACCACCGGATCTGCCTCTTGAGAAATCTGTATGCAGGTCGGGAAGCAACAGTTCGAACTGGACATGGAACAACAGACTGGTTCCAAATAGGAAAAGGAGTACGTCAAGGCTGTATATTGTCACCCTGTTTATTTAACTTATATGCAGAGTACATCATGAGAAATGCTGGACTGGAAGAAGCACAAGCTGGAATCAAGATTGCCGGGAGAAATATTAATAACCTCAGATATGCAGATGACACTACCCTTATGGCAGAAAGTCAAGAGGAACTAAAAAGTCTCTTGATGAAAGTGAAAGTGGAGAGTGAAAAAGTTGGCTTGAAGCTCAACATTCAGAAAACGAAGATCATGGCATCCGGTCCCATCACTTCATGGGAAATAGATGGGGAAACAGTGGAAACAGTATCAGACTTTATTTTTGGGGGCTCCAAAATCACTGCAGATGGTGACTGCAGCCATGAAATTAAAAGACGCTTACTCGTTAGAAGGAAAGTTATGACCAACCTAGACAGCATATACAAAAGCAGAGACATTATTTTGCCAACAAAGGTTCGTCTAGTCAAGGCTATGGTTTTACCTGTGGTCATGTATGGATTTGAGAGTTGGACTGTGAAGAAGGCTGAGCGCTGAAGAATTGATGCTTTTGAACTGTGGTGTTGGAGAAGACTCTTGAGAGTCCCTTGGACTGCAAGGACATCCAACCAGTCCATTCTGAAGGAGATCAGCCCTGGGATTTCTTTGGAAGGAATGATGCTAAAGCTGAAACTCCAGTACTTTGGCCACCTCATGCGAAGAGTTGACTCACTGCAAAAGACTCTGATGCTGGGAGGGATTGGGGGCAGGAGGAGAAGGGGACGACAGAGGATGAGATGGCTGGATGGCATCACTGACTCGATGGACGTGAATCTGGGTGAACTCCGGGAGTTGGTGATGGACAGGGATGCCTGGCGTGCTGCGATTCATGGGGTCGCAAAGAGCCGGACACGACTGAGCGACTGAACTGAACTGAAAACGGTCCTATTTATTACGGCAACAGGAATGTTATCTGTCAGGCTCACTACTGTATCTCCCAGACGATAGTGTGCACGAATATTTGTGGTATGAGGGACTGCCCTACACAGTTACCTTATCCACATTTCTTCTCTGATTCTCATATCTGGCTTCAAGAAAATCTGTGAGTGGTATTTGCTTCCTCTGCTCTAAGGCACCCACGCAGGACAAGGACATTCAGAGCAGAGGGCAGGGACAAGTGCAAGGACCAGCATCAAACACCCCAGGGGAACATCGCTGGAGGAGGCAGAACAGGCCCCTTCACTCTGATCTGTTCGTTCTCCCTCCACTTTAGTCTTTCATCGCCCACTCCTCCATTTACGGATCCAGCAAACACTTACGAGCCAGGCAGTGCTGGGTGTTCTGGCAGAAAACAGCCAAATCTCAGAGGCCGCTACCTTCACAGCCCAGCAAGTCCATCATTACTACTGATGTCACAAATCACAATTCAAATAACAGAAAGAATTATGGCTGGACTGAGCCACCCAGATTAAATTCCTCTTGTAGCAAATAATACAATCAAAACAAACCCAGCAACCACAGACATGCCTGTGCGCATTTAAAAAAAAGAAAAAAAAAAAAACAAAACAGGTCTAACCAACAGTTCACTTCTCCCAAACACTAGTCCAAATACTAGTCAGAGAGCAAAACTCTCAGTAACAAGCAGGGTGCTGTGTGCTGTGAGCCATGGGCACAGACATGGGTGAACCAACCCAGGGGAGGTAGGGGACAGTCAGAGTAGAAGGCATTCTAAGAGGAAGACACAGACAGCCTCATACCAGTGAGAAAAGACATGGGATGTGCAGGAAGTAGAGCGTGTGCCCTAGCGGGCCACACGAAGCAAGTGGTGGAAGATGTGGCTGGAGCAGAAGGCAGGAACCAGGTCCTGACCAACCATCACCTTACAGGAGGGGACTTAGGGACTCCTGTCTGCCCACAAGACCCAAAACCCCCAGACAGCAGTGCCTGTGCCTAGGTGCCCACCTCAGGGCCTGCAGAGGAGCACCCAGGGAAGGCAGTGGGGATACAGTCAGGGCAAACAGGCCAACAGAGGAGGAGAGAAATGTGCAGGGGGCCAGGAAGCTCCACCTCCTCCAGGAAGCCTTCCTGGACTGCCACTTTCCCACAGCCACTCCTGGGCAAGCATTTGCTGAACCAGGTTTCTACTGAGGACCTGTGGCGTATGAGGCTGAGCCACTAGGAAGTATCACTGTAATAGACCGAAGCACGCCAATACTGACATGCTTGCCCTGGTTCTCACCCTGACACTGTGTCCACATTGGGGCTACAGTGAGGAACAATAGCAACCCCTGCCTCACGGGGACCCAGGATAAAGCAGAAAAGACGCAAACAAGTGAGAAACACAAAACGTGAAGCGCTGGGAAGGAAAAGGGAAGGGACCTGAACCAGGGTAGTGATCGGAAAGGGTGGTCAGGAAAGCGGGCTGAGACCCACTGGAAGGACGGTGAGGTGCCATCCAGCCAGGAACCAAGCCGTGGGCAGGAAGAGGGCAGGGGAGAAGACAGCCGGGCGTAGCTGCCATGGCAGAGGCCCCTCTAGTCCCGCTGCTTCACCCTCAGAACTTTCTGCCGTGACCGCAGTATTCCAGGCCTGCGCCTCTCTAGCTAGTGGCCGCCACAGCGGACGCCGCGCGTGGAGCCCAGAGGGCATGAGTGAGACTTGAGTCTCCCGACAGGAGGTCCCCGAAGGGAGTCCACTGAGGCAGCACAGATCGGGGTCAACAGAAGGGCAGGCGGGAGAGCCCTCATCCTCGGTGCCCAGGAGGCACGTTTCAAGCCAAACGTGGAGGGAGAGCAGGAAGGCCCGGAGAGGAGGCACGCAGGGCCGGGCTCTCCCTCGACGGCTGCCTCCCACTCGAGGGCGATGAGGACCATCCCGGCACCGGGGCCCCTGGACAAGCGCTCCGGCACCGGGGCCCCTGGACAAGCGCTCCGGCACCGGGGCCCCTGGACAAGCGCTCCGGCACCGGGGCCCCTGGACAAGCGCTCCGCCCCCGAGACCCGCCCCCAGCCTCAGCCCACGGCAGCCCCGCCCCTCCCGGAGGCCCCGCCCGCCCCGCGCGCGCCCCGCCCCCGGCCCCGCGGGCTCCGCGGGCCCCGCGCGCCCCTTTCGGCGTCGGCCCCGCCTCGGGGAACGCGGCCCCGAGCCGACCCAGCCTTGCCCCGCCGGTCCGCCGCCGCCGGCCCGGCTCCGCCGCGCGCAGCCGCCTCACCTGGGCCTGGGTAGCTCGCGGGCGCGCTCCGTGCGCTCTAGGCGGGCGGGGCGGGGAGGGGGCGGAGCCAGGACCCAAATATCACGTGACGACCCTTCCGCGCGGCGAAGGCCGCGAGGCGCTCCCGCCCGTCGCACAGCCCCGACGCCTCAAGCCAGCCAATGGCCGCAGAGCCACGGACGCGCAAAGGGCGGTGTCCGACTCGGAACTACAAGTCCCAGAGGGCCCCGCGCGGGTGCGGAAACGGCCTGGGACGGCGGCCGACTGGGCCAGAAAGCCTGCGCCCGGCAGGCGCACTTGCGGTCGCCGGGATGTGTGGTCCTCGAGAGCCACGAAGTACCGTGCATCAAGTAGCGGCCTCGGGGCCGGCTTACTCGCTTCTCCGAGGCTATGTCTTCCCATCTGCGGAGCAGGGTCACTTAGACACGAAGTGGAAGGACTCGCTTCGGAGGCCCAACCAGATCTCAAGGATCTGAGAGGCAGTGCCGCTGCGACGCAGGGACCACGCAGGGCCTGGACTCGAGAGCCGAGGACAGAAGGGTCGGCGCCCAGGTCTAGGACGGCCCACGGGGACTGCCGAGAGGAGCCGCGCCCCTGGACGCCACGCCTTGATCCGCACCTGCTGGGGCGCAGACCAAAGCCTTTCCGCCGAGGGCCTTATGGGGACGGGTCTCCAGAGCGCGCGGCTGTGGAGCTGAAGGTGCGGGGCCACGCCCCGTGCTGGGGGGTGGAGGGAAGGAGGGGAAACGGGACCACACCTCCTCCAGGACGACCGCCTGCAGAGTGTGCTTCCTGCCGACCCAGCTCCCCAACCCCCAACAGGGTAGTCTAGCGGCGTCCCAAGCTGTTTTGGCACCAGGGACCCGTGGAAGACAATTTTTGGGGAGAGAGGAGAATGGTTTGGGGCTTTGCATTTATTGTGCACTTTGTTTCCGTGATTATTACATGAGCTCCACCTCAGATCATCAGGCGTTGGATCCCAGAGTTTGGGGGACCCTGGTCTGGTGCCAGCAGGGCCAGCCCAGAGCCAGTGCTGAGTACCTGCTGCTTCCTCTTTATCTGGGGCAAGCCCTCTAGCGTCCCACCCCACCCCCCAGAAGCAGTAGCGCGGGCCCCTCCATCAGGACCTCCCCCTGGGAGAACCAGGAGGGAGGCTGGGTAAAGGGGACGTCTAAGAGACACCCAGAGGAAGAACGGAGGGAGGAAGCTGCCGCAGACCCCACAAGATATCTGTGAGTCGCATCCTCCCCCTGTGCCCCGCTTCTGGAGGACCCTCTGCAGCGCCCACTAAAGCTGACCTCAGACACGCACAGGGCCGTAGTGTTCACTCAGTGTCCCCACAGAGCCTAGTCTGTTCTATCACCACACCTACACCTGTGTTGCTGGGTGATGTTGAGCAGTGACACCTCCTCTGGGCACATTTTCCAAAGCGTTGATGTGGGAGCCTCTGAGGCCGCAGAGTGCCAGAGCGCAGGGGAGGGGGGCATGCCATGTCGCCCCTGTCACCTGTGTGTGGGGGGCAGTGTCACAGGGGGATGTGTGCTGGGAAAGTTCTGGCACAGGCCCAGCACCCCGCAGGGGTCTGACCAAGAGAAGAATCTTGCCCCCAACCATTCAAGAGCAGTCTCATCACAGCCCCAGGCTCTTAGAAAACTGACTCCAGCATGAAACTCGTAACAGCCTCCCAAGGTATTTATCACCAAGCAGGAGTGGCAAAAAAAAAAAAAAAAAGTAAAAGAAAATCCCAACAGGAGCATTTGAGTGTCATCTTTGCTAATCACATCCTCTGTGAAGGAAGAGTTTGCCGCCCCTCCTAGGAAGTAGCAGAGCCTGCTTCTCCATCCTTGTGGGAGGAGGCATCTCCACGCCCCAAGGAGCCATCTGTCTGTTCCACACCCACCACCCAGGCTTGCTACCTGGCACAACGTCCAGACTCCTCTTGCCAAATTTTATCCTGTTTGTCATCACTTATTCATTCAACAATCTTATTTCCAGTGTCAGGCAACATACTAAGCCCTGGGGATGCCATACAATTAGTTTTGGTTGCTAATGACAGAAAATTCCAATAACAGTGACTGAAATAAGATCAGTGTGTACTTTCAGTATTACACATTCTAGCCCAAATAGGCTGTAAGGCTGGGAGGGCACCCCTCACAATCATCAGTATCCCAGACTGGTTTAATCTTGTTGCTTCTCTGATCTTCAAAATGGGCCCTCTGCCTCATGGCACAAGGTGGCTGTGTAAGTGCCAGCCATCACATCTGCTTTTCAATAGCAAAAAGGAGATCTGGACAATGGAAAGTCACTCATCCCCAATCCCATCCTTTTAAAGACACTTCCTAGATATTGTACACCTGCTTACACCACCATCCCCGCTTGGCCAGAACTGGGTCCTTTGGGTACTTCTAGTTGCAAAGGAGGCTAGGAAATGTCTTCCTCCCAAGGATTATGTTCCCAGCAGCCATCAGGGCTCTTGCACCAAGTAAGACGGTGACAGTGGGGCCTACCTAGCAGCCTCTGTGAAGACACAGCCCTTGTCGCAGTGCTTGTGGTTTGTTTAGCAGGTGGGCTGCAAGTCACACAGATGTGCATGGGAACATGGGTGGAGGCTGTACAGGAGCAGAATGGGGGTGTGGGGACCCAAAGGGGGCTGAGGGTCAGGGAAGGCCCCCTCGACGAGGACGCCTAGCATGGGGAAGTCTTGAGGGATAGCTGTCCATCCTGACCGTGCCAGCTGCTCTGACCACCTCTTCTCTCCCTCAGCCACGGGGGGTGGGGGGCAGGGCTCTGGCCCTGGTGGGGACGGGCACCCGCATGTCCCAAAGGGCCTCAGTGGCTCTGGGGGCCCAGGCCTGTCGCTGACACCCAGCCAAGGCCCCACCTCCGCATCACTGGCGCCCCTTGGGGCTCTCAGCCTGTAACGGCCGCAAGATCACGGGCTGCAGAATTGAAGAGCACCTCTTACCTTCCACTCCACAGCACGCAGTTCGGCCTGAGATTACGGTTCTCAGTGTACGCGCTGTGCGGCGGTACTTGGACCCAGGTGAAGCTGGGACCCCGTGAGGGCAGTGAGTGTGCCGGCCGCGCCGGGCCACGGGGCAGCCCACAGTGCTCCTGTGGGAGGCGAGAGCCGGAGGAGTGGGAAGACAGACATCGGAGGGGACACCTTTGGGACCAGCCGAGGCAGCCAGCGCTCCCGGGTGCTTGCTTCTCTGTCTTGGACACAGCCACGTTCTGTGGCCCCCCGGGCAATCTGGTGGCCCCATGGCTGGCCCTGGACACAGGACCAGGAGCAGCAGTGAAGGACGCCCCTTTCCAGCCGCCATGAGCCAGCCCCACAGTCCTGCGTGCGTCCCCCTTGTCACCAGGACGTGGAGGGCTCCGCCGGTTTGAGGGCCCCCAGGTATCACCGGACAAGCCCCAAGAGGGAATGGGCCCAGGAGAGGGGCCGTCTCATCTGCAGGTGACCGAGTGTGAGAGGAGAAGGCAAGGTCAGGAAATGGACAGAGGAGAAGGTACCGCCTCTGCAGGACCCTGAGCCCAGACGATCAGCCCAGCGCCGCTTCCCAGGGGCCCAGGGAGTTGGGGTGAGGAGATGGCAAGTCTATGAGGAAGACAAGTAAACAGCAGGGGGCAAGGAGAGGTCAGGGTTCTCCCAGCACCCAGCAAGGGTCTGGCTCACCCCCAGGCAGGGCACCGGGAGCTGGGCCTTTGGTTTGAGTTCCTCTGGGGGTAGCATGGTAAGTTCTCTCTGCCGAGGAGCCTCCACACCAGGATCAGCGTAGCTCCTGCCTGCAAGCCCCCTGATTTCCTCACAGGTGCTCTGTGCCCCTGTGAGCATGTGAGCACGTGGACAGCACCTGGTTCTTTCGTTATCGGGTCTCTTTTTAGGGACAAACAGCCTCCTTCTTCCCTCCCTCTTCCTCTTCTCTCTCCAGTTGGGCCACCAGACCAGTGGCCACGGCCGCCGACTGCCCAGCCTCCCACCAGCCCTGCAGCACATCCTCCCAGCTCTACCACAGGCCCGCAGGGTGGCAGCGACTCCGAGCCTTGGCTTCCTCAGGCCTGTGACACGGACCACAGTGTGCCCTGCTCTGCGGGCTGACGCGAGGCTTGTGTGAGCCGGCTCCTGCCTTTCCAGCCCTTAGCCCAGACCTGGCCCGCTGGAGCCCCAGGGCACGTGTGAGCACGTGGCCTGTCTGATTTATCACTGAATTTTGGGTGGTGTCAAGCGCTACTGCCAGGCGCCATGTGGGTGCTGCCCTCGGCGTCTCAGAGGAGCAGAAGGAGACAGAGAGGCCCACAGAATCACCTACTGGGCGCTAAGTCTGTTGTTTTTCATTATCGTCATTCAGTCATGTTCAACTCTTTGCAATCCCATGGACTGTAGCTCACCAGGTTCCTCTGTCTCTGGGATTCTCCAGGCAAGAACACTGGAGCAGGTAGCCATTCCCTTCTCCCGAGGATCTTCCCAACCCAGGGATCAAACCTGGTTCTCCAGCATTGCAGGCAGATTCTTTACCTTCTGAGTTAGAAGGTCACATTTGGAAACAGTACATTTTCCCCAGGGTGTTGGAAAGATTTCCCAGAGAAGGAGCGTTTGGACTGGGTGCTGAAGGATGAGTAGGAGTTTGCCAGGCAGGACTGGTTTGAATCTACCGTGGGTGCTGCAGAGGGTTACCGTGTCCACCTACTGGGTGGAATTCTGTCCGAGCTCCTCTAACCCGTGGGCATTTGTCTGGGCTCCCCCATCTCCCCTCCCCTCCTCCCTGCACACACTGGCACAAACACAGTCACACACACTCATATGCAGTCACACACACTCTCACACTCAGAGTCAAGAACTGGTTTCGGTGCACTATCCCCCATCCCCACCAGCACGTGCAGGGAACCGCGGTAACAAGATGCTAATGACAAAGGTAAAGCTCAACGAGAAGAACATTTTACAAAAACACAACTGTGTGCTTCCAGGGCTCCCTCCCTGCAACCCAGAGAGCTGCTGAACCTCACGACAGTGCTGCCTGTGGGCGGAAAGCCCGCCAGCCCCACCTTCCGGGCTGACGCAGGGGGTCCGTGGCGGGGCTGAGTGGGAGCACCCTCCCCAGGACTGGCTCCACAGTGCCCCTGTTCTGCCAGCTCACCCACCTGGTCTCATTTGGGGGCGTGAACCCCCCATTCAAGGCCCTTCCTGGGCCACCATCACCAACCATCACATCCAAGTGCCTTCAGGATGCCGACCCAAGCCCACGGCACCAACTCTCCAGGTGTGCCCTCTCACCCTTGCCCGGTCAGTCCCCACCCTTCAAGGCTGGCCCTGCCACGGAGTTGCCCCTCCAAGCTGCCCGGCCCAGGGCTTGGTCTTTCACAGCACTGGAGCCTGAGCTCCTGGCTACGGGTCCAGTGCTCATCTCTCTCTCTCTCTCTGCTGACTGCCCAGGTCCCCAGGGCTGGAGGCTCTGCTGTCTGTCCCTTTCCCTGGGGTCCCCACGACTCCTCAAGCTCTAAAAGTCTCTCTCTCAGCCCAGATGCCTGACTATCCCTTCTCCCTCTCAGATACCTGCCCCCTGGCCAAGCTGTGGGCTCTGAAAACAGGTGGACAAGGGGGCTTGAAGGGTATGGCTGGGGACTTCTCCCTGCAGCCAGCAGGCCCTGTGCGCCTTTACCCTTGAGAGTGTCCGGCACGAGAACAGACGGCGTCTCTGGCCCCTCATAGGTGATGGAGGCCGAGAGAAAGGGAATCCAGGCTGGACCACAGTGGGCTGCTTCCTCAGCCTGACTGCAGGGAGCGCCCAGGGCTACGAGGCGGTGGGATGCGGGTCTTGGAGCCCTGCAGGCAGTACAGGGTGACTGGGTGGCGTTACCCTGGTGTTGACAGCTGAGCAGACCACCCAGGCAGGCATCTCCCTTGTTTCCATCAAGGTGGGTGGTGATCAAGGCAGGCATACCAGCTGAATGAGGGTCCAGCATGGGGACACACACCCAGGCCTCTGCAGTGCCGGCCGGGCACAGGAATGGTGGTCCCTGCAGTGAGATCAGGGAGGACCAAGGCCCACCCCAACCATGACCCCCTGTGTCCCTGTGTCCTAAGCCACGTTGGCATTTCCACACATTCTTGCTTGGGGGCACCACCACCTGGGGGGGCAGAGCAGAGTCTCCCAGCTGGGGAGCACACCCACATTGGCTTTATGGTTTCGTGAGCCCCCCTTCCCCTGCCCCTGCCTGGGACTCCCCGACCAGTCCTCCAGGTGAGTTCCTAAGCCCCTCCTCCCTCCATGTCTTGACAGATCCAGGGAGGACTTGCCATCCAAGAGCAGTGGCTGCCTGGAGGTAAAGGGGGCGTCCCCTGATAAAGCACAGTGGAGTGGCTTGCGCACTGCACGAGCCCCTTGGGTTCAGCACTTTCCGGCCGTTAGTTCATGTCATTCATCCGTCCACCCTCTCAACTTTCCATGCATCTGCCCACCCACCCAATCCTTCCATCCATCATCCATCCATCCATCCACTCACCAAACAAATATTCACAAAGGGTCTTGACCCAAGCACAGGGCAGCAGAGACTGAAGCCAGAGAAACCCCAGTCCCCTCCAGGAGTGGGCATCGGGAAAGGGGAGACGACAACGTCCAACCTCCACCTGGGTTGTCATCCCTATTTCTCTGATGGGAAAACTGAGGCCCAGAGGCTCCAGAGAAAGAAAACATCCTGTTTCCTTGGCACCATAACCAGGAAGCAAGAGGGGCGGTGCCAACATGCCCCAAGTGGAGGGGATCTGGGGTCCGTCCCAGGCCTGCCCCACCTTCCCAGAGCCTCGGCTCTCTGCCCCTTGGCCCTGGGTGCCCGCCGAGTGGGTGGGCAGCCCTGACGGCGGGAGGCCTCGGGCACATTGACTGTACTTGGCGATCACTGCAGTATTTATAGGGCTCGACGGGGATAAAAATAAAGTGAGGGGGCGCTGCGGGAGTCACCGCGGCACTGTGGGCCCTGCCTCTCCTGCCAGGAGTCCAGTCGGGCTGGGCGCAGAGGGGAGGGGCAGCAGCGTGTGGGCCCCAGACAGAGCGTGGACTTGCCGGCGGAAGTCACGCAGCTGGTGCCCAGCTCAAAGCAGGATCCCCACAACCGCCGCCCCCCTGCTTCTCCTACCCAGGCCTCCCCACAGCCAAGGACGGGATCCCTAGACTGTCCAGCAAGGCGGGGCTCAGACCAGGCTCAGGGCCGCACCTGCGCCTGAGGCTGGGTCTCCGCCTGGCCCGGAGGCAGGAGGTCCCCCCTGGGGCTGAAGCCCTGCGTGGAAGCGATGCTCAGGTCCCATCTGGGAACCTGGGGGCCTGGGAACGTGTCCTCGTCCAGCATCCGGGTCTGGACCCCGTCCGAGTCACTCCCTCGTGAGCCCCTATAGGCAGCAGGGCGGTTCCGTGCAGAGGAGGCACCTGCAGCCCTGCGCCGTCTAAGGCCCCCACCCCCGGCCCCCAGCCATGAAGCTTCCCCTCCAGCTCCATCCCACCTTCTATTGTTTTTAATTCATGTATTTTAATTGGAAGCTAATGACTTTACAATATTGTAGTGTTTTTTGCCATACATTGACATGAATCAGCCATGGGTGTACATGTGTCCCCCATCCTGAACCCCCCCCACCTCCCTCCCCATCATCTACTTTTGCTTCGAGCTCTGCTGCTGAAATCCAGCTCCAAGAAGTCACCGCGTTGGGAGGAGCAGGGTCAGCGGTGAGCAGGCCTGGCCCCTGCCCCAGGCCCTGGGGCTCACGGCGGCTCCGGGGGTGGGGGAGCAGGCACCCCTTTCTCCTTCAGGCCAGGCACGGGCTCCCCAGCACTGCTGCCAGCCAGCACCAGCTCGCTCTGTGCCACCAGCCTGGCTGGAAGGAGCCTCCTCACGTCCACTGCAGAGCAGCCCACAGCCCAGGCCTGGTGGGTGGACGCTGCAGGGGCCGAGCCCTCACCCCAGGCTGGGGCAGCTCTGCAGGGCCGTCCGTGCTCCTGCGGGGCTGGCGGGCGCCCCCGGGACGAAGGCGCCCAGCACAGCCTCTCCCCCACCCACCCCAGAAGCTGCTCCGGTCCACTCTCCACAGTGAACTGCCAGCAGGCCCGTCTCTCAGGACCCAGGGACAGGACTCTGGCTGTGGGCACCACCTCCCTGCCTCCCACCCCGGACTGGGTCGGGGTCTCACCCGTGACAGCTCACCCCACTCCGCCGTCAGCAGCGGCGTGTGCTCCACCACCACTCTGTCTTGCTGCCACCGTGGGAGCATGGACACCTCCCGTCCCCGCTGTCACAGCTGTGTGTGGTGGCCACGTCCCCTCCGCAGGGCAGGCGTCAACACTCAGCCCCACAGTGGCCCCATCCACCCTCACCGCTCCCCCACTCTGGGGAGGCCCACCAGCTCTCAATCCCGAAAATGCTGTTTGCCTAACGGAGGCTGGTTCTTCCATCCATTTAGTGACAGAAGAGGATGAGAACTTTGGAACAAATGTCTCTGGGCAGCTTTCCTGGTGGTCCAGTGGTTAAGAATCTGCCTGCCAGTGCCGGGGACACAGGTTCGATCCCTGGTCCAAGAAGATCCCACGGGCCTTGGGGCGATGAAGCCAATGTGCCACAGCTACTGAGCCCATGCTCTAGAGCCTGAGAGCTTCGACTACAGAGCGTGCATGCTGAGAGCCTGTGTCCCACAGCAAGAGAAACCACCGCTGTGAGAAGCCTGTGAACCTCAGTGAGGAGTATATACCCCGCTTGCTGTAGCTAGAAAAAGCCCACGTGCAGCAACAAACACCAGCACAGCCAAAAATAAATAAGCCTCTAAAAAGAAGTCTAAAGGCTCAGAGGGCCAGCATCTCATAGGAAGATAAAGGCTTTTCTCAAGAGTCGAAGAGGGAAGGTTACTGTTAGGCAGTGTGGGGAGGGTCCACACATCTTCAGAAGGTCAGAGGACGATGCTCCTGCCCACCCACCCTTCCTGAATTCAGGGTGACTCAAGAGATGGGGAGCCGTGCTCGGCCGAGTGGTCAGTGATGGCTTTGGACCTTGCCTGCCCCATCACGTGGCCCGGTTACCTTCACCCTGGCCTTCTGCATGTGGGGTGATGCTTGGCTTGGCAGGTCAAGCCTAGACCCTCCCTCGTGTCCCAGATGGAGGGTCTGTGACTCCCCCATGTTGGAAACACAGATAATTAAATGGGGGGACCCATCCCCTCTTACCTTCTCCCATTTGAAGATAGGTGGCGCCCCAGTGGGCCTCCCAGGTGGCGCTGGTGGTGAAGAACCTGCCTGCCAGTGCAGGAGACGTGAGAAATGTGGGTTTGATCCCTGGGTCAGGAAGATCCCCTGGAGAAGGGCCTGGCAACTGACTCCAGTATACTTGCCTGGAGAATCCCATGCACAGAGAAGCCTGGTGGGCCACAGTCGACAGGGTCACAAAGAGTCGGACACGACTGAAGCGACTGAGCGCACGTGCACAGACACTCTGGTGGTTGAGGCCATAGGGCGGGGAGATGGGTGTCAGTCTCTGGGGTTCGGTTCTAGGTAGGACGGTGCAGGCACACACACCCCCTCACGGAACATGGCTATGAAACCTGGACAGATCACACAGAACAGCTGCGTGAGGACTCTGACGAGTGAAGGCAAGCAGGTGCCTGGGAAGAAAACTGGACTTTGAAGCACCCTCAACTCACTGGCAACTTCTCCCCTTTGTCCCTCGGGTCCTGCAGCTTAGTCTCAAGGCAGGCTCAAGTCTGGAATAGGCATCAGAGCCACCAGAAGAGTTCAGAGAAAATCCCTCCAGTTATGGTTCAAGGAAGAGGGTGGAGAGATGCCCAGCTTATTTTTCTTTTCTCTGTCATCACCCAGCCCCCAGGCAGTCCTCACAGCGGCCAGCTTGGCTTCAGCTGGCGGCGGCAGTGGGCCCGCGGGCGTTCAGTGCACAGTGGAGGGAGATGCCCTCTCCAACTAGAAGCTGTGCGCTCAAGAATGCCAGTTCTTTCTCACATTTTTTTCCATCACCCCCTCCTCACTCCACATGGTCCTGGGTATGGACACAGCCCTAGGAAGTACACAGCAGAGCATTCTAATGAAAACCCCTCCCTTTGGCCAAAGACCAAAAGGAAGGCATCCCAGGAAATGAAGGATCAGAGAACACAGAGAAGGGGTGTGGGAAAGTGACCCTTACGTGTGTGTGATTGCCAAGGGTCAAGCTAAGCGGGTGTGGACGATGAACGGTGTGCCAAAAGTCTAAGAAACGAGCTACAGGGTAGACACTGCCCAAGCCCAGAATGACCGCCGGATGCTCACACAGGATAGATCTGAAGAGCAGCAAAAGGCTCTAACGTCTGACCTTATGCAGGAATCCCAGCCCCTGAAGACTGGTCAGAGCCTGCAGCCTGAACGCGACTGGTTAGATTGTCTGCTCCAGCCTAAGTATCTCCATCTCCATGGGACTCAGACAACATCCAGAGCCTATAAAGTAGTATTCAAGATTTCTAGGATGCAATCCAAAACAATTTGGCATACAAAACAGGAAAATCACAACTTGTGTTTTGCATGGAACAAAACAATAAACAGGAGCCAACTTGAGATAACACAGATGTTAGGATTACCAAACAAAATTTAAAAGCAGCCATTATAAAAATGTTCCAATAAGTATGGGCAAACACTCTTGAAATAAAAAATATAGAAACCTCAGAAAATAAAGACAAGAAGAGGAAACAAACGGAAACATGACAACTGAAAAATATATAAACAAGGGGAAAAGTACTGAGGGGTGGAGTCCCAGAGAAGAAGGGCGAAAACAGAAGAAATCACTAGTGAACATGAACACAGGTCAAAGTCTCTGCTACGAGCAGGAGGAGAGCTGAGATTAAGAGAAGAAAAACATAGCCTCTGGGACCAGAGGGATACTATCAGAAGGTCTAATGTTCCCAGACTCGGGATCTTAGAGAGAGACAAGAAAGTGTGACGCAGAAAAAATATTTGAAGAAAAAATGGCTGAAGATTAGTTAAAATACATAATCCTACAGGCTCAAGATCAGTGAACCGAAGAAATTAATTGTCAGATACATCGAGATCAAACTGGTAAAAACTAAAGACAAAGAATTAACTCATGAAAGCGCAAAGAAAAATAACGAATTATTTGTAAGGGGAAAATTATCCAAATGACTTTGACTGTCTCATCAGCAACCACGGAGGCCGACAGAAGGGGCTCACTTGTTTGCCAAGTGCGGTTCAGACTGCTATGTCCAGCAAAATACCTTTCAGGAAGGAAGGTGAAATTATGACATTCCCAGATGAAGGACCTCTCTCTCTGTGCCAATTTTGCAACTTCCTGTGAGTCTATTGGGCTTCCCTGGTGGCTCAGTAATAAAAAACCCACCTGCAATTTAGGGGATGTGGATTTGATCCCTGGTTCGGGAAGATTCCCTGGGGGAGGGCATGGCAACCCACTCCAGTATTCTTGCCTGGAGAATGCCATGGACAGAGGAGCCTGGTGGGCTACAGTCCATGGGGTCACAAAGAGTCAGACACAACCAATGACAACAAATGTCTGGGGCGAGGGCCTCAGAGCTGGGACGGGCGGGCCCCGGGGGCACTCTGGGTGGGGCAGCAGCCCGCAGCCAGTCCCTGCCGTGAGGCTGAGACAGACCGCCCCTGGCCAGAGTGGCCCCGCCCTCCACACTCATCTGTGGCTCCCCGGCTCCCCCTTTCTGCCTCCTCCCCCTCGGTGTCCCATGTTCCCCACCTTGGCACTCTGAATGCAGCGGGGCCCTGCCCCATTACAGTGGAAATAAGAGATGGAGAATGGCACTTATCGGGCACCTACTGTGTGTGGGTCCCTGCTGGTCGCTGACACACCACACCCGTGAGGGGGACACCTTCGCCCCACTTCACAGATGAGGCATCTGAGGCCCAGTTGGAGGTGGCAGTGGGCACAGGAAGGGCTGGGATTTGAACCCAGGGCCGCCTGAAGCCAAGGGCCCCACTCCCACGGCACAGCTGGTCCTGCCTCTGCTTCTGCTTTGCCCTCTGGTCGCTCTGCACCGACTGTCCACCACCAAAGGGGAGGGGCAAGGGGCAGCAGCAATGCTGGGCGGGCCTGGAAACCACACAGGGACTCCTGTCAGCTCAGGGTGACTGGGGCTTGGGCACCCACAGACCTCTGAGTGGGAGCCTGGCCCAGGCGCCTGGCTGCCAACGACTCTACTCACGCCGTCAAACTGGGTTGTGCTAAAAACTGCCTCCCGCTGCAGGAGAGGACTTGTTAATTAATTAAATGACACTTTGGCTCCCTGCATGGCCAGTGAGTGAGAACGGCCCCCATGGTTTGAGGATCTGGGGCGAGGCAGGAGGGCAGGAGGTGGGCGGCTTGGGTGGCAGGTCAGGCCACCAGGGGCTCGCTGGGCAGAGGCCGGGCCCTTCTGCAGGCCTCGTAGCCACACGCAGCCCTCGGAGGCCGGGCGGGCACAGGCACGGGGTGGGGGCAGTGCCATCCTGCGCACCATGCCCACCCCCTCCTCTGAGGCAGGCCAGCCCATCTCCTCATCTGGATGGTCCACCTCTGAGTGGCTGTTCCCAGTGGGTGGTCTGCCCCATGCCCGGCCATGGGGATCTTCCCCGTCTTGGCCCACGCTGCCTCCTCCCTTCCCAGAGCAGGCATATGTCTGACCATCTCCAGTGTTCCCCGTCACCCCTGACCTGGATCTGAGGCTTATGCCCCCAGTGATCTGTGGATGACCAAGGGAGGTCACCCCTGGGCCATGGCTCCCACGGCGGGTACGGCTCTGCTTGCCAATGGGTGTCAAGTTCTGGCTGAGGGCTCGGTCCAGGCGTGAGGGCAGGCCCTGTGCTGAGATCACCTCAGCACTCCTGTAGCCACGGGGCCCAGGCCCTCATCACCCAGTGCCCCTCATTCCTCGGAACAGAGCCCTGGGTCTGCAGGGGTGAGTAGCTGCCAGAATAAAGACTTCACTGTAGGGCAGCCCGAGTCTACTTTCTGACCAACAGGATTCATAGGAAGTGATGTGAGCAACTTCTGGGAAGCACCTGTAAAGAGCAGAGCAGACCTCTTTTCTCTGCTTTGCCTTCCTGCTAGCCAGAAGACAGACGCAACAGCTGGAGCTCAAGCAGTTACCTTACACCATGAGGTACAAGATGTGTGATGAAGAAGACTGTGTGGGCTGCAGGTGAGGATATGGATGCTGATTCACCCTGCTCTGTGAAGAGGGCCATTGTGAAGGCAAAGTCAAGGCATGAGGAGAAGGCAAAACAAGGAGATTTCAGAGAAGCCAAGCTAGAAACTTGATCACAGTTTGCCTGAAACCCATATTGTCTTCATTTACAGGGGTCAATCCATTCCCTTTATGGTTTAAGCCAGCTGAAATGGATTTCTGTTACTGTCCTCCCACTGAAACCTTCCCAATAGATACTGTGGGGGAGACAAGTGCTGTGAGAGAGACGTGCGGCTCAGTTGCCCTCCATAGTCAGGGTCCTGAGGAGGGAAAGGAGCCTGGGGCACTCAGGGCAGGCTTCCTGGAGGAGGAGGAGCACTTCCGGGCAGTGGGGCGAGGGTGTGGGGGCTGGGCATGGGGTGAGCAGCCCTTCAGACGGGGGCAGAACTGGTGTCTCCTGGTTGCCAAGCCCAGGACGCTGCCAGTCTCCATTCGGCCCAATTTAAATTTTGCAGATAGCACCTCACACTTTCCCTGGAGCTGTGAAAAGCACAGCATGACCTTTATACAATCCGAGCAGCTTTATTCCTCGGGCCCCCCAGATTCTCCAGGGCAGACAGGCTTACCACTCCCCCCTCCTCCGGCCACACGCACATGCCAGGCGGGCACGCACACACATGACAAAGCCACGCGCCTGTGCTCTCATGCCCATGGGGTCTCCACAGGTGTCCAGCGCTTGCGTTCACGTTCACACACACGAGTGCCCTCGTGTGTGACCTGTGCGTACACTGGTGCACCATACCCATGGCCATGCCTCCGTGTGCATGCTTGTGTCCTTGGGGGTGCACACACTGACACAGGTGTGGTGTGTGTGTGCATGCACGGGCTCTGTGCACACATACACACACACACCAGCATACACACACACATCTCAGCGCCTGCGGGGGTCCCAGGAGCTCAGCACCTCCCCTCACTCTTGGCCAGGTGGGTCCAGGCCCTGCTGGCTGTGCCAAGAGGTGGGGGTGCCACATTTTAGGGGGCCACGGGAGGTGAAGGTGAGGAACCATCCCCCACCCTCAGATCAGCGCTTGGGCTCCAAGGGCAGGGAGGGGCCAGGGCAGGGAGAAGTCCTGGGTCTTTTCTCCTTGTATTGGTTGGGAAATAGCCTTCCCCACCTTCTCAGGGCCTGGGGAGCTGAAGATCTTCACGCATCTAAATCTGGGGCCGGCAGGTCGCGGGCGCCATGGGCACAAAGGAGGTCAGCCCAGGAGGGACAAGTTCCACAGCCCTGGCCCCGTTTGTGACCCACATCGCCTGCCAGGGCACTCGGGGCACCGCCAGAGTGAACGCTGCAGTGAGGTTCCAGGGGTGGGGGTGAGTGGGGTGTGCTGAGACTAGACTCCCTACACAACACACACGCATGCACACACACACATACCCTGGCCCGCTGTCTTTGTAAACACCCCCGGGCAGGCCCCCCAGACCCTCTCCCTTCCCTCACCTGATCCAAGAAGCTGGGCTCTGGCCCATCCTGGGCAGGAGCCAGACTCCATAGCTCCTCATGCCAGGCCCCGGGTGACCCCAGCACGGAGCCTCTGCTTCATCGCCCACACTGCCCTCTGACCACCAGTGGCACCAGCGCCCTGCCCCGCCTGCCACGTTCCATCCCACCCCCAGCTTCGGGGAAGAATCTGACTGCAGAAACGGGAGGTCAAGGAACACGGACGGCAGCAAAGTGAAGTGACTGGCCCCAGGCCTCAGGAGCTCGAGGGTTTGGAGCTGGCGTTTGGGGCCGCCTGCCCGCAGACGCACACGCAGGGCTCCCATCCCAGGACGCCGGCATCCCTGGCCCCTGAGTCCACCGGTCCTCACCACCAGCCACCTGCACCACCCGTCTCCTTGGTGCCATGCCCTGCCCCTGGTAACCAGTGGCCCGCTCTGCCAGCCCAGCACCTGGCTGTCTGTGGGGCCACACGCCTCCCGGGACCGGAACTCTCCCCCGGGATTCAGGTCCTCCAGCACATGGCCTCTGATCGAAGCTGCTGGGCCCTGCTCCGGCATCAGGCACGCCTCGCCGGGACCTCTGGGCTCCTGCTCGTCCCGCCTAGTGCCCGGCCTCGTTCGGGCCCGACTGACCCCTACCCAGGCCAGCTGAGCTGGCCGCCCATCCCCTCTTCGGACGGAGCAGTACCCAACCCTCTTGGCTGCCTGTTTATTTCTTCCCTCTTTGCGTCTCACTCCTTTTTCTCCCTCTGAATTGGCGCGGAGTGGGGAATTCACCCTCCCGGTTCCCAGCCCGGCACACGCGCCTCTCTGCGGCCTTAATTATCTAATTTGTAATATTTCATCTCCCCTCCCTTTCATCTCCCTCCAAACACCCCGACCGGTTAAAATAAATATGTATTTTTAATTCTGAGGCGCCTCATTTAATCTGGCGGCAACGTTCCGCCACTCGCTGGTATGCATCTCTGGCTGAGTCACACTCCAGCCCACCAGGCACACCGGCCCCCCGCCTGCCCCGCCAGGGGGCTGCGTGGAGAGAGGGCTCGGGGCCATGTGCCCGGGAGGCAGGCCCGATACAGGCCGGCAGCGTGCTGGCCCAGAGGTGGCCCTTCCCGGGGAGGCCACAGGACACCACGAGGAATCCCAAGGCAGTGCCTGGCCGTGAGCACAGGCCCCAGAAAGCCAGCCTGGGGCGTCCAGAGTCACTCCCCTGCCTCCTCCCAGGGCCTGGTCAGGCGCACGGGGAGGGCCTGTTGACTGGTGGGGAGAGGCGCCCCGGCCGGAAGCGTCTGCCCCTTCCCCTCCGTGGGTGTCTCCGGCTGCTCCTCCCTTTCACTGGGCTTGGTCAGCAGGTGGACCTCACCCGGGGTGGCTGCTCTCAGGCCATGCGGAGGTCATGGCCACCCACCCTGGAGACCCCCATCCCTGCCCCAGCCTGGTCTGCCGCTCTCCTCTCCCCACCCACCGAGCTCCACGCGTCAAGGTTGACAGGGGAGGGGTGGCACCTGGCCTGGCACCTGGCCTGCCTGCAGCAAGGGTGCCCGGGAGGACAGGAAGGCAGAGCCCCAGCCCTGCACCCCGTGGCCAGGCCCAGCTCTGACAGGGCTGGAGGGCTCATCCAGGGGCACCCAGACCCCCACTCTCCCAAAGGCCTGTTGGCACACGCTGCCTCTAAGCTGTTGGCTGAAGGTGATTTAACGTCCTTAAGTCAGTGGGCATCTTGGCTCCTAAGTGAAGTCTTCCTGGCTAGTTGGTTTGTTCATTCACTCACTCATTCACTGGTTCATTTGTCCACAGAGAGTCTGGCTGGCAAGGAAGGAGGGCCCCAGGGATTCAGGAATGAGCCGTGTTGGAAGACGGGGTCTGAACCAGGAAGGCTGGGAGCTCAGGGCTGAGGCAGTGGGCGTGAGACAAGCCCCCACCCTGGATCTCTCTCAGGCCCCACAGCTGCCGCTCCCACTGGTGCTCAGAGCAGGAGCCGAATCCAGGTTACACCCAGACCCGGGCCCAGCCCCCTGCCTTCCTGCTGCTCCCAGGGGCCGGTGGGCAGCAGGTCTGAGTCTCTCCAGGTCTACTCCACTGACCCGCTCCAGCTGACCTTTCCCTTCTCCCTTTCCGCTCAGCTTTCAAGGTCAACGGGGTCACCTCAAGGACCGGGAAAGACGAATGTAAACCACAGGAGATGCCCATCTGTGCCCCTAGGCAGGACCTGCGCCAAGGACAGGAGAGGTGACAGCCAGCGCCCCTCAGGTGCTGGACAGGTCAAGCTTCCAGGGCTGGACAGGTCAAGCTTCATGTGCCCTTTGACCCAGACCTTGTCTTCCTGGATACACGCCCTGGAGAAAGCCCACCCCATGACCCCCAGGGGTCACCAGCAGGACAGGCCTCACAGCTTGATGTGGAGAAAGCAGCAAGGCGCTGCTGGAAGTCCGTCCACACGGCCACATCTGGGCGAAGAGAAGCTCTGGGAATGCGGTTGGGACAGAGGACAAGTGAAAAGCCCGAGGCCTGGTCCAGGGTGGAGCACCTCACAGCGGGGAGGACGAGGAACCATCACTTGCGTTCACCCTGCAGACAGAGTCGAGCTGATCGCTGAAAGGAGTTAGCCTGGGACACCGCCCACCCGTGTCACCACGCACATGATGGGCATGGTTTGGATCAGTGCATGCAGCCTGGAGACGTAAGGGAAGACGCAGAGGCGTGATCGAGTCCAACACGGGCAGAAGAGGGCATGCTGGGAGAGCCACAGAGAACTCGCCCATGTTGGTGAGGCTTTCTCCCCCTAAAGCCAGAAAGATCTCAGGAAAAACACTGAGCTCTGCTGAAGCTGGGTCCTGGGCTGGGGTCCCCCATCCCTGTTGCCCCCATACTTATCAGCATACTTACATAACATTGCTTAAGATATATATGTTTTAAAAGAGAAACGGCATCCATTACCTCTGCAGCATGAAGATGTAGAATGCTGACGACTCAGCAGCCCTGGAGGCTCCCGTGGGCACAGTGTCCCCCAAAGGGAGCAGGGGTGTAGGAGACCCTTGCGGCACCTTGACCATCAAGGGTGGCCACCACAGAGTGGGGCCCCTCTTGGACCCCCTGCAAATGACTTGGCTGGCTGGTTCCCAAGGCCGCCATTCTACATCTGAGCCCCTCTTTAGCGTTCAGGGAGCCTCCCCAACCTGCCCAAGGCCCGCGGGTCCCCCTTTCTCTCTCCCTGAAGCACTGAGCCCACCAGCTCCCAGGGACACTGAAGTTGGTTGATTCTCAAAGGTTCCTTTGCAGCCTCAACTCCCTCCCTGGGAAAGTATGAGCCCGGCTGGTGACACCCGTCAGGAGGGGCAGTACACTGTGCGAGCCGGGGTGCGTTGAAAACATCCACACCAGGCAGACCCATTCTCTACACCATCAGAATCACCACTGTCCTTACCACACCATCACCACCACCACCATCACCACTGCCATCTCGACAGCGACCACCACCATCACCAGCACCACCACCTCCCGCCCCACCATCTCCCCCAGCGCCACCATCTCCCCCAGCACCACCACCTCCCCACCCACCACCATCTCCCCCAGCGCCACCATCTCACCCAGCGCCAACATCTCCCCCAGCGCCACCATCTCCCCCAGCGCCACCATCTCCCCACCCACCACCATCTCCCCCAGCGCCACCATCTCCCCCAGCGCCAACATCTCCCCCAGCGCCACCATCTCCCCCAGCGCCACCATCTCCCCCAGCACCACCACCTCCCCACCCACCACCATCTCCCCCCCCACCCCCATCTCCCCCAGCACCACCATCTCCCCTAGCGCCACCATCTCCCCCAACACCACCATCTCCCCACCCACCACCATCTCCCCCAGCACCACCATCTCCCCTAGCGCCACCATCTCCCCCAGCACCACCATCTCCCCCCCACCACCATCTCCCCCCCCACCACCATCTCCCCACCCACCACCATCTCCCCCCACCACAATCTCCCCCCCCACCACCATCTTCCCCCCACCACCATCTCCCCCAGCGCCACCATCACCACCACCAGCACCATCTCCAGCATCTCCCCCCACCCACCGTCTCCACCACCAGCACCATCTCCACCACTCCCCTCTTGTATTAGGCTCTGGGTAGAGGGCCCTGCTGGTCAGGGCAGGCAGTTGGGAAGAGCTGGAGGAGGTACAGGCCTGAGGTCCTGCCGCAGTCTTTGCATGTCGCGTGAGCTCGCACAGCTGGCTTGCCATCTCTGAGCCTCATTTTCCCCACCTTTAAGAGTAGGATTATGCTCCCTGACCTGTCTATTTTTCCATGTTGCTTTGAGAGTGAAATAAATTGAACTATCTGAAGGTGTTATGTAAATTTTGAAGTGCTGAGCAACTGTTATTCTTTCTTCTCAATATATAAAGACCATTTCCCTCTCTTGGCCCCCCTCCCAGCAACCACATACTTGCCGGGTCTTGGGAGTGCTGCAGTTCCAGGAACCAACTCCAGGAGCTGGAAGATGTATGCCACCTTTGACTGGAATGCAAACAACATGCAAGTGAACATGCGAATCCCCCGGGAGCCTCTGGGAGCGCCGCACTGGCCCTGGTTGGGCTGCCCTGCCCTGGTCTGGTTCAGGACTGGCGGGGGGGAGGACAGGGCTGCAGGGGTCCAGGGGGCACAGGGCTGGGCGGAAGGAGAGGCTTAGAAACCTCTGCCTGTGACAGAGAACCCAGCAGGTCAGTGTGCTCGCCACGTCTCTGCTCCACCTGGTATCCACGTGTCTTCCGGAGGTGCCAGTCTCCCTCCTTCATCTCAGATGTGGCATCCGTCCCACTCCCCGACCCCCTTCTCGCTCTTCCCTCTGCCCTCCCAGCACTTGCCACAGGGGCCCTGGACTCTCTCTCCACCGCCAGCACTTGGGCTCCGAGAGCGAGACCAGCAAGAGCCCACACCCGCAGTCCCGTCTCACAGTCCCAGGGAGTCACCCGATGGACTGGGGGTCAGAGGCCACTCCCTGAGAGGCCGCGGTGTGGAACTGTGCGCCTGCCGTCCTCCACATGCCTGTCTGTCGGGCCGTGCAGCACCCGGGCTGGAGAGTCCTGCGGTGCCCAGACCAGTCCTCCTGCCCAGTGGCAGCCGGAGCTCGTGAGGCCTCCCGGTGAAGCCATGGTGATGGGACTTTGGGGGCTGCAGGGAGGACCCATGTGGAGACCTAGGTGGTGTCCAGGTTCTCTGTGGACACCAGGGCCTCCTTGGCCCTCAGAGGCGGTGAGAGCTGGGGAGTGTGCCTGTCTCGGGGACCTGGGCAGGGTGCTGGGTCGTGGGGGAGAACTCGGCCTGTGACCCAGAGGAGTAAGGGGGCTGAGTCATCACCCATGCCACTAGGAGCCCGCTGGGCACCACGTGTGGTGGGCGAGCATGCAGAACCGGCCAGGCCACCTCGAGCCTTGGCTTCGTCAGCTCTGTGATCTCTGTTATTGTCTGTATTGATTTTCACTGCACTGTTTATTCAACGCTTAATCTCCGTCCACTGAAAGCCCCTAGAACAGTGCCGTGTCCGCCCTCCCAAGGGCTCGCTCAGCCCAGGGGAGGGCCTGGCGGAAGCCGGGTGCTGCTGGCCAGCCTCTCTGGGAACCAGAACTGCAGGGCTAGGGCACACAGGTGCCAGCCTGTAAGAGGGGTCCAAGAAAACCTGTCAAGTGGCCGCAGTGGATGGTCATCCTCAGGGTTGACCAGGGAGGGTTGGGGCTCAATCAGGATGGTGAGGACTGGAAATGGTGCTTTGGAAGTGTCCAGGGTTCGAGCCAGCAGCTACACGTAAGGACCCCACCTTCCCTGTCTGCACTGTCAATCTTGAAGACCCTCTCTCTTTTTGAAGAACAAGTCCATGACTCTAGGTCCCACCTGGTCAGAGGAATGACTTTGGTGTCAATCCTGGCTGTCTGAGCTCGGGCCAGTCACACCCCCTCTCTGAGCCACGAGATTTCCCATTTCCGAGAGGCACCACGCCCTGTAGTCCCTGGAGGTTGCAGAAGGAGACAGAGAGTGGAGTGGCCTTGGCAGCATGGGTGCTGCGGACATGTGGGGAGCATGGCCACCAGCTGCCCACTTGCCGGGTCTCAGAGACTCTACGGGCTCCCCAGTTGGCCCCAGCCCGGGACCCTTGCAGCAGCAGCAGCAACGCCTGTTATGGGCTGGAGCCTCCTCGCCTCTCCCTGACCTGCATTTCCTTGGCCCTGCTGCCCACAGGGGTGTTAGGAAAACCCGCCAATCGCGCCCGGTTCTCACCCAAGAGTTGTGAGAACGAGTGGTTGAAAATAGCCCGAAACTACCCCGGCCTCCTCCTCCCCTGGGAGGGCAGGGCGGGCGAGGGGTGCCAGGCAGGGCACTCCGGTTACATAAGCTCGGTGTCCCGGGCTCCCTGGGAGAAGACCGAGGACTCTGCACCATGGCCAGGAAACCAGGCATCCAGGGCCTGGGCTGTGGGCCCCCTGAGGCCTGAGGGCTGGGTGGAAGAAACTCTTCAAGCACTTTGTCCCGAGTCCCCCAGACAGAAGACCCATTCCCCCCAGAAGTCTGCCTGGGTCCTGCCTGATGGGCTCAGCCGGGGCCTTCACCTCTCCACGCCTTCCCTGCAGAAGGGCAGTCCCGGCCCCGAGCTGGGCTCAGCAGAGTCCAAAGTGGGACTGGCTGCTCCCCCACTCTGCCCCTGCCCGTCTGCTCCCTGCTCAGGAGGCGTGGGCCCCTCCTGGATACCCACACCCCAGTACGACCTGGGCTTTGACACCAGCCCGGGAAGAAAGCGCCTTGCCTGGCTGAAAGTGCCCTGCCAGGGTGCCTCCAGCTTTTCAGCCTGGTGTTCCCCGCCCCAACTGCCAAGTGGACCCCTCCATCTGAGATTTCCTCATCAGGCACGCCTGGCGTTAGGCAGAGGTGGGGAGCTGGGGTCAGATGGAGGGCCGGGGTCGGGGCTGCAGCAAGAGGGCTTAAAGTCAGGTGCGGGAGGAACTTCCAAAGGGCAAGGGTTACAACTGCTGGAGTCGCGGGCAGCTTTCCCCCCACCTCCTGCCCTGCCAGCCCCGGGCCTACCACTCAGCCCAGGCGTGGGTGGTGGCTGGGGGCCCATGGGGCAGGGGCACACTGAGGGCGTGCACAGTGGTCCATAGGACACTGGTTCCGTGGTGCTGAGGCAGGTGGCAGGAGCTGAAGGCCCTGGGGCCAGAGGGGGCGAAGCCGTGGGCAGCCGACCGCCATCTGCCGCCGTCACGCCCGCTGACCCCGAGCGCCTGGAGGCAGGGGTCCCACCCTGCAGCTGCGCTGAGTCAGTGCGGAGAAGCAGGTGGGAGGGGGCAGGAGCTGGGCCCAGGCCAGGAGGTTTGGCACCAGAGAGCAGGAAAACTGGGGCTCTGACGTGGAGCGCACACCTCCATCGGAACTGGCCATCTGTGCCAGGCCCGCCTTGATTTACTCACTCGATCCTGACAAAGACCACACAGGGGGTGCCATTATTGTCCCCGGCACACAGATGAAGCGGGCACAGAGGAAGCAGTTGCCTGAGGTCACACAGCTGGAAGCTGGGGCCGTCAGGATACAAACCAGACCCTGGTCTGGCTGCAGCCACTGTGCCGACCTGCCCTGAGGACTCCCCACTCTCACCTGGAGCCTGACGTGGGGAAGGGGAGATGCCAGGCGGCTCACCAGCTCTGCTGTGGAGCCTGGAGCCACAGGTCGCGTGCTTATTGGAGTCCAGTTAATGACAACTCCCAGGCCGCCTCCAGCCCAGAGCCCTCCCTGGGGGGAGCCTCAGGACTCCTAGAGGCCAGTCCCCTGCGGGGAAGACAGGCCACCATGCAGTAGGGCAGTCCCCAGCCACACGTGGTTATTTAGGTGAAACTAGTGAAAAGTAAGTAAAATTAAAACTTCAGTTCCTCGGGCACACGAGCCACATTCCTGACACTCAGTAGCCAGTGGCCAGTGGTGGATGCGCTGGTCAGCCCAGCACAGAACATGGCCACCACCCAGCTCTGTAGGGCCATCTGGAGACCAGCCTTCTCTGCCCTTTGCCCCCGCCCCCACCCCAGTGCCCCTGGGCCAGGAGTGAGCATCCTGAGCAGGGTGGGTGTGGAGGTCAGTCCCCGGGGGCCTCTCACTGCTGGACTCTGGCTACTGGCGCTGATTCTGGCCCTGAACTTGGTCTCCAGGACACAGACCCCAGCTGGGTCGCTGCTGTGTGTGCAGACCTGGCTGAGGCTGGGGCAGGACGATGGTTCCCGGAGGACTGTGGATGTCTCGGAATGGAAGCTGACTGCCCACCTGCCCGGGCCCACCTATGCTGGCCCCGCCGCCCAGCACCCAGCTCTGGGCTGGCCGGGGGTGGAGGAGGGTTGGTTGCCGTCACTGGGCCCAGGGAGGGCCTTGGCCTGTCTGCTTGCAGGTGGGCTGAGATGTCTGGGGTGTTTTGGGGGCCATGCCTGCCAAGGGGAGATCACCAGAGAGGGGGGCTTCTTGGAGGAGGGGCCCATGGAGCCTGTGGCTAGCCAGAGGAGCTGGGAGCCCTGGGCTTGCTTCCTTCCTCTCTGGGCATCCCTTCTCTTTCCATCTCCTCACAGGCGCGTAGCCTGGAAAGTCCAGGGCTGAGCGGGTGGGCAGCAGGGGAGCGGGAAGGCAGAGCGGCCACAGGGCGGGGCCTTGTTCTGCTGAGCGGCAGTGCAGGCCCTGCGTGTCCTGGCTGGGAGGCTGACGCCGGCGTGTTGCATCCACAACTAATTACATGCATGTGAATCAGCCAATTACTCACTCTGCTCAGCACCCCCCACCCCCACCCTCTGGCTTACAAAGTCCACCAAGTGGCTGGAGAGGGCCACGATGTCCCCAGGCTGGGACCCCTGCGCTGTGCCCTCCAGCCAGCCCCCAGGTGGCCTCTTAAGGCTGGAGAAGGGGTGCCAGGTGCTGCAGGCCCTCGCTCAGCCTTGGTGCCAGGAGGCCGGGTGGGGAGACCAGGACTTGGGGGGCTCAGCTCTAGACCATCCCAGCTCTCCCCCTGACTGCAAGTAAACCCTCACGTCTTCCCCAGAGAGGGGCTGGTCCTGTGTGAGAATGGTTGGAAACAGATAGGACTCTGAAGTGGGCTTCCTGCTGCTCCGCTGGGGGTCCTCCTAGCCCCCCAACACAGTTTCTGTTTCTCAGTCCTCAGGGATGCCTTCGCGTGCACACTCAGGCTTGGGAATAAAGAGCTGAGTGGGTAAAAGCGCCAGGAGGACAAGGCTCAGTGGGGCCAGTCTGGGGCTTCAACATGTGACCAGGGGCAGGACTCAGTGTGTGACCAGGGTCAGGGCTCAAAGAGGGACCAGGGTCAGGGCTCAGAGAGGGACCAAGGTCAGGAGTCAGGGTGTGACCAGGGGCAGGACTCATTGTGTGACCAGGGTCAGGGCTCAGAGAGGGACCAGGGTTAGGGCTCAGAGTGGGATCAGGGTCAGGGCTCAGGGTGTGACCAGGGTCAGGGCTCAGAGAGTGACCAGGGTCAGGGCTCAGAGTGGGATCAGGGTCAGGGCTTAGAGAGGCACCAGGGCTCATTGTGTGACCAGGATCAGGGATCAGGGTGTGACCAGGGTCAGGGCTCAGAGAGGGAACAGGGTCAGGGCTCAGTGTGGGACCAGGGTCAGGGATCAGGGTGTGACCAGGGGCAGGATTCATTGTGTAACCAGGGTCAGGGCTCAGAGTGGGATCAGGGTCAGGGCTCAGAGTGGGACCAGGGTCAGAGCTCAGAGTGGGACCAGGGTCAGAGCTCAGAGTGGGACCAGGGTCAGGGCTCAGAGTGGGATCAGGGTCAGGGCTCAGAGTGGGATCAGGGTCAGGGCTCAGAGTGGGACCAGTTACAGGGCTCATTGTGTGAATAGGGTCAGTGGTCAATGAGTTGATGGCTGTGGTCAGGGATTGGTTTATGGCCATGAAGTTTAATATCATGCTCCCTCTGGGGCCGAGTGAAGAGGTTCCAGGACTTGGTGCCCGGCTGGATAGGGTTGGCCTAGCATGGGTCCATCAGTTTCAACCTCCTGTGCTGAGGCCACCTTGGACTTCTACAAGCTGTGGCCCCACCCTCCGTGTCAGTGTGAGCCATCGGGATTGTACAAGCTTTGGTGGAGAATGCTGGAGGTAAACTGGGAGCAAATTTCAGGAACAGTGGCCCTTGGCTCAGAAGTGTAGAATCCTGGGATGTTTGGGCTGCAAGAAACCTTCACCCCCTTCTGTCACGGTCCCCATGGCTGCTGAAGCCCCAGTGGGGCCAATGCAACTCTGTTTCAGGACTTCAGCTGGGTATGGGCCTGGGGAGTGGGTAGAATTCCCTGTGCAGCGATCCCAGGGCCCTGTTGACTCTGCTCCCTCCTTGAGGAGCAGGAGGCGGACGGCCTCTCTGCCTCCAGGAGGGGAACTGTCTGGGGTCTGGATCAGGAACTGGGGTGAGGAGACCCTTTTCTAGAAAGGACAAAGAGTGGAGGGAGGCGAGGAGGGGTAAGCAGGGCCCCGCTGAGAAGTCCCGTCTCAGGGGACACCACTTCGCACCAGATGGCCTGAGTGGAGGGGACCCCAACCTTGCCCTGGGAACCCCCGGCGGGGGTCCCAAAGCAGAGGAGTGTGAGATGGCTGCTATCCTCCTCCATGGGTGCAAGGAGGGCTGTGGCAAAGCGGCAGCTGAAATCCTGACTCAGAGCTGCAGGCACCCTTGGCGCGATCCATGGCCTAATAGCAAAGGCCCCCTGGTGGCCACAGGCTGCTAGTGCAGAAAGGAGAGGGAAGCAAAGGCTGAGGCCCTGAGGGTCTGGGCCGGGAAGGGTGGGAGCCGTAGCCCCCCAGATGCACCGCCTCTGCCTCCTCCCTCAGTTCAAAGACTCTGGGTAGAAGGTCCTCTCCCCGGGGATGAAGGGGGAGAGATACAGCTGCCCTGGGGGTGGACTGGGAAAGGGGCCTCCTCTGCCCTCCGATTGCCTTGGGGACCGTGTCTCCCTAGCTCTTCCGACCAGCCCTTCAGGATGCCCCCGATAGAGGCTCAGTCCACAGGCTGCCCTTCCCAGAGGGACTGGTCTGCACGGAGCTGACCCTGATGAGGTGAGCCACGTGCCGTGGCCGGTGATGGCGCTATAGAGGTCCTGCTTGGGGGTTACGGTGATGGCCATGGGGAGAACCGTGAGGGGCTACAAGCTAATGTTCAGGCTGAGAATGGTGGCAGTGACTGTGAATTAATGGTTGGTGGTGGCAGTGATGACACCCTGACGGAGCCTTCTGGGAAGAAGCTAAAAAAAGCCGACAGTTGGACCAGATGTTGGGCTTGGGCCGCAAAGGCATTGGTGGCTGGCTAAGATGAGAAATGTGTATACTATTCCATATTCAGGAAGACTCAACGAGGATTTTGCATTCAGAGTGGACCGCAAGTTATGAAAAAGAAGCAAGGGGCTGGGAGGCATAAACGTCCTAGTAGAGAAGGACTCTGAAGTTATCTCCCTGAGGTCCTTTCTCCAAGATGCTGTGTTTCATTTTAGGGAGGCCCCCTATGGGTATCTGGCCAAAGGCCTCAGAAGAAGGGGGACTATGGTCACTTTAAGATGAGAGATGAAGCAGCTAAAGGGGCATCTCCCCCAGTTTATGGACAAACAAAGCCTGCGTATGGGACTGGGATGCTCCCACTGTCACCAAGTCAAAGGAGGGTGTGTGGAGGACATGAATGTGGGCAAAACGACTGAGGACGCCCCTCGGGGAAAGTGGTGCTTCTAACCCTCCGGGCTCTTCTCTCGGGCCCCTCCCTCAGTGCCTCTCAGAACAGAACCCCCTGAGGAAAGACTGGACAAACCCAACCTGAGCCGTTCAAGCTGGGCCTCCCCGTGTCCGCCAACCTCTGAGCCTCACGGACACGGGCCTGGGTCTGCTCTTCGGCTTCTGTCTTCTGCGCTTCCCTCATCCCATCTCCCCTCCTGCACCTATCCACGCACCTTCCTTGCAACTGCATGGCCCAGCCATCTCTTCCGCCCTCCACTCAGATGCCATCCGCCCAGTTATGCCGCCACCTCTCCTGCCCGTCTTCTTCCACCTGGTTCTTCCATCCATCCATCCACCCACCCTCCATCCTTCCATCCACCACATCGCCCATCTCTCTAGGCATCTGTCCTTCCACGCATCCCCTCCCGCACCTCCTCGACCGAAGCCCACTTACCTCATCCGCCCTTCCACCCAGCCCGTCCTCTCTGGCACCTCTGCGCCCTGTCGGGGCACAACCCCGTACAACTTCCTTCCCTCCATCCATCTGCCCTGCCTGTCCATCCACCCACCCGTCAGTCCACTCGCCCAGTCGGCCCGCGGCAGCCACTCCTCGGCTCCCGGGAGAGGCAGAGAGCTGAGACCCAACTCCTGGTGTTGCTGCTGTATGGGGCGGGCGCCGGGCTTCCCCCGGTGCGCGCGTGTGTGCGTTCATCCGTACCCCCCACCCCGCCCCACCACCTCTCCCCTCCCCCACACCCCGCCCCCCGCTCGCGCTCCCCTCTCATGTGTGATCTGGAAGCTCTAGAAAGCCTGATGTAATCCGTAATGCAGTCTCTGGCTCCCGATTCGGGATCCAGTTTCAGAGCGAGAGATTGGGGAGCGCCGGCAGCCCGGTGGGGGAAGGAGCCCGCCTCTCTCCTCCTCCTTCTCGCCGTCCTCGGCCTCCTCCTCCCCTTCCCCGCGCCGCCCCGCCCCCGGCTCGGCTCGGCTCGCCCCCCCCTCAGGAAGGGGAAAAAAGGCGAGAGGAGCGGGCCAGGAGAGAGGAGCCGAGCGGCGGCGGCGGCGGCCGGAGAGGGAGCGGCGGGCGCGGCGTTGGCGGCGGCCCCGGCGGAACGAGCGTGGAGCCGGCGAGCCAGGAGCACAGGCGGCCGCGCCGCGTTCTGGCCCGGCCCGGGCCCGCGCGCCCCGCATCGCCCGCAGCCCGGGCATCCGGACCTCCCGGGCGTCCGGGGGGCGCCGGCAGGCGGGGGGAAGGGAGGGGGCCTGCGCGCGCCGGCGAGTGTGCTCCCGGGGGCGTCCCGGCTAGGCCTGGAGCGGGCCGGGGGTGGCGGCGGCAGGAGGAGCCCCCGCTCCGGTCGGGCGCCCGGCTCGGCCGCCGGCGACGCGGGGCGCTCCTGGGGATTTGCAACTCGCCCGATCAAGTCTTCGCCAGCGGGGCCGCTGCTGCCGGGGAAGGTAAGGAAGGCTCTGGCGGGGGGCTGGGGACTGGGGGCGCGGCGAGAGGGGGCGCAGCGAGGGTGGGAGGGGGGTCGGGGGAGGGGCGGACGCCCGGACTTCCTAACTTCGCCGTTTGGGGCTTCGTAGCTCCGAGGTTGGCGCTCCGAGCTCGGACGCCCCCCCCCCCCCCCGCCGCCCCCGCCCCCTGCCTCCTCCGGCGGCGGCGACGGAATCTGGCAGGTCTCCGCGCGCCCGCACCGGGCGGGTTGAGGAGGGGGCGACCTGGACGTGGGAGAGGTTCCTCGGCGCTGCTCGGCTCCCCCGAGTCCACACACCCGCAGCCTGGCCGGGGTGGCAGGCCAGGCTGAGGAAGACAGCCCTCCCCGTCACATGCACAGAGCCAGGGCCGGCTGGGGAAGGCGTTCCCCTTGTGTCCCCGACCCACACGGGCGCTGGCAGGGGTCTCGGGAGCCCCAGAGGTGCCCCGCAGCCACACACTGACCCAGGTAGGTTCAGGAGAGACACCCCGGTGTGTCCCCCTTCCCCTCATCACACCCAGAGCCCCTAAACCCCTGTAGGGGCCCGAGATGTCCTCCCCGCACGCACAGGCTCTCCCTCGCAGCCTCCGGTAGACGCGGCACCGGCGGCGGACACTCCCTGGAGGTGCTCTTGCCCCCAGATGGTCAGAGGGCTACCCTAGCACCGTCCGGCCCCCTACACACACACACACACACACACACACACACACACACACACACACACACACGAACGCCCTGACTCGTTCCATTCTAATCTTTTCCACTCGCTCGGACAGGCCGCGCGGATAAGCGGATCCGAACTTTGGGTCGGCCCTGCGCCCTCTACGCGCGAAGCGGCGAGGCCGGGCGCCGGGCACTTCTCGGTCCCCATTCCCAGCGGGCCGAGGCCGCCGGTCCTCGTCGGCCGCCGCGCAGCTGCCTCGAGGAACTAGCCTGGCCCCCGCCCCCTCCCGGGCAGGTTGGGGCTCTGGGCCCGGCCGGCTGCCCTCTCCCGCTAGTCTCCGCGGCCCCCTGGGCAGGGCACAGCGCGCCTCGGGCCTGCTTCGGGAGGGCACGGCGGAGCTGAAAATCGCCGCGAAGCTTGGTGGCCGGGAAGGCTTGTCAGAGGATGCGGCTCCGAGCCCGTGGACCGCTGCCGGGTGCGGCGGCTCCCGCTGGGTCACTTCCCAGGCAGCTCAGAGGGAGCGCCCGTTCTGGCACCCTGGCCCCGGCCCTCTGGGCACCTTACCCTCCCCACTTTTATTTTCGCTTCCAAGTTTCTTGGCGTGCAGGGAGCCAGGATGGACCCGGACAAGTCCTAACCCACCCCTGCTTCAGCGCCCTTTCCCTCCGCGCGCTCCCGTTACGTCCCTTTCATTCCCCCCGGTCAGGGCCGAGAATTCCTTAGCAGCTACTCCCGAGGAGTTGAAATGTGTGCCGGTGTGTGGGTGGGCAGGGGGCGCGCACCCCCCTCCCCAAGCAGCCAATTGGCAAACGTGTTGGGAAGGGGGCTGGGAAATCTGCGCTCCCAACCCACCCTCGGGACCTAAGGGGACCCCCAGCGCCTTCCCGCACAGACACAAACACACGCCCCCTCCGAGCAGCGGCCGCGCGGGCGGGATGGGGGCGAACGGGAGGCCGGGGTCTCTTTTCATATCCGAAGGTGGAATACCGTGTATTTGGGGTCTGAGGAGGCGGCCATAGCGTCTCCTAGAGTCTGCAGCCTTCTATTCCTCGGCGACCCTCGCCGCCGCCGAGGCAGGGAGGGAGGTCGAGGGAGAGGAGTACCACCCTCGCCCCCGCAGGTGGCCGCGAAACTCTGCGTCCGGACGCACGGGTGCGGCCGGGTCCGGCTTTGAGGACCCCAGCAAGGTCAAGCAGACGAAGGAGGGGGTGGGGGCTCCCGGGCGCGCCCCCGCCCGCGCAGTGTCAGGACCACTCAAGGGGTGGGGGCCGCCCGCCGATCAGTCCGGACCGCCCGCCGCCCGCGCCGCGTCCCCGGAGGCGAACGTTGCGCGTTCCGGGATCCCGGAGCGCCCAGCCCCGCGCGCCCTTCCTCTGGGCTCGTTCGCTCGCTCTTGCTCGGCGCTGCTTTCAGACTTGTTGCGCCTGGATCTGGGGGGCGGGGGGCCGGCCTGGGAGTCCCGGAACCCGGGCGGCGGGAGGCCGAGAGCGAGGCCAGCGGGAATGCGCCAGGGCGGCGCGCGGCTCCGCCGGCGGGCGCGGCGCGGAGGCTCGAGCGCGGAGTTTGCCGCCTCCGATCCCGGGGAATGGAGCTTGTCCCCGCCGCGCTCCTGCGCGGGGGCAGGAAAGGGGATTCGCCGCCCTCGGCATCACGCCACTCTGCTCGGGACCCAGGGTCGGCAGGGGACGCAGCCAAGTTGGGGGGCCCTGCCTCGCCCGCAGGCTCAGGCCCCTCTCCGGCCTCGGTGGCCGCGTCCGTGAAATGGGGGCGAGGGGGAGGCTCTGGGGGCCCTTCCGGCCCAGGCCCTCGGCGCTCTCCCGGACATTCGATGCGCTGGGCCCGCAGCGGGCTGGGCCCGCAGCGTCCCGGCCGGCCGTGTCCGGAGGCAGCTGGGCGCCTGCGGACGCGCGGCCTCGGGGCCGGGCAGGAGGCGGCCTCGGCGGGGCCGGACGAGCGGCGGGGTACGGGCAACCTCCCTCGGCATCCTCGCCCCCTGGCCGGCCCGCCTGGCCCGGGCCCGCCTCCGGAGCGGGTCCTGAGGGCGAGTCCGCCCCCCGGGGACGCCTCCAGCTCCGGCCGGGGCGGCGGGCGCCGGGCTGCGGTGGCGGCGGCGGAGGGCGGCGCGCTGCCCCGAGCGGCCGAGAGAGGGCGCCCGCGCCACCGGCCGGCTGCCCGCCCCTTCCGTCTCGTCCGCGGCCCGGGCGCCCGCCCCATCCCCGCAGCCCGGCCGCCCCCGCCTCTCGGCGGGCCCTAGGCTCCCTCGTCAGGGCCCGAGTGCAGTCAGCCGCCTCCCCGCACTCCCCGTGCCCGCGTGCCCGGTGCACGGGAGTGAGAAGCGCGTTTGGGTACCTGTGTGCCACGCTTGCACGTGCGTGTCCGGCCGGCAAGCTGGCGGCTTGTGTGGGCAGGCACGCAGACTGCCACACGTGTGTGCGTGCGCGGAGCAGATCTGTGTCAATGCGCGCCCGGGATGGCAGGATTGACTCTAACCACGTTTTACCTGCGGCAGGTCCTGTGGCGGCGTGCAAGCGGTGGCCCCCTCAAACCTAAACCCGGAGGGTTGGTTAGCCTCGTGCATCCCGACTGACCCACTCTGGCCCACTGTCCTCTGGAACTCTCTGGCCTCCAGCCCGCGTGGCTGCGGCCGTGCTACCGGTCTGAGCAGGGATTTCTGGGTAGACATATAGCCTGGATACCCTTGTGTATAGCCTGCACACATGTAGTGAAAGTACAGGTGCCCACGTGGACACGTGTGCACTGGGAGTGCAGCTTGGGCAAGGCAGAGGGCGTGCCCTGCCATGTGAAGGCTAGTGGGAATAAGGCAGGGAAGAGACCCTGCTCAGTTCAATGAATGGGCTCTGGCATGGAAGACAGCAGCCTGCAGGAGGCCAGAGGTAGGGGTCTCCGAGAGCCCTCTATGGGGAATGGCAGCTAAATCAGGAGAAGAGCAGTGGAAGTGGTGAGGATGGTCTCACACCAGAGCAGCCATGCAAAGGCCCTGTGGCAGGTGTGAGGCATAGGCAGCTCGTGTGCAGGAGCTGGAGAGATGAACAGCAGGACTGGGGCTCCAGAGGGAAGGGAGCCAGAACCCAGAACCCTGCAGGCCTTGGGCTGTGTCTTGGGAATAGTGGGGACTATGGCAGGGGAGGGGGTTGGTCCTAGACTGAGGTTGTGACCTGCCCCAATGGCCAAGGAGATGGTAGGTGCTCCTGGGGGGCAGCCTCTGCCCACAAGCACACTGGACTCCAGGCTCCTCTTGTCATCCCGATACCACCCAAGCCTCCCTTCAGTGTGTACCACAAACAGACCCACAACACAAATACGAGTGTGCACTGCCCTGGAAGCTGGGCCCCATGGTGGACATTCATGTCTGGGGCTGTGGCATTTCTCTGAGGATACCGGGCAGAGGGTGCTGGAGGAACCCCTCTTCCTGCTCTACGTTGTTGGGAAAGCAAGGCCCAAGAGGGGAAGAGCTTCCCACTGATTCCCAGCCTGGGCCTCAGTGGCAGAGTACAGAGGCATGAGGCCTCCTCTGCAGGGCGAGACGCGGCAGGAGACCCGGGACCCTTGGCCGTGGCCGCTGCCACAGAGGAGTTCGGATCCCTGGGTTCGGATTCCTTTCTACCGGAGCATCCGGAGCCTTCCCTGTACCCAGTGTCCCCCTGGCTCACAGGGTGGTGGGAGTCGGGGCTCCTTCCTGCCTGCAGCCACCATTCCCTCCGCTTTTTCTTATTAATTCATTTCTACTTGGGCTTCCCAGGGGACACTAGTGGTAAAGAACCTGCCTGCCAGTGCAAGAGACATAAGAGGCGTGGGTTCGATCTCTGGGTCGGGGAGATCCCCTGAAAGAGGACATGGCAACCCACTCCCAATATTCTTACCTGGAGCATCCCCTGGACAGAGGAGCCTGGAGGGCTACCATCCATGGGGTTGCAAAGAGTTAGACCTTCCTGACGCATGCACCTGGAAGGTGACAAGCAATGGGAGCAGCCCTAAAGGGCTAGAGTGCAGAGGGAGTCTCCTCGCCCTAGACCCCAGGTCCTCCTGTTAAGGTGTCCCTGTTATCCTTCCAGAATGTTCTGTGCCTTTACAAGCATAAAGTGCTTTAGACAATGGAATCCGTCTGCCTGCGGCAGGAGGCCCTGGCTCACCCCTTGGCCGTCTCATCCCCAACCCTCACTCCCACTGTTGCCCCCACGCCTCCTACCCCTCACCTCCCCATCCCCCGCAGCACCCCCACCCTCGCCTTTGACTCTCCAGCAGGTCCCTGCCCGTGGGGTCTGTGTGCATCCTCCAGGGCTCACTTGTGGGTGGGGGTACGGACTGGTCCCTGCTGAGTGACCGGGTGACTGCAGGACCAGAGAGGCCTCCAGGGCAGGAGGTTTCCAGGGCCTCAGAGGCTGTGATGGATGGCAAGATGAGGGCCAGGTTGCCCCCGTCCCTCAGGGGGTGGCTGGTTTTGGGGTGCTGACTCTCAGCTGAGACTCGGCTGAGGGGTCCCCAAGGTGGGAGGAGAGGCAGAGGACCTGAGGAGCTGGCAGGCAGGGGCCTCGGAGCTCCATGCGTGGCCCAGGTGGCCTGGCCAAGTCAGTGGGGTCAGGGGGTGATGGTGGGGCGCCCACCCCCTGGAGCTGGTGGCCAGGGCTGGCGGAGCCTCCCTGCCGCCTGGCCTGCGGAGTTTAGACAGGCAGTGTAGGCGCTGCCCTGGGCAGTCGGGGCTGCCAGCCCACTTGTCCAGGCGGATGCCAGTGAGGTCAGAACGTAGAGAGCGCTGTCCCTGCCCCCAGCCCAAGCCCCGACCCTCCGGGTCCCACCAGTCCCTGTGCAACCCACAAGGGCACATGTCCCTCCGGCTTGGCCCAGCCCTGGTTTCGGGGTCAGCCTCCTCCCCAGAGCTCGCCCTGGGCCACAGGTCAGCTTGTCCCCCTCTCTGTCCACCCAGCCCTAGCTCTTAGGGTGCAGCTGGTGGTGGTGCTGGGCCCGGCCCACACTCTGCCACCATTCCTCCCCTCAGCCCTCCTGGAGATGGGGAAGAAGGTGTCTGTGGTGCCGGGAACCTTGGTGCCTCTAAGCACCAGGTGCTCAGGCTCCTCTCAGACAGCATGTCCTGATGCAGCCGCTGGTGCCATGGGGCGGGGCGGGGGTGTCGGGAGCCCCGAGACCTGGGCTCCCTGAAGCATGTCCAGGTTAAGCACCCCTTCCTCTGTTCTCGCCCCTCCCACCACCCCATGCTGTCAGGGACACCCTGACACCCCTGGGACACCCCTGGGACCTCCGCGTCATCGGCCCGGCCACAAGGGCCCTTCCTGACCTCCTCTTCCGATCTTGCCACCATCCCCACCCCCTCCTCGTGTGACCTTGGACCGCTGACCTTGGATGAGCCCCTCTTGCTGAGAATTCCGGGAACAGACCCTGGCATGGGGCATGGGTGGAGCGTCACCCGTGGCTAGCAGCTGAGCGGGCGAGGACGCTGTGTCTCCCTCGGGAAGCATGGGCTTCCTCTCGGTACCAAGCAGGGGGACGCGGAGAGGAGAGGCAGGGACATAGGTCGCAGCCAGAATCTCGAGAGCCTCCCCTCCTCGGGAGAGCTCCCTGCCCCCGAGGGACGCCCAGCTGAAGGGGCTGATGCTCTCACTGTCCCCGCCCGGGACTCCGCAGAGTGTGTCTGTGCAACACAAGAGCACTGTGTGTGCGTGTGCGTGTGCCCTGGTCGCAGGACGTGGTGGGAGCTCGCAAGGGCACGTCTGTTCTCGGGAGGCCCCGCAGGCTCAGGTAACACTTTCCAGGGCAGCCACCCTGCCTGTGACCCAAAGGCCCGTGACCTGAAGGACCGCACGTATCTGCCTGGTGGGGGGTGGGGGTGGGGCAGAGTTGCTCAGAGCGGGCGGGTGTGAGCACAGGCCCAGAGCACGGAGCACGGGGTGTCTTCAAGGCCTGCAAGTGGCTTGGGTGACAGGCTCTTGGGAAAGAGAGGCGTGATGAGAGTGCGGGTCTGGACGGGGCAGCCTGGAGCAGAGCCAGCCCAGGACAAGGCTCCTCTCTCTGCCCCCAGCACTGGACCTTCCGGCCGGGCCGCCTTTCTCTTTCCTCCGGGGCGGCTCTGCCTGGCTCCCGGCCAGATTCCCCTGGAGGCCCCGGTGCCCAGGCTGGCGGGCAGGGGAGGGAGCCTCCCCACTGGCAGCCCAGCCCCGCCCCGGCACCCCCGCCCCTGGACCTGGGGACCCTTCCGAGTCTGCTTCCCCTCTCTGCTGGGAGGACGACACTGCCAGGCCCCCTCGGGGCAGGCCTGGGATGCCCCACAAGTCGGCTGGGGTGCTCAGGAAGCTGGCTGGCCACACATGGGCTAGGAGTGGGGGCAGATGGTGGTCGTGGGGCTGGGGGCCAGGGTCTCCTAGCAGACTACCCCCGGTTCTGCTTGTAAACGGAGGCCTGCCCCGGCTCCCAGCCCCTCCCTGTGGCCCCACACCCCTGAGATCGCTCGGGCAGGCTGTCTGGGGTCTGTGACCGGGGTTGCCCAGCGGGGCTGCCTGTGCCTCTGGGAAACTAGCTGCCTGAACTGCCATGGCCCAGGAGGGACCTGTGGGGGCCCTGGGCACCCCACGGGGGGAGGGCGGGGTGGTCAGGCGCCCTTAGGTGGCCTCTCGCAGCCCTGCCCACCCGCCAGCCCGCGGGCCGCCGTCCGTGCCGCGGCTGCCCACCCGCCCCTCCCCCAGGGCAGCCTTCTCCAGGACACAGGCGGGCACTGTTCAGGGGGCCGGCCGGGACAACAGAGAGCCTTTGTGGCTGGTGTCTGGGGATGCCATTGGTGGCCTGGGGTGGGTGGGGAGGGGACGGCAGGGCCAGGAGGGGAGCGGGGGGCCCAAGGATGGAGGTGCGGCTGGAGAATCCCGGAGCCTGATGGGCCAGCATCGAGCCGCGCCCCTGTGGGCAGGGAACCTGGGGCACCCTGGTTTCTGATGGCAGGCAGGGGCTGGACAGTCCACCTGGGCGCGGATGCATCTGAGACATGGTGGGAGGTGGATGGGGCACCCCTGAGCGGATTGGTGACCCCTCCAGCTGTGATGGGGGGCTGACACTGTTCCTGCCTCGCGGGGGTCCCCTGAGACCCGAGACCCGGCCCGGTGTGTGGTCAGCCCTCTCTCATCACCATGACTCCAGCTCCTCCTCCCTCACCTGGCTCTCTGGGGTCCCCCATCCCTCACCCAGAGGCTGCCCTGCAGGCTCCGAGAGGCCACACAGAAGGCTCGGGGCAGAGGCTGGCCAAAGTGCTGGGACCGGGCACTCGGCAGGCTTCCTGGCCGCAGGCAGGTTGGGGAGGCGGGGACCTGAGGGGGCTCGAGTGCCCACTGATCACTGGAACCCAGGACGGGCAAAGCGTGCTGGATGCCACAGTGACCCCAGTCGGGATATGTGAACCCACGGACCAGACAGAGGCCTGCAGCCTCCAAGAGACAGCCACCCGTGAGGACTTCTGAGAGGAGGGGCCGGCGACCACGCCGGAGCCCGGCACTGAGGCCAGGCGCCCCTACCACCCTCACCTTTGGTTGGTGGGCTTGTGGAGTCTGACCCGGAGGGCAGGCCCAGGCTCTGGGTGTGGCTGGGGGTGGGCGCATGGGCCGGCTCAGATGAGCCACCGCGAGGTTACCTGAAGGGAGGGGTGTGGAGCCGCCCTCCCTGGCCCGGCCCTCCTCTGAGGCCCTGCCCTGGGCTCCCTGGGGCTCCCCCTCCAGGCTGGCCCCTCCCGGGTCACTGACCCACACATCCCATAGCACACACTGAGGCCTCCTCCTGCCGTCAGCCTCGTGCAAGCATGCTATAGGTGCCCACATGTGCAGACGCCTTGCACACACATGTGTGCACACAGAACACACACATGCACACACAGATACTCGTACACATCTGTTCCCCCAGCTCAGCGAGGGTCCCCACCGCCCATCACCCACTTGCTTAAGGTGAGGGTCTGATCATCTCTGAGGCCCTGTTTGTCCTCTGACTGCCCCCTGCCCATCTCCTCCCATCTCTCCGGACCTGTGCCCCCAACCCCGTCAGAGGAACCCCTCAGTGAAGATCAGGGGCCACCCCTGTTGATCCCAGGACCTTGCCAGCATTGCCCCTAGGGGACACTACCCCAGGGTGCCAGGCGGGGTCAGGGGCTCCCTCGTGGGCCCCACCCCCTCTCAGCTGTGATTTCCCAGCCTGGGATGGGTTTGACTGGCTGGCCTCCACCCTGCTATGTCACCTGGGGCCTGACACTGGTGTGCCCCAGCCCGAGCGGCCTCTGAGCCGTTTATCCAAGGCCTTGTTGGAGCTCTCAGGCAGGCAGGGAATAGGGGCAGAGGGGCCCTGCTGTTGGAAAGCACCTGTGGGCCTGTCGGGGGCGGGGCAGAGGGCAGGGACTGGGCAGGTGCAGGTGAGTGGCCGCTGGCAGGCTCAGGGGCCGTCTGTGCTGGCGGCCTGGGCCTCCTGCCCAGCTCTGCCCCGAGTCCAGCCAAAAGAGGCCGGACCAGGCCACTCAGGGGCTCGGGCTCAGAGCTGGGATTGCCTTCTGGCCAGCAGAGCTGTCCCCAAGACCCAGGGCATGGAGCCCTCGAGTTCTGGAGAACTCCTGGCCCTCTGGTGGCCCCAGCGACCCCTCGCTGTGGGACCCTGTGTGAAAACCCCACGGAGGGCTCTGCCAGGCCATCTTTTAGCCCCAGGAGCCTCTTGAAGGCTCACACCGGAGCCTCAGTCTTGGGGGTAACCTGACCTCCCCTTACCTGCGCCCATTGGCACCTCCCACATCCCCAGGATGCAGGCTAGAAGGTGCCCTCCTCTCCTGCCCACTGGGCCCGGGGCCACTCCCTCCTATGGCCCCAGCACCTGTCCCGCTTCCTTCCTGCCCTCGGCCCAGCTTCTCATGTCGCCACACTTCAGGGGGGCAGTTCTGAACAGGGCCCTGCCCTGATTGTGACCCTCACTGCTCCTCTTGCCCACTGTGCAGGGCACGGGGGTGGCCTTGCTCCCCGCACAGGCTGACCGGATTCAAGTGAGCCGGTTTGGATGAGGGCCGGCCGGCTCCCACGAGCCCCTGCACGGGCAGGTCTAGGGCAGTCTGCCTGACCCAGGGCCGTGCCCTGCCTCTCAGGGGGCAGGGGCTTTGTCCAGCAGACCCGGGCCCAGACCCTGGCTCAGGCATCCAGCACCCACAGACTCCCACCCAGGTGGCTCTTCTGTGGCCCCCACATGCCCCTCTGCACAGAGATCCTCCAGGTTGTGGAGAGCTGTGTGTGGCAGAGGAGGTCCTCCCTTGCGTCCCGCCACGTGGGGCCAGGCTGATGCCCCGTCCAGGCCTGTACGGCCACAAGGTTGGGGAGGCGGCCATGCCTCGCCAGCCCCTCACCCCCAGCATGCAGGCAGAGTGTCTGCTCCAGGCTGTATCCACTTTCCAGATGGGAGGGCTGGGAGTGGGCTCCCAGAAGCAGGGATGGGGTGGGGGGGAGGGTGGGCAGGGCCCAAGCAGGACCCTCTAGGGGCAGGTGTGCGGTTTTGGGGTGGCCTTGACCCGGGGTCCAGGGGGATGGGACAGGCTGAGTTGGCTGTTGAGTGGTGGGGTCGGGGGGCTGTTGGAGGAGGCACCAGACTGATGAGGGTCTCTGCTGGGCTCTGCTGACATTCACCAGGGACTCTCCTGGGCATCAGAGCTGGGGGGCTGGCAGCCACATTAGTTCCCAGCCTAGGGCCAGGGGAGGGGGTGCTGCCGCTGGGGCAGGGGCTCATGTGAGGTCTCGAATCCCACGGCCACCCTGCAGGCAGCCTCCCAGCTCTGGGATTGGCTGTAGTACCCTGGCCCCAGCCTCAGTCCCCGAACATGGGCTATGGGGCTCTGCGGTGCTAGGCCCAAGGCTGGCCCAGGATGGCCTGGAGGTGTGGCAGGATCAGGGGCTTCCTGGAGGCAGGGGCCAAGGGAAGTCTGCCCAGTTCTCCCCAAAGGGCCAGCACAAAGAGTTTGCAAGTTCCCTCCCCAGCGTTTGCCACTAAAGAGCCTCCAAGGGCCATCCCTGGTGCTCTGGAGCCCCCTCCCGGCTCCTCTCCCCACTGGGGTCCCCTCCTGCCCCATCTCTGGGTAAATCCATGGGTCCAGTGCTTCCCTTATGCTGGGAGAGTGAGGCTGCACCCCCCTGTACAGATGGGGAAACTGAGGCTGGGGGTAAGGGTGTGGCCACATCCACACAGCCATGAGGGGGGCCGCCCACGCCCAGCCACCCTGGCTCAGCTGGCGCAGAGCCCGAGGCCGCCCATGCCCCGCTCCCTGCCCTGCCTCCACAGCCTGTGGGGAAGGACAGCAGGAGGGGACTGCAGAGCGGTGGCCGACCTTGTGCCACTGGCCAGCTGGGCCTGGCAGCATGAAGCGGCTGGTGTGTGCGCGGTCAGCAGAGTGAAGGGGCCGCCCCAGGCCAGGGGGCTCGGGGGGCTGCTGCAGCTCTTCCTGCACCCACCCGCCCAGCTGCCATGGGGGACAACCCCCAGCAGGGGCTTCGGGGAGGTGAGGTTTGCAGGCTAAAGGAGCTCTCCAGGTCCACATGCAGGCGGGTCAGGAGGGGCGGTGCTGGCCTCTGAGCCCAGGCTCTGCTGCGTCCCCGCTGACCTGCGACGTCCTGTCCCCACCCCCCGCAGTGAGTGGGTGGTACACGGCCAGGCCCACTCCTCCGCAGGTCAGGGGACCCCAGGGCCAGGAGTTTGGAGCAGCCTGGGGGTTCAAGTGTGGCCCCTTCACTGTGACCCCATCTGAGCCTCGGTTTCCTCATGTGACATGGAGGGGGACAGCGCCCGCCTGGCTGGGGGGACAGGCAGGGGTCAGCGTGGGCCGAGGCCTGGTCCTGGGGGCTGCAGGTGACTCCACGGAAGGGGAGAGGGCGGATCCCTGGCAGGAATGCAGGCGGGAGGCTGAGCGGTATGTGCCAGAAACAGGGCAGATGGATGTCAGCAAAGCCAGACCGGGGTCTGACCCCACCCTTGTCCCCCACAGAGCCAGTCATTCATGCAGACGTGAGGACTCCGCACCCACCAGGGCAAGGCTCAGAGAGGCGGGGCTGCAGGAGGCCGGGGGTGACCTCTGACCTCTGCCCTCCACCCTGCTTCTCCTCTGGTTGGGTTTTCAGATCCTTCCTGAAAGATGAGCGGGAGGGGTGTGGTCTGAGAGGCCCAGAGGCCCAGCGGCAGGATGGCTCCATTGGCTGTGATGGGACCAGTGGGCAGGCCCAGAGTCCCTGGAGCCTCACCAGGCTTCCCAGCTGAACGGGCACAGCCAAGGCCCCTGGGCCGGCGGCCCTGGCCAGGGCTGCCCACCACTTCCCGCCCAGGCTTGCTTGGGGAGGAAGTGACCCGCCCCTGGCTCTCTGCCCCTGCAGGCGGACACACTGGCAGGCGGGCAGAACAGGTGACTGAATGCGGGGCCAGAGCCCATGTTGGAGGCTCGGAGCCCGGGGTGGGCACTGCCCTCAGTGTGCCCTCCCCAGGGGCTCAACCCTGCACTCTGCTCTTTCTCTTCCAGCTGCTGCTTGAGGCCATGGGCAGGTGCCAGGCTGCTGGGCCATAGGAGCCGCCACTGCCCCCCCAGTGCCCGGAAGCCACCTCTGCCCCCCTGTCCAGAGCCCCGGCACCCCCAGCCCGGCCCAACCCCGCTCGCCGCCGGACCCTGGCATGTCCAGGCCTGGCCCGCGCCTGCCTGCCCAGCCCGCGGAACCCCGGCGGCCCCGCGAGCTAGGATGAGGGGACAGGCCGCCGGCCCGGGTGCCCTCTGGATCCTTGGGCTGCTGCTGCTGCTGGGGCGCCAGGTGGGCACGGCCGCGGGCACGGCCGCAGGGCCTGGGGCTGAGCCCTGCGCCACGCTGGTCCAGGGCAAGTTCTTCGGCTACTTCTCGGCAGCCGCGGTGTTCCCGGCCAACGCCTCGCGCTGCTCCTGGACCCTGCGCAACCCGGACCCGCGCCGCTACACGCTCTACATGAAGGTGGCCAAGTCGCCCGCCTGCAGCGGCCCCGCCCGCGTCCGCACCTACCAGTTCGACTCCTTCCTGGAGTCCACGCGCACCTACCTGGGCGTGGAGAGCTTCGACGAGGTGCTGAGGCTCTGCGACCCCTCGGCGCCCTTGGCCTTCCTGCAGGCCAGCAAGCAGTTTCTGCAGATGCAGCGCCTGCGGCCACCCCAAGACAACACCCTGGGGACCCGGGACGGGCCCCCCGGGCCCAGCGACGACTTCTCCGTGGAATACCTGGTGGTCGGCAACCGCAACCCCAGCCGGGCCGCCTGCCAGATGCTGTGCCGCTGGCTGGACGCCTGTCTGGCCGGCAGCCGCAGCTCGCACCCCTGCGGCATCATGCAGACCCCCTGCGCCTGCCTGGGCGGGGACACCGGCGACCCTGCCTCTGGCTCCCTGGCCCCCCGCGGGGACGTCTGCCTGAGGGACGGCGTGGCTGGGGGCCCCGAGAACTGCCTCACCAGCCTGACCCAGGACCGGGGCGGCGACGGCACTCCAGGTGAGTGAGCGGCAAGGCCTCCATGACACAGCGCAGGGGGCGGGGCCGGGGGGCACTGCTGGTCCCCTGGAGGTCAGGGGTCACTTGGTCCCAGGGCACACTGTTTGGAATTCTGGGAGAGGTGCAGGTGAGCCCTGTGGGGATCAGAGGCAGGGCAGTGCAGAGGTGAGGGTGGGCGTGTGCTCTGCTGGTCCCACCTTCTTAGCAAGCTTGGGGTCCTTGGTGAGACAGGCACCAACGTGGGGCGGGGCTGGTACCATCAGCGGGGTGGGATGGGGAGCAGAGCTCCATGGGGGCGGGGCAGGAGGGAGACCCCGAATGCGCATGGAGGGGAGCCCCCCGTGGGACCCCAGGGTGAGGGTGACAGGAGACAGCTCTTCACCATCTGTGCGGGTGGAGACCAAATAGTGTGCCGGGCGCTCGGGAGCCAGGCTGGGCTGGGCGTCCATGCGGGTGGGTCCCCGTGGGGCCGGGTGACGTGCTCGGGGCTCTTGGCCTCTCCCAAGCCAGTGAGACTGATGGACTCTTTAGAAAAACGTCTTTCAAGGCATGAGAGCAGCTACGTGGGGGGTTTCAAAGGGAATCAGCTCTCCTGGAACATGGTTCTATTCATGGCCCCTGGGCTGTGGAGACCAGATTAGAAACCTCCATGAAGCGGTGAGCGTAGCTCGAGAGGAGAAGAGGGAGGGGGCGGACAGAGCCCCCAGGGGTGGGGGGCGCAGTGTCCAGGAAGCTGTCGGGAAACCCCCACCTTCCATCAGTTGGGTCAGGGTCCCCAGCGATGGGGTGCGAGGGCTGGTCTTCGGGCTGGACCAGATGGAGGGTGCTGTGACCTTGGCATGGGTAGCCCCGCAGCATGGTGGTGGGGGTGGTCCTCCGAGTGGAGGAGGATAGAGCAGAGAAGGGGCAGCGGCTTTGGGAGGCCAGTGGGTGCAGGAGGGCTGGGTAGGGTGGTGGCCTGGCCGAACATGTTGCTCGGCCACTGCCCAGTGGTCACCTGCCCCCTGAACCTCAGTGTCCTCACCAGCAAGGTGTTGCCTGCTTTGAGGGACTGTCCAGTCGCCTCAGGCCTGATGGCCCTGGAGCTTGGCCCACGCTGGAGGCCACAGCACAAGAGCTGGCCTCTGCCAGCATCCCAGGGCAGTGACCGTGCCAGGGAGATAACCTGGTCTAGCTGGAGCCGCATAGAGCTTGCGGGACAAGGTCAAGGAGGCGGGGCCGCTGTGATGAGCTGTGAGCTCGTGGGGCTTGACTTTGGTGCTGGAGGGAGCAGGCCCAGGTGCGCAGTTGGGTGCAAATGTGGCCAGGCCTCCCGGGTGGGGTTTGCCTCCTCTTGAGAGCTGAAGGGCCGTGGGGGCTTTAAGCAGAGGGGGCACAGGGCGGGGACTGTCGATTCGGTGTCTGGCTCAGAGCAGAAATCCGGGAGGGAGCTGATGCTGGCCTGGCCGGGAGGAAGGGGGAGCGCCTGGGGAATGGGGTGAGCAGCTGATGGACTTGCTGATGCCAAGGATGTGGGAGTGGAGGAAGGAGATTGATCGCTGGACCATGCCCAGGTTTCTGGCTGGGCGTGAGGACCTCAGTTGAGGTGGGGAAGTGGTAGGGAGGAAGATCCGGAGGTCAGAGTGGGACCCGACTATGAGAGGCCCATAGGCCATCCAGCGGGAATGTCATTTGAGAGGGACCACAGGGTCAGGTTCACGTTAATCCCAGCCTGCCCTGCACTTTCTGTGTCCCCGGGCCAATCCCTTCAGGCTCCTTGTCTTTAAAATGGAGAGAGTAAAACATCTTCTTTCCTTGATTGTCATGAAGGAGGAAAGAAGAACTGGGGTGAAAGTGTTTCTAAGCAAAAGCAACATCAGTGATGAAATGTCAATATGTATGTTCATTATTAGGCAGGGGATCTGGAGGGCTTGGCGGGCAGAGACAGGTTAGACGAGGAGGAGGGCTATGTGGGGACTCTGGACTTGAGCAGGGATTCTGAGAAGGGGAATGGTTGCACGTGGTGCTGGAGGGAGGTGGGCTGGTGTGTGTGTGTGCACACACGTGTGCACATGCTTGCACGCATACGTCTACGTGCACGTGTGTGTAGTGTGTTACGTGAGCATATGTGCACAGTGTTATGTACGCATGTGTGTTCAGTGCGTTATGTGAACATGTGTGTGTTCATGCATCCATGTGTACAAGTGTGTGTGGGGGGGCATGTATGTGTGTGTTCACACAGGCACTGCCAGTATGTGTGTGTGCACACACTCACACACACACGTGTGAGTATTTGCATGTTTGTGTGGCTGGCGTGTACACGTGTGCATGCTGGTGTACAGCGCATCAGGTATCTGTGTGCATTGTGTTTGTGCATGCGTGTGTGTGAGCATGTACACGTGTACACTGGTATGTACTTGAATTCACTGTGCACGCACGTGCTCACGTGTGTGTGTGTTTAGGCTGGCTCTGTGCAAGTCTTGACAAAGCTCAAGTCAAGGCTCCGTGGCAGGGCCGACTGCCTCGTGAAAGACAGCTTGGAGGGCATGTGGGCTGGGGTTGCCACCAGGAAGTGAGGAGCAGGACAGGGCGGCAGGAACAGGAGGTGGTCACCCCCACCCAGGGGCGGCGCAGACCCCGTGCCCGTGCCTGGACTCCGAAGGCCCTGATGCTTCTGAGGCCTTGGGAGTACACGTGGCGTCAGCAGGTTACACCACGGCATCTTAACCAGTTCACTCTTCCCAGCCGCCCAGGTGGCTCCCAGCGAGGACCCGCCTCCCGGCCCAGGGCCTCTGCCTGGGGTGCTCCCTGGCCCGGATCACCCTCCCCACATGCCCCCTTGCTCAGGGGCTGTCCAGATGGCAGGTGGCAGCAGGCACCGGGCCCACTGTCCCCTCACTCTCTATCCCTCTCTTCCCACATGGAATCGCCCGTGAACACCAGAGAATTTCCCGTGTCCTGACTCTGTCCCTGCCAGGATGTCCACATCGTGGGGCAGGGGAGTTGGCCCTGCTCACTGGGGACGCCCTGCTGTGGCCCAGCCCCTGGCGGCAGCAGGCCCTTGATAAACGCGTGTTGAGTGGGGGGAGGCACAGAGGCGTCCAGGCTGCGGGCAGGCTCACACAGCTTGGAAGGGGAGACCCGGAGCAGAGCAGCTCTTGGCCACCTGGGGCTTCTCCTGCAAGAGCTCAGGTGAGAGGGTCTGTGTGTGTGTGTGTGTGTGTGTGTGTGTGTGTAGGTGCGAGGTGGCCCACGGGCCAGAGAGGTCTAGCAGTCATTCAGAAGACACACAGCTGAGCCGGACCCCATATCGTGCTGCGGAGCCTGTGCCCCGGAGCTGCGCCCCCCACCCCGAGCAGGGGAGGCTGGAACAGGCATGTCCTCCGTCCCGGCTCGAGGGGGCCGTGCGATGCCCAGAGTGAGCAGGCGGCCCAGGCCAGCCCGTGGCCCACTTTCAGCCCTGCCCCTGCCCGGCCTGTCCAATCGCCACATGGCCATGCCATGCGTCCGACTGGCAAGCCTTCCTCGGGCCAGAGCACCGCTCCCTACCCCCGACCGGCTGCCCCTCTGCACAGCCTGCCCGCTCCCGCCCCCTCCAGAGTCTCTCTGCGTTTTTCTGCCTCTGGTGAGATGGGGCCATTTCTCTCAAGGATTGCTTTAAATATTCATGTTTTAATTAAAGAATTTTATTGCAGAAGCGACATGTAAGATAATGAAAAAGCAGCATCCTGGGGGCTGGGGGCCAGTGTGTGTGTGTCCCTGTGGATGTGTGTGGGTCCCTGTGTGTATGTGTCCCTGTGTGTGTGTCCTGTGTGTGCGTGTGTTCCTGTGTGTGTGCATGCATGTCCCTGTGCATGTGTGTGTCCCTGTGTGCTCATGACCCTGCGTGTGCACATGTGTGCCTCCCCCAAGCGCCTGCATGGGTGGGGTGGGGCTGGGCTGGAGCCTGAGTGTGTGACATCCCCAGCGTGTGTAAGGCAGGGATGCTGGGCCTAGGGCCGTGACCTACCCCAGGCTGAGTGCCCCGGTGCCTCCAGGCCCGTCCACTCTCAGCCGGGGTGCCCCTGCCCTGACACCCCATGGGCTTTGGAGTAATTCCCACCCTCAATGCCGCACAGCTACCCTCTCTAGGGGCTGCAGTTTGTGGAGAGAGGCTATCAGAGAGGCTATCAGAGAAGCTCTGATAGGAGGAGGTACTCGAGGGGGAAGGGTGTGTCTCTGGAGTTTAGGGGTGACCAGGAATGTGTTAGGGGGACGGGGGGGGACAGGAGCAGGAAGGGTCAGGGCCTCCCTGCCAGGACAGTTTTCATCCCAGCCCAGGGAGCTGTTCTTTTGCGCAAAGGCCAACTTAGAAAACCTGGAAAACAAGGTTTCCAGCTCCAGGCAGACAACCTCCAGGCATTGTAGGCGGACAGAGGAGGACGTGACCCCGTGGAGCCCATAAGAGCACACGGGGAGCCGCCCAGAGTGGCGTTCCCACACAGCCCTGCAGCTGGGAGGCTGGGAGCTGTGGCTGTGCTGGGGTCTCGCTTCCCCCCAAAGCAGGGAAGGGCTGTGAGTTGTATAGCCAAAGCTCCGGGAGGGGAAGAGACCTGCCCAGGTCATCCAGCATTGAAGCGCAAAGCTAGCAGGACCCAGGCCTTGGCACCCTTCTTAGGACAGGGGGCGCCTGCCGGACTAACCCTGCAGACGGGGTCCTATCACTGACTTGCCGAGCCTTAGTTTCCTTCTGTGAAATGGGAATGGGACAGTACCTGCCTGTAGGGTCCGGCGCCTCTATCATGCATGGAGGAACTCTCCTTGTCCACCTCCTCTGGCAAGTGGCCTGTGGGCAGTGGCCGTGGTTCTCAGCCCCATCCTGAGATCCCACAGTGCCTCCTGCAGCTGGACGGTGTGCTGGTCGCTCTGGCCCTGACAGTGGAAGCTGCAGGCCTTGGTGAAGGATGCACCAAGTCTGGACTCATAGAGCCAGAGCGGGGCTGTGGTTTGGGTGGGGGCAGAGCTGCCCATCCCCTGTGGCCTTCATTTACACATCCATGCAAGGGGTTCAGAGGAAGAACCTGCATGCCGCAGGACAGGCCTTGACTCTGGGGGCTGTGGTCCTCACAGGGGCTGGACTGAGCTGTGGTTGCGTAGGGACCCCAGCCTGACGGTTAGGGGCGGGGTGGGAGCAGGAGGCGCAGCCTGACCTGCTGGACTGGGGAGACCTCTGCTGGACGAGACAGGAAGTGCAGACTGCCTCCTCCAAAGGGGACCCAGGAGGCGGGGAGGCCCAGGGGGAAGAGGGCCTCCCTGAGTGCCCCGCCGCAGCCCACTGGGGCACAGGGACCCCGGTACCGGGGCGACCACAGCCTCCAGACGGGGGTGCTGGGGTGGGAAGGAGGCCCGGAGCCCCCTCGCCGTGTGTCCACTCTCATGGGTGGCCAAGGCTGCCTGGCGGCCATTAATTGGCTCTATTCATCCCTTAATGAGATGGAAATGAGGCTTCCAGACAGAGGGGGCATTGAGCCTGGGAAGAATGGCGGCTTCTTTCCGGGCCTGGAGGGGCAGCCCACCCCCCAGCTTTGCCCACTCTTCTGCTGCCCCCTCAAAGCCCACCCAGCCCAAGAGCCCCATGGTCACCCAGCAAAGGGTGGGCTGAGCTCCTCTGTGCCCAGCTCTGCGGGCCCCAGGAGACCTGCCTGGGGGACTCCCTGGCCGTGGGTGTGCTTGCCTGGTGAACGTGGATCAGGTGTCAGCCACGTGTGACGACACACGATAAAAACGATAACAAAGCAGCAGCTGCCATTAACCGAGCGTACATCGGCCGTCAGGGCTCGGTGTGCGACAGCGATCCTGTGTCGAGGATCAGAAGTCACTCTGTGATGAGGATCAAGGCCGTGTGTGATCAGGATCGGGAACCAGCATGTGAGCAGAGTCAGGGCTGGGCCCGGGGGGCAGTCTGTCCTCTGAGCCACTGGACCCCCTGCCTGGCCTCTCCTGATATGACCCTTCCTCTCCTTCCCCTCCCCCCACCACGTCCCCACCACCTGGGTCACCAAGGTAACCAGCCCTGAAATAGTGGGTGTTTTGGCAGCTGAGGCCTAACCTGAGTCTATCCTGAAAGACTGAGCTCTGCAGCAGTTGCCATGGGAACCAAGTGGCATCCTCCGATTAGCCTGGCTTGGACACCCTCTCTCTCCCACCCACTGCCAGCTTCCACGTCACTCAGGCTTCCACACGGGGGCTGGGCTGGGGCAGCAAGGGGGGACAGGCAGGACAGGCCCGCCGTGTCCCTGCGGCCAAGCCAGCCCCCGACTCCAGCCTCCCTGTTCCTCCGTGTCAGCGTGACAGGACAGGGGCTCAGCCGGTGAGACGGAGCCCCAGGCCAGGGGCCTAGAGTGCTGCTGGCAGCCTGCTTCGTCTGACGGCCACACGGCCACAGGGGCAATGCTTGGAATCTGATCGGGGGCCTGGTCCCGGCTCCCGTTGCTATCAAATGGGCGTGGCTGTGGGGCTCCTGCCGACCACCGCCCGGAGGGAAGGCGCCTCAAGTGGTGGCAGTGAGGCCCCGCGTCTGGGCAGCCTCAGCCCGTCACACCCTCAGAGCCACTCACGGGCAGTATGCACGGAGGGCTGTCCTGGGGCCCCCCACCCACTCCCCTGTGCCCTGGTCTGCTGGCCACACAGCCCGAACCCCTGGGACACAGGCAGTTGCAGTGGAAAACCACATCATATCTGTGTAGCAGCCTCCATGCTTCGGGCTCCCACCCAGCCCTGGGGACCCTGGAGCCCCCTGCCTGGTGAGGCTCAGGCCTGCTTGCCTCCTCAACTCCAGGGCAGATCGTCCTGTGGGGTGGGGTGGGGGGAGCCTCACCAGCTCCCGACTGTCTGGACCACCCCTCTCTGAGCCTCGGTTTCCTCTGCTGTAAGTGGGTCCACACCTGGTTCCTGGGCTGGGACTCAAGGTTCCTGAGGCATCCGGTGCCAAGCAGGGAGGGGGGACAGGAAGTGGGGAAGACAGGACTCTGCTGCCCAGGATGCCTCCTGAGGGCCAGCCTTGGGGGAGCACCGGGCCTTGAAGGGTGGGGGCCCAGGTCCAATGACCTACTCAGCCCCTCCTGACTAGGGGAGCCCAAGCATTCTGTCACTAGGGCAGTCTCAGACTTCTCACGTGGACAATGGGGGCAGAGAGGCCCTTGTGGGAGCACAGGGCATCAAGCCCAGGCCCAGGAGGGGCTCGGAACCAGGGCCCTTGACCCCCTGGAACCAGGTCCCTGCAAAGCTCAGCCCGGCCTCTACTCTGCAGCCCTGGCAAAGTCCTCCCCGGACCCCTCTGCACTGCATGTGCGGGAGGGGGAGAGCAGGGCCCATGTCCACCCACAGACCACACAATTAAGGTCAGAGCCGGCCCCTCCTGCTGCTCCCCTGTCGGGGTGCGTTGGCCTGCCCACCTGCCCCACCCACCTGCGTGTCCCAACTGCAGGGCAGGTCTGAGAACAGGCCTGACTTCTGTGTGCCCTTGAGGCTCTGCCTCTCTGGGCTCCAGGGGAGGTGGGATGCTTGGGAAGGGGGGCTCTGTGAAGGCAGAGAAGGATCCTTGATGGCTTGGGGGCTGGAGGGTGAATGAGCCTTGCCTTCTGAACTGGGGGACTTGGGCCCACTCCCCGCCTGCCATTCATTTGCTTCCAGCGCCCCCTGCTGGTCAGTTTCCTGCACAGGCACAGCACAGCTGACGCGTTTCGCGTGGCCCTCCACAGAACCCAGCACCTGGACGCCCAACTTGCTGCGCATCAAAGCAGGCTCTCTGGAGGAATTCCCTGGAGGGCCGGTGGTTAGGACTCGACTCTTTCACTGCCTTGGCTCGGTTCAGATCCCTGGTCTGGGAACTAAGAGCCCATATGCTGGGCAGTGTGCCAAAAGACACACACACAAAGTGGGATTTTCTAACATCGACTGAGACCCCACGCCTGTGGTCTCCCCATCGTTTCTTGCTGCTTGCCATCACAGGCGGCAGACTTGGGAAGAAGCGCCCTCATCCTCAGGTGGAGGGCATGAGGGCAGGGTGGGGTGGACCTGTCCATCCCAGGGCAGTGGGTGGTGGGGCCCCCATGTGAACCCCGTCTTTCAGCTCCAGCACCCACCTTAGGGATCTGCACAGTCTGCCTTCTTACCCCACGTCTCCCCAGAGAAGCCAGGCTCTGAGAGGCCACAGGGGCCCTCCTGTCAGGCCAGGTGTGACTTGCCCTTGGCCAGCCTGGCTCCCCTGCTCCCACCCCAGGTGGGGCAGTGGCCCAGCTCCAGGGTAACTCCCAGTGCTGGGCCTTGGCAGTGCCATCTCCTTGCCCCATTCCTGGGGGCTGTGTCAGGGGCTGCGTGCAGGGCACCCAGCCCACAGTAGGTGCTTGGCGACCTGCGCATGCCCTTGCTGGGTCTGCCCTGACCCTGCTGTTCTGGGAGCAAGGGGCCCTGAAGTTCCTGGGGACAAATGGGGTGGCAGCACCAGAGCCCCTCAGGCCGGGAGCTATCTGACCTTTGGACTGAATGCCTGGATGAAGCAGCCCCTCCCTGAACCCATCAGTGCAGCCCAGCTCTTGCCCAGATGTTGGCCTCCTGCTCCGCACCTCTCGGTGGCTCCCCAGTACTTGGAGGCTCTTAGTATCCTCGGTGGCACTGGGACCACCAAGGGGCCCAGACCTTCAGGGACATGAGGTCATGATGCTTGAGGGGACAGGAACGGGATGAAGATCTGTGAGAGGGCTGAAGGAGGGTGGCCAGAGGGGCCTGGAGGCCAGTCTCTGCTGTGTCTAGGGGAGGGGAGGCCTGGTGGGGCCCAGGGTGTGAGACCTCACTAGGCCACCAGGTGTGGGGCCTCTGGCGTCCCTGAGTGATGGGGTAATGAACACACAGATCATGGGGGGAGGGTGAACAAGTCTAGAGGAAACTAGACTGAGGACTATGGGGAGGGGGTCCGCAGGGGCTGAAGCTCTGTGCCAAGTAGAAGAGCCTCCTCTGCCCCCACCCCTTCACTGGGCCCTTGGAATAAGACAGCTGTTGGGGTGGGCGGGGTGCCTTTCATTCATTCATTCTTCAGACCTGCCTAGGGCTCCAGCTCTGGGTCCAGCCCCTACACTGGGGACCTAAATTCAGGGTCAGTGGAGACCCTGGCCTGGGAGCCTGTAAACAGCCAGAAAGCACTCAGATCCCAGAGGGAACTGGGGTTGCACCTCTGCCTCTCCCTGCCCTGCCGGCCGCCTATGCTTCGCACCGCATCGCTAACCTCATCCAGGCCCATTCTTGCCTCCTGGCTGACCCTCCAGGGCGCTGCGCTGGTTACGACACCGAGGCTTCTTCGCAGGGGCCGCTCTACCCCCAGACCTCTGCAAGATCCCTGAGACGCTGCCTGAAAGACATTGCAGCCCTTTGACCCCGGCCCTGACTCTGCCCTCTGGTTCCCACCAGGCGGCTGGAAGTTGTGGTCCCTATGGGGCGAGTGCACGCGGGACTGCGGGGGAGGCCTGCAGACGCGGACGCGCACCTGCCTGCCCGCGCCGGGTATCCAGGGCGGCGGCTGCGAAGGGGTGCTGGAGGAGGGCCGCCTGTGCAACCGCAAGGCCTGCGGCCGTGAGTGCGCGGAAGGGTGGGACGGGAGGAGTCGCGGGTGGGGGGGTGGGGAGAAGAAGGGGCCCGGGCAGGGTCAGGTGGGGAAAAGGGCGGGGGGCTGGGTCTGGCCGGACCAGGGAAGGTGCTGGGGCCAGGTTAGGCCGGACTCGGGCTGTGAGAGGCGGGACCTGGGGTGGGGCGGGGTCAGAGGGGTGGAGCCTATCCAAGGGCGGGGCCAGGCTAGGCCAGGCTTGGGCTGTGAGGGGCGGGACCAGGGGTGGGGCCTAGCCAAGGGCGGGGCCAACTCCTCGTCCTGGCCGAGGGGCATCAGAAGTAACGGCCTAGGAGGAGGGGCGGGACCGGGTGTTAGACTGGATGTGGCTGTCTTAGCACCTGCGGACTGGGAATTCTGGGGTGCACAGGGAAGGCCGTCAGTGGGCTTCTCCCTCCACCCCGATCCCCAGCCCTGACCAGAGCTGCCTGTCCCAGCTGCATCTTGCCTCCAGGATGTATTTCTCTAATAAGGCTCTCTAATGACCTCATGCATATTTTAGCTGCTTCCATAAAGTTAAATCAAGTTATAATGAGACTGTCATTCTTCGGGTTGTTTCTTCCCCGATGAATTTTCCTGGGGAGAGGAGCTCATCTCAGAAGCCTGGGGAGGGCCCTGTGGTGTCTGGGCTGGGCCGCGGGGCGCAGGACCGCAGGCGGGATGCAGGACCGCAGGCGGGATGCTAAGGAGGGGACAGCAGCAGCCATCCACACCTGGCGCCCTGCGGGTGACGCTGCGGGCCCCGGGGGAAGAGAGGGAGGGGCGCAGGACAGTGGAGTCTGGACCGAACAGGGCTTGGCACCAGACCAGGGTGCCCTGGTCCCAGGTTTCTCAGCTGCCCAGTGGGACCAAGTGGCCCTGGTGCTGGCAAGCCTGGGCCCTACTGTGACTGAGGACTGAGGGACAAAGGGCCAAGAGCGCCCCTCTAGAGCTGCAGGGCGGGAGCCGCAGGCCAGGGCCTGGGCGCTTACCTGGACTCGCCCTGCAGCCGCCGGGCGCACCAATTCCAGGAGCCAGTCCCTGCGGTCCACGGATGCCCGGCGGCGTGAGGAGCTGGGGGACGACCTGCAGCAGTTTGGGTTCCCGGCCCCGCAGACAGGTAAGTGGCAGCGTCTGGGTGGGGCTGACAGCAAATGCACTAAAACTGGGAAGTGGGGAAAGTTGGTTCCAGGGTATTAGGTCTTTGGCCAAATACTGTACGTCATTAATTGCTGCTGATTCCAATTAATGACTGTAATAATTTCCCATAATTAGACTAACCTCTCAGGTGCCAGGCGCTGGTCTCCAGGCACACTGGATTTAGGAGAAATGGTGTGAGGCGAACGGGCCTGTCGAGAAAAAAAAAGGAGGGGGGAGCTCACGGGCCTTGCTGCGGCCACCTGGGGGGTCTGACCGCAGCGCAGGTACAGGGGCGGCAGCAGGCCTGTGATGCTGTAGGTCTGGGCCCACAGGTGACCCCGCGGCCGAGGAGTGGTCCCCGTGGAGCGTGTGCTCCAGCACCTGCGGCGAGGGCTGGCAGACCCGCACGCGCTTTTGCGTGTCGACCTCCTACAGCACGCAGTGCAGCGGGCCCCTGCGGGAGCAGCGGCTCTGCAACAACTCGGCCGTGTGTCCAGGTGGGCGGGGCGCCGGCAGGGGGCGGGGCGTCCTGGTAGGGGCGGGGTGTCGGAGCGGGACGTCAGGGGTTGGGGCGGGGCGTCCGGGTAGGGACGGGGCGCCGGCCTGGGGGCGGGGAGTCCGGGGCAGGTGGCTCGGCTGCCGGCTGGGCCGGATAGGGGTTGCAGAGCGCTATGTTCCCTCCGTAGTGCATGGCGCCTGGGACGAGTGGTCGCCTTGGAGCCTGTGCTCCAGCACCTGCGGTCGCGGCTTCCGGGACCGCACGCGCACCTGCAGGCCGCCCCAGTTTGGAGGCAACCCCTGTGAGGGCCCGGAAAAGCAAACCAAGTTCTGCAACATCGCTTTGTGCCCTGGTAGGTGAGAGGGAGGGCGCTAGGTGGGGTGAGACAGGAAAGGACCCCGTGGGCCACCGGCCAGCCCGCGGAGCCCAACTTTGCCCACTCAGACCCACCTGCTGGGGCCTCAGAGGTGAGATTGGAACCCCAGGCTGTGATCAGGCAGTAGGCCAGAGAACCTGCAATGTTCTCACTGGTGCGCCAGGGGTGTTGGGGTGCTGGGACCTTCTTGGGTGTCACACCCATGCCTCAGACTTCGTGGGGTGCTCACACCTGTACCCCAGATGGGGTGTGGGCCCTGGCTGTTCACACTGGCTTCCTGTTCCCTTCTTCCCCTGGGCCGGGCAGTGGATGGAAACTGGAACGAGTGGTCCAGCTGGAGCACGTGCTCCGCCAGCTGCTCCCAGGGCCGGCAGCAGCGCACGCGCGAGTGCAACGGGCCTTCGTATGGGGGTGCTGAGTGCCAGGGCCACTGGGTAGAGACGCGAGACTGCTTCCTGCAGCAGTGTCCAGGTCAGGCCATGCCCCGGGGCCTGCGGGTGGGGACCTGCAGTCCTGAGTCACTTGGCGGGCTGGGGGCTGCTGGGGGGCTCTGCAACGAGACCCCAGGGATATGGGGGTGGTGGTGGGGGGTCCCGGGGGCCGGTGCACACGGGACACTTGTCTTATCGTGTATCAAGCTGAGCTCTGCCTTCCCCTCCCTGGTGTCAACTTCCTTCCGCTCCCGGCTCCCCACCCCTGCGTCCCCATGGCTCCTGCACACCCCTCGTCCCCATTCTTGTGCCTCCATGTGTGGCCGTGTCCTGCAGTGGATGGGAAGTGGCAGGCCTGGGCGTCCTGGGGCGGCTGCAGCGTCACGTGCGGGGGTGGCACACAGCGGCGGGAGCGCACCTGCTTGGGGCCCTTCTTTGGGGGAGTGGCCTGCCAGGGCCCCCAGGACGAATACCGGCAGTGTGGCGCCCAGCGGTGTCCCGGTGAGTGTCTCCACCCCACCCCACAGCTGGACCCTGAGTGGCGGGGGAGGCACTCGGGGCGCAGCTGGGGGACGACCGCTTTGTGAGGGTGGATATCCTGTGGCGTCTGGGCCCTCCTGACCCTGCAGCCAGCTCTCTGCCCCTCCCTGCATTCCCTCTCCCCTGCCCCGACTCATGTCTCTGGCCCTTGTCAGAGCCCCACGAGATCTGTGATGAGGACAACTTCGGAACTGTGGTCTGGAAGGAGACCCCGGCCGGAGAGGTGGCTGCGGTCCGGTGTCCCCGTAATGCCACAGGTGAGGGCCGAGGGGGCAGGGGCTGGCGGGGCACCTGTCCCTTCCTTGTGGGATGTGTTGGAGGCACCGAGATGCCCCTGGAGGCCTGCCCGAGAGCTGTCAGCACAGGGCACGTGGCCCAGACCCCGCCCGGGCAGCCCCGTGTACACCGAGGCCGGAGGGGTGCGGGCGGGGACCCAGGGCTGCCGTGTCCTAAGTCACCGGAACCGGTGCCAGCATGAAGCCCTTTAGTGTGACGTTCCACGATGTCACCACTTTACATGTGGGAAACCAGAGGCACAGAGCCCACACCCTTGCCCTGGGCTTGCGTGGCCAGTAACTGGGAAGTCGGCTTTGGACACAGTGGTCTTGATCCCCACGCAACCCTATGGAGTGATATGAGGTGTGGGAAAAGCAGGGTGGGCTCCCTGTGCAGAGACAGTTTGGGTTCCTTTCCCCTCTTGTCTGAGGAGCGTGTGCTGTGTGACATTCAGGAAGTACCTACCCTCTCTGAACTTCTATTTCTTTCTGTAAAACGAACTTGCTGTGGACTCCCCACCCCCCACCCCCCAATAAGGCTGGTGACCGTGGTGGAGGCTGTGTATTCCCAGCCGTGGCTTCAGCCCCCATGCCCTGTTCTGTTTACTGAATAATACAGGTTCTGGGGAACAACTTGCAAACCCAGGGAAGTAAAGTGGAAACACGAGTCGCAGGATGGTGTCACCTTTATAGCCTTTGCTTGTGTGATCCCTCATTTTCATTCTGCACCGTGCTGTAGACCAGGTGTCCCGAACTGCCCTGTGGCTCCTGTTGGGGGACAGTGTCCTGGCAGTTCCCTAGGGTCATCACGGCTGTGCCTGGCTCCCTGGGAGTAAGGTCTGGGTCATAGGCTGTGCCCATGTTCAAGGCCGTCCAACCTGACCCCAGTCAGCCCCAAGGCTGCCCAGCATCCACAGCACACCAGGGTCATGAGGGGCCCCCTGACCCCAGAGGTGGAGCCGGGCAGTGGTGGGCTGTTCCCCAGGGCTCTGGGTAGGAAGGGGCTCCGGGAGAAGCCCTGGGCTGAACTCTGAAGCCCGTCACTCGGCCCAGGGTTCAACCTCCACACAGGTAGGATGCCTGTAGGTTTGGCTCCTACCAGGCTCCAGTGCTTGGCTGGCAGCATCTGCTCAGAAATGTTTTGAGTGAAAGAAAGTCGCCGGGGGCCTGGTCCCTGTGCCAGCCCTGCTCCTGGAACACAGCCACAGGCGAGTGTCTGCTTCCAGGGCTGGGGGCCATCCAGAGAGCTGGAGGCACCTGGGAGCTGTGGCTGGGTGGGAGGGACTCTTGCAGCAGACGTGGGCATCCTCCTGAGAAGTGGGCGATGGAGCCGACCCCCCATCTCCACAGGCCTCATCCTGCGACGCTGTGAGTTGGATGAAGAAGGCATCGCCTACTGGGAGCCCCCCACCTATATCCGCTGTGTGTCCATTGACTACCGGAACATCCAAATGATGGTGAGGCTGGGCCCCGAGGTCTCCCACCCCACCCTGCCATCACTCCAGGGCTCACCTCTACCCCCATTCTCAGACATAACCCTGCGTCCCCAGTGGCACGCTCTGTGGACGTGGGTCAGCGTGGCTGGGGCTGCAGAGCGCCCTCTGGGCATGGCGGTCCTTGGCGCCTGCAGTCCAGCACCCGCACCGTCCGTCCCCCTAGACCCGGGAGCACCTAGCGAAGGCGCAGCGTGGGCTGCCCGGGGAGGGCGTCTCCGAGGTCATCCAGACCCTGGTGGAGATCTCCCAGGACGGGACCAGCTACAGCGGGGACCTGCTGTCCACCATCGACGTCCTGAGGAACATGACAGAGATCTTCCGCCGGGCGTACTACAGCCCGACCCCTGGGGACGTGCAGGTGGGTACCCAGGAGGGCATTCCCCACCCCAGCCTTAGACCGAGTCCCGACCTCAGACTGAACCCTGAGCCGGGCCCTGCGCTGAGCCCCGACCCCGGCCACACTCTGACCCCGGCCACACTGAGCCATGACTCTGGTGCCTGATTCTCTGTTCTGGAGAAGGAAACAGCAGCTCACTCCAGTATTCTTTGCCTGGGAAATCCCATGGACAGAGAGCCTGGCGGGCTGCAGGCCCTGGGGTCACAGAGGCCGCGCACACATGCCTTTTCACTGGCCCTTCTTCCTTCTCCTTCCAGAACTTTGTGCAGATCATCAGCAACTTGCTGGCCGAGGAGAATCGGGACAAGTGGGAGGAGGCGCAGCTGGTACGCCTGCCCGCCTGGGGTGCTGCGGGCGTCTCCGCGCCTCCCCACTCCCCAGGCCGGCTCAGGGCGGGCTCTTGGGTTCAAATCCCAGATGGGCCTCTCCCAGGAAGTCACTCAGCCTTCTGAACCTCAGTGTCCCCGTCCGTCAGATGACAGGCCCACTGCACGGGGCTCAGGGAGGGGTCTGAGAAAGCGTGTTGGCCGTAGGGTGCGGGCCGGGACGTGGCAGTCCCTTCTCATCTGGAGAGAATGGTCGGCCTCCCCCCAACACTGACCGGGAACCTGCCACTCCCTGTAACCAGGGGCTGCGGTGCCCAGAGACCCCTGCTCTCCTCCCATCTGGACACCCAGCCATAGGCCGGAGTGCCTCAGCTCCTCTGGGCTCAGTGTTCTCATCCACAAATATGCGGTGGACACTCAGGTCCAGAGCCCTGCGGGGTAGGGAGTGACCGGCAGGACCCCGTCAAGGAGGGAACAGATGAGGGAAGGAGGCAGCTGAGTCCCTGCTGCGGGGGCAGGGGACTCGGGTGACACTCAGCTCTGGCGCCTTCTTGGTTGGGCTGCCCCCCACCGCCTTGAGGCTCCCTGACCCTGCCCCCATCCCGTCCCCAGATGGGCCCCAATGCCAAGGAGCTCTTCCGGCTAGTGGAGGACTTTGTGGACGTCATCGGCTTCCGCATGAAAGACTTGCGGGACGCGTACCAGGTGACAGACAACCTGGGTAAGCCCCGCCCTCACTCTCTGACCCTCGGGCCTCACCTGGCACACCTGGACGGGGCCCTCCAGCCTCAGATTCTGGCCATGTCTGCCAGAACTTCAGGACCCCCGGGCCGGGTTCTAGGATGATCCTCAATGCACAGACCTGAGTCTCCTGACGATGGTCGGATGTGATCCTGGGAGGGGGTCGGTGTGGGGGCTCTTGGACCCAGACCAGGCCCTGGACACTTAAGAGTCTTGGGGTGCAGCAGGAAGCCCCAGCCACAGCTTCTATCTCCCCGGGGCTGGGGGCCCACAGTGCCTTGCCCTCGGTACCTGCTGTGCTGGGACCTCGGAGATTTGAAGGCAAGGTTGCACTCTGCTCCCAGAAGTGCTTGTCAGAGGGGCCTGGCGACACCCAGCTCAGTAGCACTGACAGAATCTCAAATGGGGAGGCGGCCGTGCAGGCCTCGAGGGGCTGGAGAGAGCCAAAGGCGGGCCTGGACTTGGGAGGCTGACGATGGCACAAGGACCTGCAGCAGCTGCATTCAATGATCACCACCACATCCTCTTAAACAGCTCTCCTGGCCACATTTGTCCAGGGCACCTCCCCAGATAATCTTCTCATAGTGAGGAGCTGGGGTGCGGCCCGGGCCCAGCGGTGGTCCACACAGCGCAGAGGAGGGCAATGGTCACTGCCTCTGTAGAGGCTCCTGGGCCTCTGGGGATGTGTCCTCTGGGCCCACTGTGCTTGCTCGCACGCACCCGGGGACCTGCCCACGCAGGGATGAACGCCTGCTAAGCTAGAAGGTCCTAGAGCCCTGGTCCCGCCTTACGCCTTTGAGCTCAGGACCCCAGAGCTGGGGAGACCCCTGAGGCCAGGGGAGTGGGAGCAGCGTCCTCCTGTAGGTGGGGAGACCCCGGCCTAGAGGTCCCCTGGAGGCAGGGTCAGCAGGGCTCCAGGCTGCTGGGTCCCTTTCTCACTGGGCTGACAGGGCCCTTGTTCTGGGTGAGATGGGAGTGGCCGGAAAGCGGGCTCTTCTGTGGCCACATGTGACAGGCGTGGCCCGGAGGCCACCTCAGCTCTCAGCCCCCCAGCCCTGGACCTCGCTGTAGAGGCTGGACCCCTGGCCACCCAGCACCACCCACAGCCCCTGAAGGTGGGCCAGGCCCGGGCCGAGTCCCCTGACCTTCCACCTCCAGGGAGCCTGTCCGGAGCCAGTGGACATTCAGGGCCCAGCCTTTGTCACCAAAGGAGGCCCTGGACTCCTCCCATCACCCCTCATTAGCCCTCCCACCCCATGTATCCACACACCCCCATTCTCCCCTACACCCCACTCACACACTGGCACCTGTGTACCCTACACATATACACTCTCTGCACCCACTGTACACCCACACCCCGATTCACCCCACTCATATACTCACAGCCCGGTGCCCTATGCACCCAATGCCCTACGCCCTGTGCACCCCGTGTACCCCCTGCACACCCCTCGCGTGGTGTGGCTGGATGGCCCCACGAACACTGCGCCTGTTCTGAGCCAGGAGCAGCCCCGTGATGGTCCCACCCAACTTCCCGTCCCAGGGCCAAGGCTCCGTACCCTGAAACCGCTCTGTCTCCGTCTCCCTTTGTCTGTTGCTGTTGTCTCTCACCTCCCCCCACCCCCCACCCCGCCGCAGTCCTCAGCATCCACAAGCTCCCAGCCAGCGGAGCCACCGACATCAGCTTCCCCATGAAGGGCTGGCGGGCCACAGGCGACTGGGCCAAGGTGCCGGAGGACAGGGTCACTGTGTCCAAGAGTGTCTTCTCCACGGGGCTGGCAGGTGAGGGCCTCAGGGGGCTGGAGGAGCTCCCCAGAGTCTAGAACTTCTCAGTCCCCCCAAAGAACTTCCCAGCCCCACTCCAGAAGCACTCCAGAAGTTCTGACGTGCTGCATCAAGGGCCAGGGTGGTGTCCATTGCTTCTACACAATCTCAGTGTTCCTGAGATTGCCCCCTCTTCCAGGAAGCCCTCTTTGACCTCCCTATGTTGGGAGGCCCCAAGCAATCTTGGCTGAATAGACCCCCTCATCACAGGGAGGGAGAGGGTCTTGCCTGGTGTCACACAGCAGGCGATTCCAGTTCCCAGGAAGAGAAACTGTGCCCTGCCTGCCCCTGGCTTTCAGGGGCCACTCAGGGAGACCGAGGAGGTACCTCAGCTCCACGGCAGTGCTGTGTCCATGGTGGGGGTGGCAGGGGGGGACACACACTCCTCTTGCCCAGCAGGGCCTTGGCCTGGGGGTGGTGGGAGGAGGGCGACCACCGTGCTCTCTTCCAGAGGCTGATGACTCGTCTGTGTTTGTGGTGGGCACTGTGCTTTACCGAAACCTGGGCAGCTTCCTGGCCCTGCAGAGGTGGGCATCACGGGCACAGGTGGGAACTGGGGAGGCTGGGTCTGGCGGAGGTGTGGGCTGGGGAGGCCCGGCCTGGGGGGTGGGGGCTGGGTAGGCCGGGCCTCGGGGGTGGGGGCCTGGGGAGGCTGGGTCTAGGGGTGGTGGCCTGGGGAGGCTGGGTCTGGGGGGTTGGTGCCTGGGGAGGCTGGGCCTGGCGGGTGGGGACCTGGGAGGCCAGGCCTAGGGAGATGGGGCGAGGGGCTCCTGACCCCAGCATGGCCTGCCGGCTGTCCCCCAGGAACACGACTGTCCTGAACTCCAAGGTCATCTCGGTGACGGTGAAGCCCCCGCCTCGCTCCCTGCTCACACCCTTGGAGATCGAGTTCGCCCACATGTACAACGTGAGTACCCTCCGTGTGCACATCCGCGTGCATGGACCCCTCCACCTGTCCCCGTGTGCACACACGTCGCGGCCTCTGGCTGGCCTTGAGAGAGAGCTCCTTTACCCCCGAGTGGTGGGCGGGGACAGTGGCTGGCAGAGCTTCGGGGACTTGCCCAGGGTCACAGGCAGGGACTGAAGGAGCCGAATGCAGCCTAAGCCGGGTCCGAGGCTGCTGCTCCCGGGCCCTGCCAGGCCAGCTGCTCCTTGGAGAGGATGGAGCCATCCTCTGCCGTGTTCCCCCCGGCAGGCCCACCATGCTCTCCTCCCCGGGCTCTCCGTCGGGCCTAAGACACCCTTGACCACCGAGAGCCTGCCCACACCCGCTCCGCTCTTCAGCCAGGACGGGCAGCGTCGTCCGGCGCTGGGCCATGCCCAGCCTCTCTGTGCCTGGCCCCTCCCTCATCAGGCGGGAGCCCCCCTGTAATCACCCCGCAGCCTGTGGGGCAGGGGTGCTTGCCGAGCCCTGTCTGTGCCCCTGACCCTCCCAGTGGCCATTTCGTATTAAGCGGAATCGGCCGCTGCTGCCCAGCCCCTCTCAGAGAGGGGACAGGGGTCCCCGAGGCCAGGCAGTGGGCTGGGGGCTGAGCCAGCCCCTTCCCTGCTCTGGGCCTCAGTTTCTCCTCTGCAAACGCCGTCTCTGGGGAGCAGTGGAGGCAGGGCGCCAGGCGGGGCACCGGGACCCTGCGTGGACACCGCCTCAGGTGGGGCTCGAGGACGGGTAGGTGGCCTGACTCCCCCATCTCTCCCAGGGCACCACCAACCAGACCTGCATCCTGTGGGACGAGACGGACCCGTAAGTGTCTCAGCTGTGCGGCCTCCAGGGCGGGCTCGGCGGCCAGGAGGGAGGGGCCTGGGCTGCAGCTTCGGGGCCACCTGCTGACCGACCCCGCACACCCGTCAGGCACGGTGTCTCCCTGCCTGATCCAACACTGACGGTGCAGGGGGCCATGCAGCCAGTTTCCCACCCCTCCTAGGGAGCTCCGTGGCTGCGGGCCCAGAGGCCTGCGGGGGTCCCCAGGCCAGGTGAGGGGAAGGGGCATGGCCACAGAGCCGGGCAGCTGGGTGAGACCCAGGGTGACCGATGGGACGCAGAGGTGGGCACTCCTGGGGTCTCGGGCCCAGCTCCCTGCCTGGCACACAGCACCCGCCTGTGTCAGGCCCTGTCGCCCTGCTGTTATGAGTGGGGGCGGGGCACCGGGCTGGACTGGCCAGGCTGTGATTCAGGGTCACAGCACGTGCATGGGCGCCCAGAGCAGGGTTCCTCCCAGACACAGGGAGACAAGGGGAGAGGCAGGTGGGGGCTCGTGTAGTCACAGGAAAGTCTGTGCAAAGGCCCCAAAGTGGGGGCAGCCCTCAGAGGCAAGGAGGGTCAGAGTTTGGGGAAACTGGGCAGGAGAGAGCTTGGCAGCTGGAACCTGATGGACCAGGTGGGCCTGGTGGGGACCCGGCCTTCCCCCAAGGCGTCTGGTGCCCACTGGGGAGGGGGGGACCCGGCCTTCCCCCAAGGCGTCTGGTGCCCACTGGGGAGGGGGGACCCGGCCTTCCCCCAAGGCGTCTGGTGCCCACTGGGGAGGGGGGGACCCGGCCTTCCCCCAAGGCGTCTGGTGCCCACTGGGGAGGGGGGGACCCGGCCTTCCCCCAAGGCGTCTGGTGCCCACTGGGGAGGGGCGGTCAGAGAGCGGCATGCCATAGTCACCACCTGCCTCCCGCAGCCCTGGCACTGCCAGTCCCCAGGCCAGCCCCAGGGCCATGGGGTACGTCCCTCATGCCGTGGGCAGTGCAGTGATGGAGGTGTGTCCTGTGAGGTCAGGGGAGGCTCCCAGAGTGGCCGACCCGTGAGGAGGACACGTTCTCCTGGCAGAGGATGGAGGGGGGTCTCGGGCAGAAGCAGTTTAAGCAAAAGTGTGGAGTTTGGAAGGTACAGGAAGAATGTGAGGCATGGCCAGTAAGAGTGGGCAGCCATAGGGGCAGGGGTGTGGGGTGGGAGGGAGGCTACAAGGGGCAGTTTGTAGGGGCTGTGGACCTGTGGAAGTTGTTGGGGAGGGATGTGATTACTATGCGTCCATCAAAATTCTCCACCCACCCATCCTATCCATCCATCCATCTGTCCATCCATCCTCCCATCGATCCATCCTCCGCCCACCCATCTGTCCATCCATCCTCCCATCCATCCATCCATCCATCCATCCTTCCATCCATCTGTCCACCCACCCACCCATCCATCCATCCTCCACCCACCCGTCCTCCCATCCTATCCATCCATCCATCTGTCCTTCCATCCTCCCATCCATCCATCCTTCACCCACCCATCTGTCCATCCATCCTCCCATCCATCCATCTGTCCATCCATCCATCTGTCCATCCATCCTCTCATCCATCCATCCACCCATCTGTCTATCTACCCACCCATCCATCCATCCTCCACCCACCTGTCCTCCCATCCTCCCATCCACTCTTCCACCCACCCCATCCATCCATCCATCTGTCCACCCACTGATCTGTCCATCCATCCTCCCATCCATCCATCCTCCCACCCACCCATCCTCCCATCCACCCATCCACTCTTCCATCCACCCCATCTGTCCATCCTCCCACCCTCCCACCCGTCCCTCCTCGGTGATTCCTGACCACTGACAGAGCATGCTCTACGAGGTGCTGGTGCTCAGCCTCCTCCTGTCCCCTGTGAGGAAGGACAGGAAAGTAGGAACATCTAGATCCCTGTGAAACTGTCCAGTCACGCCACATGCCAAGAAGTGGAAGCAGTGGATCTGGTGGCAGGTGGGGTGAGGAGCCCGAGAGCAGGTTCACAGAAGCCTCTCTGGGGTGGTGTTTGAGAGACGCCTGCTCAGCACCGCACGTGGGTGATTGGGGACAAGCATTTTGGCAGAAGGAACAGACAGTGCAAAGGCCCCGTGGTGAGAGAGTGCAGGCCCGTGCGTGGACTTCACTGCCCTTGCCTGCTCTGGGGTTTGAAGACAGGGTCGGGGAAGCACCGGGGTGGACCCTGTGACCCCAGGAAACCAGCCCTCTGGCTTTGTGCTGGAGACTGTTTTTCTCTGAGTTTCGCGAGTAGCATAAACTTTGCACAAAATGGACTGACAGAAAAGGGTGAAAAAAGAAAAGGCAAGAACGAGGGCTCGCGTCCTCCCAGGCTGGCCCCTGTGGCCATCATGTGACTGCTGTCCACTCCGTCTGGCCCCTGACGTCAGCACAAGCCCCTCCCCACAGTCCAGAAACCCTCCCACTGGGCTGTTCAAAGGTGGCCCGGAGCCCCTGAGGTGGCTGGTTCACCCAGCAGCCCTGCCCTTGGATAGCTCTGCTCACATTTATGATTGTTTTTTTGGCATCAAATCCCTGGACAACTTCAAGGCCTTGGTAGTAAATTGCTTTCCAGAAAGGTGGACCCATCCTTCCCCTTTGCTCTCCAGGGGCAGCAGGTTGTGAGAGGCCTGGCCAGCCCAATGAGTGTCGGGTTCACTGTCCCCGGGGCACGGTCGGGGCAGATCCCGCCCCCTGGGAGTGTCCCCGTGGCCGGAGTCTGCCTGCTTGTGTGTGGGAGCAGAGCGGGGGTAGGGGGTGGACAGTGGCCAGGCCCATGGGACACTCACGTCTGGCTGTGGCCTCCACTAACCGGAGGCCTGCCCACACCCCAGGCTTCCTTTGCCCTCTCCGGTACCCCCTGGACAGGTGGAACTGTTAAGGCCTCTGTGCCTGGGCCCAGGGCCCTGTGGGCAGGGGGAAGGTGCCAACAGCTGGGCCGCGTTGGAGGTGCCCCAGAACGCATGCACCCACCAGCTCCCTGCTCAGTCCCGGGGTGGCCCTGGGAGCCCTGCCTGTTACTTCTGGAGAAGCTAAGGCTCTGGAAGGTTGGTGCTTCAGCTCAGGGTAGGGACCGAAGCTTCTGCCCCAGAACTGGACAGCCCGGGGCCCAGAAGTCATGGGGTGGGGGCACGGGGCAGGAGGGAGGCAGCTGGCTCTCCCCGCCCATGGTTTGTGCTGGAAGCACCTCCCTCTGTGGCCAGGTGAGGCCATCTCTCACGTAAAAGGGCTCAGAAGAGCCAATGGTTTCCCAGGTGACCCGAAGCAGGGACCAGGGCCAGGGCCCCAGGTTGCTTCCACCGGTGTGCCCACGGATCAGGTCTCTGTTGGCATGGGCCTGTGTTTGGATGAGAAAGGGTCTCATGTCTGCAGAATTGTGTGTATGTGGGTGGGGGGGAGGGGTCGGTGGGAATTGAGAGCAGCTAGCGACCTTCAGCTGAGAAGCAGTGAGCTTCTGACCCATGACTGTCTTGGCTCTGGTCACTGCAGGAGCTTAGACCCCAAGCCAGACTGAGCCCGGCCCTGGCACGCTCTGACTCCTGGCCCTGGGCACACACTGAGCCCAGCCCTGGCACGCTCTGACTCCTGGCCCCGGGCACACACTGAGCAGCGTCTCACCCGGCGTCACTTGCGCGTGCTCACATGTAACATGCAACTGTGCACGTGTCATGTGTGTGGAGGGCCGCCTCCTCTTGCAGACACACACACCCGTCAAGCATGTGACACACTCTTCTCGGAAAGTCTGAGTCAGGCTTCCCACCCACAGTGCAGACCCTCCACCTGCCTCGCCCCCAGTCACACACGCACTCTTGCACACACAGGCTCAGCGTCTACACTTGGGGCGACTGCTCACAGCGAGGCTCACGGCCGCCCCCCTACACCCCCACACCCTTATGCCAGCCTGGCCAGTGGCAGTGAGGGCCTAGGGGGCAGGGCTGCTAGGGAGGGAAAGGGAGTCTTCTCAGAATTCTCAGATGTTTAGGTGGCGGGGGAGGGGAGTCTGGAAGGATGGGCTGGTGGTGGCCGGGTTGACGAAGGCCAAAAGCACCGCCCGGAGTTCATGTCTGTGGTTCTGAAAGGACAGCTCCCTGTGTCTTTCTCAGAAGCTGCAAATGTTTTGCGGTTTCCTTTTTAAAAATTAACAACTGAGAATTACACAGAGCAGAGAAGTCAGAGCGGGCAGGCCCTCGGAAGTCACCTGCTCTGGCTGAGCCCCAGCGTGGGGACGTCAGGACAGGACAGGCCTGGGTGCTGTGCCCCCATTTCGGAAGGTGCTGTGCCCTATACCAGGCCCACGCGGGCTCCAGGGTTTCATGCCCACCACATCTTGTGCTCCTGGGTCCACACTCGAGTCAGCTGTAAAGGCTCTGAGAAGTCCTGCAGCGGGCTGCTATTGAGTCAGGTTGGGGGTTTCCCTAACTAGTGGGCGCTTGGCACCCCTACACTCTGGAACTTGAGCTGGGAGAGCAGACGCTGGGACAGGCTGGTGGAGGGCGGGGTGCTCCCCCAGTCTGTAGGGTCTTCTCCAAAGCCTGACTGCCCGCCAGACACCTTCCAGCATTCACTCACACAGCTTTCTCAGTCGGGCTGAGGACCGGGCCCAGAGTTCTGTTCGACAAGCCTCGGGTGCCCTGTAGGTGTGCCAGTCCGGGCTCTCTCCCCACCCCCTGCAGGTGCAGCTATCCTGGGGGACGCTCATGACCCAGGCCCGGGCCCCTCCCTGGGGTCCTTGCCCAAGTGCGTGTCCTGGTCCCTTTAAGAGCATTGCCCCTCCCCCACCAAAGTCCTTGGTTTCCTTGGAGAGGGCCGTGAGGGGGCAGGCCGAGGGGGGCAAGCGGAAGGGAGACTTGGCAGGGTCCCCAGGTCGCTGTCAGCGGCCGGTTCCCAGCCCGATTTCTCCCACGCCGTCTGGTTCCTGATGGGGGCAGAGAAGGCGGGCGAGGGGGGCAGGCGGGGGAGGGGGAGACAGCTGGATACAGAGGCCTTTTGGTGGCCCTTCATGAGCGTGGGTGGGAGGTGGGGTCATGCTCTGCGCCCCCACCTGGGTGGGGAGCTAGGGCCGGGGGAGGGGTGCAGGGCTGCTCTCAGCGGCAAGACCACCCACCCCCAGCCCCTGCTCTGGACTCAGCCCCAGCCCCTTCCCCAGCGCCCCCTCCATTCTCTGAGCCTCCCCGGACTGTGTACTTGTGGAGTGGGGGGCCTGGCAGAGGCCCGCTCTGAGCCTGCCCTCCTCGAGGGGCATCTGAGTCCGGGCCTGCCCGTCTCGGCTGGGTTTGGGACCTGGAGGGGACAGACAGCATGGGTCACGGCCCAGGGACAGCAGCTGTGCTCAGAACCTGGGCCAGTGAGTCCCCCACCCTGGCAGGCAGCCCGGCTCCCAAGCCACAGTCCTCCGCCCCACGGGCCCCTCTCCACTCCCCTCCTTGGCGCCAGCTAGAACGCCTGGCGCCTTTGTCCCTGGTCCTTGTGCCTCTTCTCTGGCCTCAAAGCCACCTGCTTCTGGAGGCCTCTCTTCCTGTTTTCCTACATGCCCCCCAGGTCCCCTGCTTCTCAGCTCTGACTCCCATTTGCCAAAATTCTGTGTATATGCATGTGCCCCCGTATGAGAGTGTGAGCCTCCTGATCAGAGTGTGAGCCCCCCAATCAGAATGTGAGCCCCCCCAGCAAAGTGTGAACCCCCCATCAGAGTGTGAGCCCCCCATTAGAGTGTGAGCCCCCAGAGTGTGAGCCCGTCCAGCAGATTGTGAGTCCTTCAGAAGAGTGTGAGCCCCCGAATCAGAGTGTAAGCCCCCAGCAGAATGTGAGCCCCCCCAATCAGAGTGAGCCCCTAGCAGAGTGTGAACCCCCATCAGAGTGTGAGCCCCCAGCAGAGTGTGAACCCTCCATCAGAGTGTGAGCCCCCAGCAGGATGTGACTTCCCTTAACAGAGTGTGAGCCCCCCAGCAGAGTGTGAACCCCCATCAGAGTGTGAGCCCCCAGCAGAGTGTGAACCCTCCAGAGTGTGAGCCCCCAGCAGGATGTGACTTTCCTTAGCAGAGTGTGAGCCCCCCAGCAGAGTGTGAACCCCCATCAGAGTGTGAGCCCCCAGAAGAGTGTGAACCCCCATCAGAGTGTGAGCCCCCAGCAGGATGTGACTTCCCTTAGCAGAGTGTGAGCCCCCCAGCAGAGTGTGAACCCTCCATCAGAGTGTGAACCCCCATCAGAGCGTGAGCCCCCAGCAGAGTGTGAACCCTCCATCAGAGTGTGAACCTCCATCAGAGTGTGAGCCCCCTAGCAGGATGTGAGCTCCCCTAGCAGAGTGTGAGCCCCCAGCAGAGTGTGAGCTCCCCTAGCAGAGTGTGAGCCCCCAGCAGTGTGAAACTCCCAGCAGAGTGTGAAACCCCCAGCATAGTATGAGCCCCCCAGCAGAGTGTGAGCCCCCCATCATAGTGTGAGCCCCCCAGCAGAGTGTGAGCCCTCTCCTCATACAGGGCCTGGGTGTCCCCATCCAGTGTCCCCCCACCCGCTTGCTTTCACTTCCCGCTGGAAGGAACACTGGGGCAGGGGTGGGGCTCTGCCAGGAGAGGGAGCATCACAGACACATGGACATGCATTCGAGTGCTGAAGGCGGGTGGGCGCTTTCCTGGGTGGAGTCAGGGCCTGTGGGTCTACTGTGTCAAGTCCAGCTGTTCCCTTCCTGCACCTCCCCACTTCTGTGGCTCCGTGAGTCTGGATGCCCGAGTCGGTGGTGGTCATGGAGGAGGGGTCGGGGCTGGCACGTCAGGGGAGGCACAGTGTGGCTGTCCTGAGCTCCCGGGATCTGCTGGATGCGGGTGGGGGCAGCACTGGATGGCTCGGTTTGGGAGGATGTCAAGGTGCTCACGAAGCTGCCAGAGGTGGGGAGGGGCAAGTGGACCAACCACATGTTCTGTCCCTGGTCAAGTGGCCTGTGGTCAGGGGGGCTGGGAGGGGCCACTTGAATCTTCCCCCCGCCCTGGCTCTTGCACCCGCACTGATCTGGGGATGAGGGGACAAGGAAGAGCCTGTCCCTCCCTGCCCTCATGGAGGAGGGGGCATCAGGGAGGTCAGTGCTGGGCCCTGAGCACATGGGGCAGTGCCCGCAAGTGGGGAGGGCGCTCACCTCCCTCCTCCACTGAGATCTGGGGGCTCCAAGAGGGGCTGCCTGGGGCAACAGAGACAGCTACCAGGGGCTGGGGGACTGGGGGTCCGTGTACCGGGATGGGCCTGGAGGGTGTGAGGTGACTCTCCTCCCTTGTGCCACTTGCTTCCCCATGCTTGGGATGTGCAGTTGCTAGTTTTCTGAGGCAGAAAAGTCTTCATCAAAACCCCAGCTCTCCAGGCTGCCCGGTGGCTTGCTGGTGGTATTGAGAGGGTCTGAGGTCCTCTTCTCTGCAAAGAACCAACTCAGGATGCAGATGGCAAGAGGTGCAGGAGACAGGAAAGCTTCCATGTTAGCAGGAAGGGTGGAGTGACCACGGTGACCATTATCCTTTCCTGGCCTGGAAATGCCCCTGATGGAATGACCTTGAGGTTCACCTTGGAGGGTGGGGTGTGGTCAGTGGTGTGGAGGATCAGATGATGCTGATGGTGAGGTTGCCTGGGTTCAGCCCATCGTGATTGACGGTCATGGTGGGTGATGAGGCCTCCTGCAAGACGGTTTCTGCCTACACAGGGCCCTGGACGTGGAGGGTTGAGTGTTGGTGATGGGGGTTCCCAGCTAGTGTCAGTCCACAGACACAGGGCTGGCTCGGCAGTGATGGCAGCCACGGGGCACTGCTGACAGCGGAGGTGGCCTGGTGAGCTCGGTGACCAGGTGACTGTGGCAAGAGTGGCAGCTATGGCAGCGATGCGTCGGTGGCGGCGGCGGCGGCGGTGATAATGTCGGTGCAACGGCGCTGTTGCTGCTGATGGCGTGATGGGCAGTGGTGATGACCACGGTGGCAGTGAGGGCCGCTGCCAGTGGTGGTAACGGCGACGGTGTTGGCGGTGGGGGTGACAGTGAAGGTGGTGGTAACGAGGATGCTGCTGCTGATTGCACGGTGCTGCTGCTGCTGGTGATGCGGTGGAAACGGCAGTGGTGTTGAGGATGGTATTGGGGCGGCAATGGTGATGCTTTTAATGACCCAGTTAAGCACGATGGTGGGGTCACTCACCTAGAGCCAGACATCTGGAGTGTGAAGTCAAGTGGGCCGTAGGAAGCATCAGTACGAACAAAGCTAGTGGAGGTGATGGAATTCCTGCTGAGCTATTTCAAATCTTAAAAGGTGATGCTGTGAAAGTGCTGTACTCAATATGCCAGCAAATTTGGAAAACTCAGCAGTGGCCACATGACTGGAAAAGGTCAGTTTTCATTCCAATCCCTAATAAAGGCAATGCCAAAGAATGTTCAAATTACCCTATACAACTGCACTCATTTCACATGGCAGCAAGATCATGCTCAAAATCCTTCAAGTTAGGTTTCAATAGTACATGGACCGAGAACTTCCAGATATATAAGCTGAATTTAGAAAAGGCAGAGGAACCAGAGATCAAATTGCCAACATACACTGAATCATAGAAAAAGCAAGGGAATTCCAAAAAAAAATCTACTTCTGCTTCGTTAACTACACTAAAGCCTTTGACTGGGTAGATCACAACAAACTATGGAAAGTTCTTAAAGAGATGGGAATACAGACCACCTTACCTGCCTCCTGAGAAACCTGTATGCAGGTCAAGAAGCACCAGTTAGAACTGGACATGCAACATGGGCTGGTTCAAAATTGGGAAAAGAGTATGTCAAGACTGTATACTGTCACTCTGATTATTTAACTTACATGCAGGAAACATCATAAGAAATGCCAGGCTGGATGAATCACAAGCTGGAATCAAGATTGCTGGGAGGTATAGCAACAACCTCAGATATGCAAATGATACCACTTTAATGGTAGCAAGTGAAGAGGAACTCAAGAGTCTCTTGATGAAGATGAAAGAGAACAGTGAAAAAGGTGGTTTTAAACTCAACATTCAAAAAACTAAGATCATGGCATCTGGTCCTGTCACTTCATGGCACACAGATGGGGAAACAGTGTCAGATTTCATTTTCTTGGGCTCCAAAATCAGTGCGGACGGTGATTGCAGCCATGAAATTAAAAGACGTTTGTTCCTTGGAAGGAAAGCTATGACAAACCTAGACAGCATAAAAAGCAGAGACATCACTTTGCCGACAAAGGTCCATAGCCAAAGCTATGGTTTTTCCAGTAGTCACGTATGGATGTGAGAGTGGGACCATAAAAAAGGCTGAGTGCCAAAGAATTGACGCTTTCAAACTGTGGTGCTGGAGAAGACTCTTGAGAGTCCCTTGGACTGCAAGGAGATCAAACTAGTCATTCCTAAAGGAAATCAGTCCTGAATATTCATTGGAAGGACTGATGCTGAAGCTCCAATACTTTGGCCACCTAATTTGAAGAGCTGACTCACTGGAAAAGACCCTGACACTGAGAAAGATTGAAGGCGGGAGGAGAAGGGAATGGCAGAGGATGAGATGGTTGGATGGCACCACTGACTCAATGGACATGAGTTTGAGCAAGCTCCGGGACATAGTGAAGGTCAGAGAAGCCTGGAGTGCTGCAGTCCATGGGGTCTCAAAGAGTCGGACACGACTGAGCGACTGAACAACAGATGGCGATGACGTCGTGGTGAAGGTGGTCCAATGATGTGATACGGTGATATGCCCATGTCATTCCTGGTGCTGGTGGTGCTGTTAACAATGGAACGCTGGTGTTGGTGGTGGTGTGGCGGTGCTGACAGTGGCGGAGGTAACGACTGTGCTGCTGCTGATGGTGGTGACGTTGCTGCTGGTGGCGGCGGCTTCCGTGGGAGCCGTGGGGGTGGAGGTCGTGGTGACAGTTATGGTGGTCTCAGCTCTTTGGGAGATTTGAAGCCCCTCCCAGGAACTAGGACTTGCCCATGGCACAGTTTTCGAGGCCGACTGCAGCACACAGGGTCAGACACCAGCCCGGGGAGATGAGAGGACTGGGTGCACGGGCCGAGGAGAGGGTGTCCTGGAGGAGCTGGGCTGGCTGAGGCTGTGAGCTCTGGTATCTCCTGGAGCTGAGGAAGTGGCCGTGGAGGTGCCCATGCCCAGCAGAGGGCCTGAGCAGGCCGGCGAGGGACTCGCGTCCTGAAAGCGAGTGACCAGCCAGCCTGGAGCGTGAGGGTGAGGCGTGAAGGCACAGCCCGTTGGCTGGCGGGGGGAGCTGACAGGCTGGACAGAGCTAGGCCTGCGGTGCAGGAGGCGGAGGTCTGAGTGGGCGGCAGAGGCTCAGGTAGGCTTCATGGACGCTGAGCTGGCAAGGGTCAGCAGGTGGGCTGAGGCTGGCAGGACCCCAGCCTTCCCAAGCCAGAGGACTTCCTGGCAGGGCTGGGGAGTTCCGGGTCCCAGACTCACCTGGGGCCCTGGTGGCCTTGCCCACGAGGGTGGGTCAGTCAGTGAAGAACCACCAGGTCCTGAGGACAGCCAGTTTCCCAGCCTGGGGCGGGCCTGCGGCCTGGGGCCCCGACTCAGAGGGAGCGGCGCCAGCTGAGAGCCAGGAGATGGCCATCGCAGCTTTGTGGGGAACGTGAGATGCCCCGGAGGCCCCGGTCACTGCCTGATGAATGCTGAGGGAGCCCGAGACGCTGTCAGCGCTGCGAGAGCAGCCCGTGAGCAGGGGTGCAGGCTGGACGGGTACGCTCTGCCCTGACATGTATCCATCCCCCGGGGTCCCCAGACTCTGAACCAAGATGAGATGGAACTGACGTGGGTCTGCCCTGTGGGTTCTCAGCAGCCAGACAGGGAGACGGGGGCTGGGCACGGAACTCGAGCTTGAGGAGGCCTCCTGGAGACGGCAGTGCCTCGGGGGAGCCCCAAAAGATGAGGCTGAGTCGGGGGACAGACGAGTGTGTGGTCAGAGGGACTGGCCAGGACCCAGACCTGGAGGCAGGAGGGGCGCCTGTGTTGAGCCGCCGGTGGCTCCTCTGGGCTGGTACATGCAAGTGGGCCTGCCAGGCTGGGGGTGGGGAGGGCCTGGCGATTACTATGAGCTCCAGCCCCTGGCTGAGGTAGGACCCAGAAAAGCAGCACCAGGGTGGCACCTGGTGCAGGAGCCAGGTGCAACGCTTAGGAACTCACTGCGTATCCCAGCAGGCTCCCTGGACGAGGCGGCTCAGCAGAAGCCTTGATCTGTGGATCAGTGGTCAACAGGGGGTCAACAGTCAATAGTGGGAGGTGGGAGGTAGGCACTCTGGATGTGTCCCATACGATCCCGCAGGGGTTGTGCCTGGAATGGGTGGTCTGGGGAGCACAAAGGCCAGGCTGAGGGAGCCCCTGCCTGCAGAGACACCGTGCCCACTCCCTGTTCCCTCACCAGGGTGATCTGTGCCCACTCTGGCTTCTTTCTGCTGTGTGGGAGGACACCTATGAGTCACTCACACTCCAGTGTGAATTAGCCCATCAAACCCCAGGGGACCCCAAGGCACAGTCCCATAATAGCGCCTGCTCTGTGGGCTGGTGGGAGGCATCCTGAGCGCAGTGAAGGCCCTGGCTCCGTGGGCAGGCCGGGCTCTCCACGGCCGTCCCTGATGTGCCATAAGCATGCGGGGCCCCGGGCTGGGCACGGTGTGCCTGAGGTCCCTGGACATCACCGGGGGGCTGGTGCCACTTCAACAGAGGGGGCCGCAGCTCTGAGTGGCCTGGAGGGAATTTGCCCAGGAGGGGAGCAGACCTTGGCCCCCGATGCTCCCTCCCTCCCCGCAGGGAGCCAGCCGGGGGTTCCCACAGGCTGAGCCTCCTCCCATCTACCCTGGGCCCCGGGGGAGGTCCCTGGTGGGGCTTCCTGAGCTGGGTGGGGCCCAGCTAACTCCCCAGGCTGCCTTCTCTGAGCCACCTGACCTGGGCACCAGGATAAGGTGAGGCTCCTGCCCGGGTGCTGAGTGAGGTGGCTGCCCCAGGCGGGGTTGCAGGGCGCTGCGGTTCACGGTCTGAGTGTGGCTGGAGGGGAGTGCTGGGGAGGGGGGCAGTCCCCAGGGCTGTGGGCCCCTGAGTGAGGAGGGAGCTGGGGGAGGTCTTGAGCAGAGGACAGCGTGTCCTGGCACATTTCAAATGATGGCGGGGGACAGATAGGCGGCGGAGGGCAGGGCGGAAGCTGGTGGTGAGGGGGGTCCCGCTGGGCGGTGGCCGCAGGGCGGGGAGCAGCAGTGACTCTCGCGTCTGCAAGGCAGGCCAGACACCCCTGGGTCTGCAGGTGTAAGCCGCAGGGGCGGGGGCCTGTGGGTCACCACCAGGCAGCAGGGCCTCGCTTGCCCACCCACAGCAAGTCCCGGCCGGGTGCTCCGTTCCCACCAGGGTGTGGGCAGTGGGGAGCACCAGCCGGGCCCCCCTCTTGCCCTCTCAGAGCAGGACACAAGCGTGAGCATCAGGCCATCACAGGGCAGGAGGACCCTCCAGCCGCAGGCAGAGGTCGCGGGTCAGGATGGCTTTGCTGTGAGAGCCGGGGCACAGCCCGTGGCTACGGGTGTGGGGGATGAGCTGGCCAGGCCAGGCCCAGCTGACAGGCATGCAGGCCGCAGATAGCCACTGGGGGACACGTTCTCAAGGACCACTTGGGGTGGGCGGGAGTGGGTGGGGAGGCGGGAACGGGAGGCCAGCTGCCCAGGGAGCAAGATTGGCGGGTGAGGCTGGCACGGGGGTGGGGGGAAGAGGCAGGGTGTATTCAGGACTGACCCCAAGGCGCCGGGGGCTGGGGGTAGCTAGGGGAAACTCAGGTCTCAGCGCAGGGTCAGGACGCACGGCGGAGGCTGTGTTTAGAGGTTGCTGGCTCTGTCTGAAGTAAAGGAAATTGTCCTTTGGGTTTGGTGACACGGGGTCTGGCAGGAGCAGGGTAGGAGGAGCCCACGGTGAGGAACTGGTGGCCTACAGGGGGGTGGGCAGTGCTGGACCTTTCCGAGAGCACATGCGGGGGGCACAGCTCTGTCCTAGGGGCTGTGGTCCAATGGGGCAGGTGTGGTCGTGTCCTGGAGGCCCTGGTCTCACGGGGCAGAGACAGCCTCTCTCTGGGAGCTCTGCTCTGAGGGGCCCAGCGCCCCCTACACCCTTGTCTCCACTCAGGGAGGGAGGGGCCGCGGCTCCAGCTCCTTCTCTGGCTCTGGACCTGGGGGCTGGGGTGGAGCAGGTGTCCTTGACCCAGATTCCCCAGGCCTGGGCCCAGGAAGGGGGGCCTGGCTCTGTGACCCAGATATTCCCAAGTTTCTGAAGCTCAGTGAAGAGGCAGACAGCGGTCTCCGGCACGCGGAGCGGTCGGGGAGAGGGCGTGCAGGGAATGAGCTGCCTGTGTTGCAGAGGTGGTAATGGCGTCACGGCAACAGGAGGGATTTCTGTCAGAGGTCGTCGGTGTCCCAGGATGTCTGAGAGGTTTTTTGAAGGAGGAGGGCTGAGTGTGCCCGCGCTTTCCCATGTCAGGGTGGGTGTGCCTGGGATGCTGGCGAGGATCCTCCCGTCAAGGGACCTCTGCCCACCCGTCCTGCTCCAGCGGGTCCTCCGCTGTGCCCGGCCCAGACCAGAGAGCTCAGCTAAGGGCCTGGGGAGGGGCCGTACACCATCCTTGAGGGCCCCTTTCAGACTGACCTCTCAGAGCCCAGCGGTTCAGATGCTGTAGGCCTTGTCGGGGGCATGGGCTGATCAGATAGATAAAAAACTGTAATCTGGGCCCTTCTGTCGTCGTGCTCCATGGCTTCAGGCAATCACCCCACTTCTCTGAGCTGTGATCTCTGCATCTACACAGCTGAGCTGAGGATCACTGCAGATTGCATGACAAAATGCACACGAAGCTACGGATATTGAGGTGGGGCAGGGGCAAGGAGTGGGTCCCCATCCCTGTCGTGTGTCAGGAGCCCAGGCACATTCCCCCCGGCCCGCTGGAGCCCGGGGGGCCCCGCTGTGGGGAGGCGCCAGGGAGCCCACCCGCAGTCCTGCAGGGTCTGGGCAAGCTGAGCAGCTGCCCGCCTCCGGGGCTGCCCACCCCAGCGGCCAGCTCTCTGGACCAGGGTGGATGCCTCCTCGTGTCCTCCGTGGTCTGAGGCTGAGCCCATCGGCAGCGGGCAGTGCCCCTCGCCTTCCCCTCCTCTGGGAGGCTGATAAGCTAATTAGTGCCCATGGCAGGAGCCTTGTGGGGCCAGCCACCAACCGGGGCTGGCCTTCTCCCAGGAGGTGGCCGGCAGCTGTCAGCCTGGCGCCCAGCAGACCCGCCAGCGCTGCCTGGGAACCTGCCAGGCTGCTGGCCCCGGCCGGCCCAGCTCCCCTCGCCCCAGGCCTGGGGTGCTGTCCTCTCCTGACCCTCCCAAGAGCCTTCAGCGGGCAGAAAAGCTGGGGTCAGGGTCCCCCCCTCCACTCAGAGAAGTGCCGAGACAGCATCCATGCCTGGGCGGTGGAGATTAGAGCTGAGATTTGAACCCGGGATGGCCCGGCTGGCCACAGACTCTGGCTCTTAGGATCAGGCACGTGGCCGACGTTGTGGACAAGTGTGAGAGACGGAGGTGCTGTCTCCCGGCTGAAACGGCCCCGGGAGGCCACCTCCCCCAAGCGCCTGGGGTCTTGGGACTTCTGGCCTCTACTGTCTTGGCCCTTTGGCGTCTGGTCCGGGGCTTGCATGCCCCATCCCAAGTGTGAGGACGGGGTGCCCCAGGGGTGAGAGGGACCGGGGGCAGCTGGGGCTCAGTACTCTGCACCCCTGTCCTGTGTGATGCTGGGGGATGACGGAGACGGGGTGTGATGGGCCCAGGGCAGCTGAGTGAGGCCTCGATGCCCCTCACCAAGGGGGCAGGAGGACCAGGCTAGGCCTCCCAAGAGGCCCACTCTCCAGGACCCCATGCTCCCTTTCCCCATCCTCCATCACCCAGGTCTTCTTTCTGGCCCTGTGGCTATCGAGATCTTCTTTTCCAGAGAAGGAAGGGGAGAAGGGTCTCTAGCGAGGCCTAATAGGTTTTGACTTCCACTCGGCTCAGCAGACAGTAGCGGGGTTCAGGTGGGCTGAGGCAGGCGGGCTCATGCAGAGGCGTGGTCGGGAGCCGAAGAGGCAGAAGCCCCCAGGACCCTCCCGTGGCTTTCCTTACGGAGGCCCCCTAAGATGGAAGAGCTTTGGATACCCCAAACTCTGGCCCCCAGGGCTCCGGCCCCAGTGCCCAAGAGAGAGATGTCCCTTCCCCTCCCTGCATTTCAGAGATGAACAGACAGTGTGGGTGGGAGGCATCTTCTGGGGCCACAGAGCCCTGATGCATCCCTCGGAGCTAAGGCCTGGCCTCTGCCTAGCTGTCACCTTGGGCTGCCTCAGTTCTCCTCCTCTGTAAAATGGGAGCAGGTCCCTACCCGTGGGGGAAGTGAAGAGAGAACAGCAGATTCCAGGGCCTCCAGCAGGTCCAGAGCGTGTCCCTCCTCCCCTGGGGCCTGACGCTCAGAAAAGAGATTGTGTAACATCTCAAATTCAGCACAAGCTGCTCTGGGTTCCGGGATGCCTGTGGCCGAGCCCCTCTGCTTTCCTGAGCGTCCATGTGGGTGCTGGGGAGAAGGGCAGCTGGCTGGGTGCCCCGCGTCATCCTCTGGACTGCCCCCTCCCCGCAAACCGAAGCTCGGGCTGGTACCTGATTTCCCAGGTGATGCAGCCAGGAGGGAGCCCAGGGTGGTGGCTTGTATCCAGGTGTCGAGCAGAGGCCCTCTCGGTGTCGGGGTGAGGGGTGGGTCGTGGCTCCCCTGGAGGAGTGCAGGGTGGAGTCACTCACCCCATACAGAAGGGCTGGGATGGGAGAGGCAGACTGAGGCCTTTGAAGGCGCCTTGCAATTCCCAACTGCTTGGGCTGGGGCCGAAGGATCTAGGGCTGGCCGTGTGTAGACCCTGGCCACAGAGACCTGGAATTTTCCCCCGGGAAGACTCCGGGTCTGAGTTGTGAGCAGGAGGAGAGGGGCTTTTTCAGCCCTAGGGGCAGGAGTCCCCTCCCAGCTGTGGCTCCTGAACCACCGTTTCAGTCTCAGCTCTTCAGGCAGCCTGGAGCCCCCTAGCCTGCAGGTCCAGGGCCCTGGGGCAGACACTTGATGGGCACCTTCTGCCTGCGTGCCTGGCTGGATGCTGCCGGACAAGTGGGCCGGCCTGGGGATGGGGAACTTGGATCAACAGCGACTGGTTTGCAGAATAGCTCAGTCCGGCGCACTGAGGCCCTAACAAGTGTTCGTTTCAAGGGAACCCGCGCCACCCCAGCGGCAGACAGCAGGAGGGCCTTGGGTCAGACGCCAGGGGGCACGTTCTGGCTACGCGGCCCGGCCCCGGAGGTGGCTGTGGGGGCGGGGCGGCCCCAAGGTCACCAGCGCGACACGAGGCCCGGGGCGGGCGGCGCAGGGCGCCCCTCACCCGGCCCGGCCCGCGCGCGCACCGCAGGCCGCCGCGGCCCCCGGCTGGCGCCCCGCTCCACGTGCGCCCACGCGCCCCTCCCTGCCCGGCGCTGGGGCGGGGCGCTCTCCGGGCGCAGGGCCAGGGCTCGGCGCCCCGCCGGCCCCGCCGGCCCGCGCTCCCGCGAGTCGCTCTCCCGTGGCTCGGCGGCGGCGGCGGCGGCGGCGGCCATGGGGCGCGGGGCTCCGGGGGCCGGCGGGGCGCGCGCGGCGGCGGGCGCAGGTGCGGGCGCGGGCCGGAGACGCGGGGCCGGGGCGCGGCCGGCCGCCGCTCACGCCGCCCCTGTCTCCCCTCCCCCCGTGTGTCCCGCCCCCAGACCCTCCTCCCCCGCCCCCCCGCAGCTCGGGCCCTGGTCGTGGCGCGGCTGCCGCACGGTGCCCCTCGACGCCCTCCGGACGCGCTGCCTCTGTGACCGGCTCTCCACCTTCGCCATCTTAGCCCAGCTCAGCGCCGACGCGGTGAGACCCCGGCCGGGCGCTTGGCGGGCGGGCGGGGGCGCGCGGGGAGGGGGCTTCCGGGGAGGACGGTCGCCGCTAGGGCCGGCGCGGGGAGGGGCGGCTGCACACCGATGCCCCCCGTGGCCCGGCCAGAGAGGCTCGGGCCTCTGGAGAGGGCGGGTGGGAGCCGAGTGGGTGGCGGTGTGGAGTTGGGGACTGGCCCTGAAGGAGCCAGGCTGGGGCCCCGGGGAGGGACTGACGGGTGAGTCTTCCGCACTCTCCTTGGGGGCTAGGACCCTGGAGAGAGCCGGTGCTCAGAGATGGGCAGCCCCCGCCAGGCGCTGGGGTTGCAGGAAGGCATGGCCTGGCAGAGCCAGCCAGGTCGATGCTGTCACTTGGCGAGGGTCTGTCCCCCAGCGGATGGCAGGGTCTTGGCCTGCCCTGGAGAGGGAGGGGGAGGAGCTGCCACCCTCCTTGGGGGGGTTCCCCACCCACCCCAAATGGACCCTGGTCTTCGGAGGCGCCTTCGTCCCCAGGTAGGGGTCCTGGATGGAGAGGGCGCTGGGCTTGGCCCAGGCCCGCAGCCCTCCCTGGGAAGGCCCCATCGTCTCAGGGGCCTCCTTTTTGTTCCCATGATCCTTGTGGGGGCTGCCAGTTTCTATGGCGACGGCATCTGGGGCCAGCTTGCTGGCTGGGGCCCTGGGTGCTGGGCCCAGCCAACCAGGGCTGGGGGGCGCTCTTGCCCAAGGCCGAGTTTCAGTCTCTGGACCCAGGAAAGTGGGGTACCCAGATAGGGGGTAGGGCCCACTAAGCCCCTGCATAGGGGGTAGGGTCTTTGCTTGTTGAGCCCCCAGGCCTGGCGTGGGAGGGTGCCCAAGGCAGCAGATGTGGAGGACATACAGGGAGGGGGACATGGATTTGGGGGTGTTTGGGGTAGTTGGCCCTCATCAGATGGGGGTGGCACCGCTTCCCCGTCACAGAACCCTAGTTTCCATGTGGAGGATGGCTCCAGACCTCTCTGAGAGCAGTCTGCCCCCTCCTTTGTCCTCGGGGACGTGGGGAGGGCAGGCAATGTCAGCCAGGACCCCCTAGAGGGTAGGAGCTGGGTGGGACCTTGGAGGTCATTGCCTCTAACTCCTCCATCCACCGGCAGGGAGGTCACAGTGGGGGCAGGTCTTGCTCAGGATCTTGGGGCTACGCTGCTGGACCCGGATCTGTGCTCTTGGCCCAGATCCCGGAGTGCCGTCCCCCTCAGGCTGTCCCCGTGACGTAACTGTAGGTGTTGCTGTTCTGGGGGCTTGGCCCTGAGGACAGCAGCCGGGGCCTTGCTGGAGTCACCTGGAAGAGGTGACTTTCTGCACAGGGAAGCAGCCCACTGCGCTGGGGTTCCCTGGGTCCCCTTGCAGCTTGAGCAGGCGGAGCAGGGCTGCCTTGGGAGCTGCTCTTCCTTGGGGGGTGGGAGGTGCTGGGGGGCTCTAGAACAGGGTGCGTTGCCCAGATGCCCTCTCCAAGTCTGAGGTGAGGCCCGCAGGAGGTCAGTGCTTCTCTAGTCTTGAAACACGGGGCTGTCCCTCACATGTGGCAACCACAGACTGGCCCTTGGTCCTTCTGAGCCTTGGTTTCCTCCCTGGAAAACGGAAGTGGCCTCTGCTGCTCAGGGTGACTGCGAGGGCTGTGCCAGTTGACAGGGACCTTCCTGGGCCAGGCCTGCAGCAGGCAGGCCCCCGCATCCTGAAAGGGTGGTCTCCTGCCGAGCCCGGGGCCGCCCAGCAGGGAGAGCGTTAGGTGAGGGGCAGGTGGGTGGCTGACGCTGGTGGAGCTTGGGGGTGAGTGTGAGGCCCAAGGGGCCTTTCTAGGAAGATCTGGCCTGGCACTGGCTCTCCCGAGGGTGAAAGGACAGGGCCCTGCGCCAGTGTGCACAGGCGAGCGCATAGCTCTGGTCTGTGAAGGGGTCTAGGCTGTGCCTGGGTCCGGGGGCGGACGGGGGGGGCGGGAAGCAGCCGCAGTCAGAGGGGCTTGTGGTAGCCTGGTCTGCATATAGGCGGGGACACCCGTGGGGACACCCCGTCCCCACGTCCCAGAAGAGGCAGCTGAATCCGGCAGTATGGGAGCTCTCAGCAGCCACAGAGCCACCCTTCGGCCATGGACCAAGAGCAGGCTGCCGGGCCTCCGTGAGCCTCATGGTCCTCCTCTGTCAGATGGCAGAGTAGTGGGCTGGGGCATGTGCTGCAGCCCTGAAGGCCTGGGCGTGGCTCAGAGGGGCGTCCCACCTCATGCTCAGCTGCCATCAGTACCTTCGCCACTCTCCTGTCTTTTCCCAGCCGGCTCCGGCCCCAGTGAGGGCAGCCCCAGAGGTGCTGATGGGGAAGGGCTGAGAGCGAGAGGGAGGCTGTTCCGGGCAGCCCATCCCTCTGTGTGCCCGGGGCTGGGCCCTCAGGGGGCATGACGTCTACTGGAGAGACAGCCCAGGTGGAGAGAGGGCCGCTCTGGGGGCTCTGCACCAGCCTCCTTCCTTCCCGGGGGTGGCTCGGGACACGGGCACGAGAGGCGGCGCGGAGCAGGGCCCTGAGGGATGAACAGTAGTTCACAGCAGCTCCAGGGTTGGGGGGAGCGACGGCAGCCCCTGGGAGGCTGAGAAAGGCAGAGATGAGCAGGAAGCAGGGGAGGGCGCTGGGTCCGGAGGGCCTGCCCGACGGGGGCGGGGGCTCTAGCAAGGAGTGTCACGCTGAGGTCAGTGGAGTTGGGCGGTGAGAAAGGGAGGTGAGAGGGTTGGGGTCCTACAGGGGTCCCACCAGCGTGAAGGCGGAATGACCCAGCCGGCAGGGGGTGGTGGCAGCGGGGAGCTGGGCCGTGGGGGTGGGTGCTGCCTGCCGGCACCCACGGAGTGGGGGTTGTGCGCTGGGTGTGGAGTCTGTCTGAGCCTGCGGAGGCTGCGCTCCTAGGGTGCAGAGCGGTCTTGGGGCTGGAGTCCAGAGCAAGGGCCCCAGAGAGGACGGAAGAGAAGGGGTACTGTAGTCACACCCCAGGAGCCAGGGAGGGCTTAGATCCTGGGGGGAAGGAAGCGAAGGGAGACAAGACCCTGGCATCCCCCCAACCCCAGCCCTGCCTGCAGCTGGAGTGTCAAGTCCTGGCTCTGTGGCCTGTGCCAGGCTGTGACCACGGGAAGGTTGAGTAACTGCTCTGAGTCACATCTGAGGGGGCGAGGCTGGGTGGGGACCGAACCTGGCGAGGTACTGGCAGGGTCCACACAGCCTGGCATGTGCTAAACGGTCTGCAGAGCACAGTGGCTGGTGGCATCGCTTCTGGCATGTGCCCGGAGCTGTGCGGCCGGCCTGACCAGGATCATGGCTCAGCGTGTGACCAGGACCAGGAATCAGTCAGTGCTGAGTCAGGGCTCGTCTGTGTGGGTGGCTGTGAGCCATGTGCGGTGCTGGAGTGGAGCTGGGTTAAGGACAGTGCCTTAGGAGAGAAGTTCAGGGCGCGTAAGGTGTGTGATGGTTTGGGAGAAGACGCGTGGCAGAAACTGACAGTAACCCTGTGAACCACAAAGGAGTAAAAGCCTGGGTGTGGGGTGGGAGGGGCCAGTGCCCTGCAGAGGCTCAAGGTAAGAGGATGGGCGGACAGATGTGGGACCAGTTCAGAGTGATTGTCCAGTCCTCACTGTGAGGAGCGCGGGAAGTGTTAGTCGCTCGGTCGTGTCCTACTCTTTGCACCCCCATGGACTGTAGCCCGCCAGGCTCCTCTGTCCATGGGATTCTCCAGACAAGATTGCTGGAGTGGGCTGCCATTCCCTTCTCCAGGGGATCTTCCCGACCCAGGGATGAAACCCAGGTCTCCTGCACTGCGGGCAGATTCTTTGCCATCTGAGCCACTGGGGAGATGACAGCTAAGCTGAGAGAAGAGCTGACCGTGTGGAGGGCAGGGAAGGAGCGCTGGGGTAGGACCAGCCTGTGCAAAGGCCCTGGGGCGGCATGCAGCTTGGCTAGGGAGCCCGTCTCCGGCAGGAGGCTGGCCTGCGTCTGCCTGCTCTCGGTGTGGACTGAGGCCCATCTCTCATGTTTGAGGTCTCCGGTCCAGCCCTCCCAGCAAGACCTTGAGGTCCCTGACACCCCTGTCCACCGCTGTGTCACCTGTCCCTTCCCCACACTGTTGAGAACCTGCAGGGTTAGGGCTGTCAGAAGCGACGGGCGAGCCAGGCAGAGAGGAGGAGGGCGTGGGCGGGTGGCTGCCAGGCCTGACGGGGGCAGATGGAGGCAGATGGCCACGGAGGTCGGGGCCAGAGCGGCCTAGGAGTGGGCCTGAGCCGCTTGCTCGGCCACCCGTGACTTGTGTGGCTGACCGGGGCCCCAAGGTTGCCCAGCGAGTTCAGGGGCGCTGGCTGGAGCCCAAAGTCCCCCTTCCCCAGAGCCCTCCAGCTCCCTGTGTGGAAACGCAGGAGCTGGTTCCAGAGCCTCACCCGGGCCAGCCCCCGGGGACAGCGGACGGCCTGGCTGACCTTGAACGACTTTCTCAATTTTCCAGGAGCCTGCCTGCCCAGGCTCCGTTCATGCAGCCAGTCACATTGACCGCCTGTCCGTGCTGGGCCTGGCGGAGGGGGGCTCCCAGATGTGAGGACAGCAGGCTCAGGGGACAGACAGGCACCCCCAGCAGTGGCTTGGGGCGTGGACAGCAGCCCTGGTGGGGGGAAGGGCCGTCCGGCCGCAGATGGAGCAGGTGGGAGCAGCTGCGCCCAGTGGGTGGGCCCTGGGGTGCCTGTGCAGCAGCCCCCAGACCATGGACTCCCGAGGAGGGTGAACGGTCCCATCTGGGGGCAGGAAGGGCCGCTGTGGCTTTAGGAGGCGACCTGGAGGCTCGCTCTGCATGTGCAGGGTCAGCAACGTGCCAGCCAGGTTAGACTTGGGCCGGGCCACGGAGGGGTCAGCTCTGCGGTAGGGGCCACCAGACTCCCCTTGTCCTCTGGCCCTTCCCCCCGGTCCCTCCCCCCGGCTCCAGGACTCACCCCCTCCTTCCTCTGGGGGGAGGCGGGTGGGAGGGGCTGCAGGGCCCCAGTTTGTCTCTGGGTTCCGGATGTAGAGGGACCGAGATCTTTCCTCAGCAAGCATAGGCCGCCCACTTTGGGGTCACGCTCACACGGGCTGCACACAGAGGCATGGGAATGGCCTGTCCGGAGCTCAGGGCTGCCCTGGGCCCCCTGGGAGGGGACGAGCCGAGACCAGAGGGCCCTGAGGCGTGTCTGGGTGGACGGAGCCGCGGGGCCAGGCTTGGAGTCTGAGGGCAGACTTGGGGCGCCCAGCATGGGGACGGTCTCACATGGAGGTGGCGTGGGCCTCAGAGGGCAGCTGCTGTTTGCAGAGCCCCGGGGTGGGCCAGGGTGGAGGGCTGGGGTCTGTGGCGGGTGTTGAGGGGCCACGGCTCCCCGCTAGAGCCGGGTCCCTGCCCTTGGCTGGTGCTGCAGAGCCACAGGGTCAGGGACAGCTGCCTTGGTGAGCTCACCTGTGATGCGGGGGGACCCTTCCTGAAATGCGGCGGGCGCTGTGCTTGGGCTTGCCACACAATTATGCCAGTGGGGGGCACAGAGACCCGTCGGAGATGAGACCCCGCCCCAGGGACCGCCTGGGGCGCTGAGGGCTGCTGTACGCGGGGCTCCTGGGGGTGCAGGGGGCAGGATCCCCCAGCGTCCCCCGCAGGCCTGCCCACCCCTCACTCTGTTCTCTGTCCCCCCCGGGACCCACAGAGCATGGAGAAGGTGGCCACACCGTCGGTGACGCTCATCGTGGGCTGCGGCGTGTCGTCCCTGACCTTGCTCATGCTGATCATCATCTACGTCTCCGTGTGGAGGTGACCGCGTGGGGGGTCCCCGGGAGGGGTGACTGGGGGATCCCCGGGAGGGGTGACTGCGCCCCATGGGGGGGTGGTCCCCGGGAGGGGTGACTGGGCGGCCCCCGGGAGGGGTGACCGTGGGGGGGGTCCCAGGGTGGGGTGACTGGGGGGTCCCCAGGAGGGGTGACTGCGCCCCATGGGTGGGCGGCCCCCGGGAGGGGTGACCGCAGGGGGGGTCCCCGGGTGGGGTGACTACGGGGGGTTCCCGGGAGGTGTGGAAGGGGTGACTGCAGTTGCCTTACCCGTCCTCCCATCGGGGAGGTGGCACCCCCCGCAGGTAGGGGTGGACGGTGCGGACTGCCCCCAGGAAGGATGACTGCGCTCCGTGCAGGGGCGGTCCCCAGGAAGGGGTGGCTGGGGCCGCCTTACCCCTTCTCCCATCGGGGTGGCCGTGGGCTGGGAGCCCAGAGCCGTCCTTCCCTCGCGCCTTCCCAGTTGGGACCATCCATCACCTTTGTCATCACCCCCCAGCCCTCCTGACTGCAGTCCCCTGGATGCTGGTGGGCAGCGGGGGGGCGCGGGGCAGCCCAGGGCGCCGGGCCTTCCTGCTCCTGCCCAGCCAGGTGCCCACAGGCCTCTCACAGAGGCTGCCTGCTCCCTCCCACCCTCTGAGTGGGCCCGCCCAGCTGAGCACCCTGTCCCATGACTGCTGGGCCCCGAGACCCCGACTTCCGTGCCTGTGGTCTGTCGCCACCTGGACGTGCCAGGCCACTCCCTGAGCCTGGGTGCGTGTGTCCAGTGGGAGCCTCTGCCGGCCCCTGCCCCAGGCTGCAAGCCCTCTCCACCACGGACCCCCGTGCCCGGGTGCTGTCTGGCTGGTGTTGGTCCCTTGGTCCCCAGGGGGTGGGGCAGTGTGGGGGCGACCCCGTCCAGCCATCAGCAGCCCTGGGATGGGGGCGTGTGTGCGCAGACTCCCTTTCCAGTGGGCCCTGAGGGGCAGGGGTTGGGACTGTGGGTCACCAAGGGTCAACCCAAGGTTGCCCCACCCACTGGGTCCAGCTCGATCCCCAGTGTGTCGGCTCCAAGGGCAGCATGACCGCAGCTGAGGCCCGCAAGGAGGGGTCGATGCAGCCACGGGGTGGTGTTGGGGGGGGGGGCGTGCCTTCCTGCCCCGCCCCCGCCCCCTCCTGCCCAAGGGCGGAGGCACCAGTGACCCTGAAATACCCGGCGCCCCTCCCAGCAGCCCCTCCTCGGACGTCGGCCCTGACCCACCGTGGGCCTGCTTGGCCCCCCGGCCCAGACCCTCCCCTGCGGCCGCTGTGGTTTACAAAGCACCTCCTTCGGCGTGTGGGGTGGTCAGGACCCCGTGGCCTCTGTCGAGTCGGTGACACGAGGAGCAATGAGGGTGCGGTGGAGGCAAGGGCCCCACAGGGAGGAGGCGGCCCAGCCTTCGTGGCCGCGGCGCCCAGCTCCTGAGGAGCTGAGGCCCTGCTGGGCATGGAGCACGCCACCTGCCCTCACCCACAGGTACATCCGCTCGGAGCGGTCCGTCATCCTCATCAACTTCTGCCTGTCCATCATCTCCTCCAACGCGCTCATCCTCATTGGACAGACCCAGACCCGCAACAAGGTGAGCGGCCTCCTCTGCGCCCTGGGGGGTGGCTCTCGTCGGTGATGGGGAGGCTCCACAGCAGGGCCCCAGGCCCTGGGGTGCTTGAGGCGGGGGCAGAGCCCTGCAGACCCCTCACTGTTCTGGCTGTCACCTGGCCAGGCGTGGGGACTGGGTGTCTAGAGTCTCTAGTGGGACTAGTGCTCTGAGATGACCGGCTCAAGCTCCAGCACGCTGGCCCAGTGTCGGTCCCAGGTCCCCCAAGCCTGTCTGTGCCTTGTGGTGTGGTCTCAGAGTCGCCAGCTGATGAGCGGGTGGGCTGGGGCCGGGGCTCTTGGGTGGGCTCCTGTGGCCTCTGAGGTGTCTGCAAGTGGGCGGGGAAGCCAGGGAGAGGGGTGTCTGTCCCTGGCAGCTTGGGAGTTGGGTCAGGCAAGCACACCCCAGGGCCTCAGTGCGCACAGCCTGTCTCCAGCGGTGGGGTGGGTGGCCCCTGGGTGGTGTCCTGCCTGGGGACTCGACCAGGTCGCGGCATGGGCGTGGGGCCAGTGAGCCAGTGCCTGCCTGCCCACCCGCCCTCGCAGGCCGTGTGCACGCTGGTGGCTGCCTTCCTGCACTTCTTCTTCCTGTCCTCCTTCTGCTGGGTGTTGACCGAGGCCTGGCAGTCCTACATGGCCGTGACTGGCCGCCTGCGGAACCGCCTCGTCCGCAAGCGCTTCCTGTGCCTGGGCTGGGGTGAGCGCTGCAGGGCGGCGGGGTGCCCCACCCGGCCCCCTCCTCGTCCCCCCTCACCCTCCGGCTCCAGTGGCCCCTCCAGCCTCCGCCTCCAGGGGGTCACCTGGCTCTGAGTGCCAGGTGAGGAATAACCTGGTGGTATGAGTAGATCCCAGGCGATGTCCGGGATTGACTTACGACGGGAAATGTTTCCTTCCTTATCTGAAGTCCAGAGGTGGCTGGGCAACCTGCTTTACTTGCTGGCCTGGCAGCCCTCGCCCGTTTCTGTGGGTTCTCGTCCTGGTCCACCTCGTGTCCTCTCTCTCACGTGCTCACTGTCATCCTCTGTTCAGGGGCTTCAGAGGCGCCTCGTCCCCTCCCCTCCCCCACCTGCAGAGCTGGGCCTTAGACGGTGGGGGTCCGTCCGACACCTTCTCTTTCTGCTCTTCTAGGGCTCCCTGCGCTGGTCGTGGCTATTTCTGTGGGATTTACCAAGGCCAGAGGGTACAGCACCATGAACTAGTGAGTTGGGGTGGGGTGGGACGTGGTGGAGGCCGCGCGGCTCCCCCAGACCCTCCCACCACCCTGGAAGGTGAGGGCTGGCTGGGCACCTGTCTCAGCTGAGAACGCCGAGGCCTGGCGAGAGCGGGGGCCCTGGGAGCTGGAGGCCAGGCCCGGGGGTAGCCCTCTGCCCCCTGTCCGCCAGCTCCTCCTGGCGGTGGGCAGCAGGCTCAAGAGAAACAGGCCTCGGGTGGTAGGAGCCCCCGTGTCCTCAGCTGCTTAGCCCCTCAGAGCTTCCGTTCCCATCTGCATGACAAAGGGTCCAGGTTTTCAGGAGTCTGTATGACCCCTGCGGCTTCCCTGGTGGCTCAGACGGTAAAGAATCTGCCTGCAATGCAGGAAACCTGGGTTCGATCCCTGGGTTGGGAAGATCTCCTGGAGAAGGGCATGGCAACCCATTCCAGTATTCTTGGAGAAGCTCATGGACAGGGGAGCCTGGTGGGCTACAGTCCATGGTTTGCAGCGAGTCGGACACGACTGAGCGACTCAGCACAGCACATGGCCCCTAGTCGGCGGGGGGGGGGGGGGGGGGGGGGGGGGGAGGCGGGGGAGGCGCAGGGTGGAACGTGGCGGGGCTGTCTCATGGATGAAGTCACTGAGGCCTTGAAGGTTCAGCCAGCCCAGGTCCAGGGGCCTTGAATGCCAAACCAGGATGCCATGTGGCTTCCTAGGGTGTGGGGCGAAGAACCGAGGCCTGGGAGACTGTGGCTGTGGATGTGGGGAGGAAGAGGGCAGCGATGTGCAGAAGAAGGGGCTGCACAGGCCCGGCTCCCTGGGGAGCCCAGGGGGCCAGGACATGACCAGGCCCTGGGGCAGGCATCTCCTGCACTTGACTGGGGACCCTGGCGGGGGTGGGGGCTGTGAGTACCGGGAAGGAAGCATGGACACTGACCCCACAGCTGAGAGGAAGGAACACCAGTCTACCCGGCTTGGGGACAGATCAGGCAGAAGTGGGACGTTGCAGTGGGGTTCTGAAGGATGAAGATGAGTGTGTTTGGCAGATAGCATGGAAGCTCAGGGCAGATGAAACAGAACACGGGGGAAGAAGAGCAGCCCTCCCTGGGCTCAGGGCTCCTGGGGGCCACCCGGCTGGTGTCCAGGAGACTTAGGGAAATAAGTGTGGTGGCGCAGAGGGCTCAGGTCCTCCCGTGAGCAGGAGGCCCGATGCTGAGGCCTCGGGCCTGCCTGGGTTGAGCGGGCAGGAAGAACTCCAGGCCAGGGACCCAGCCTAACATTTTAGCATGATGCCAAGAGAAAGGGTCGGCATGTGAGATCGGGGAGGGTCTGCAGGGGGAGGTGGGGAGCCCAGGCCTGGGGGAGAGTCGGGGGAGGGGGACCGTCAGGGCTTCCGGAACCCCGTGCTCTGGACCGATTCCACCCGTGAACTTCACCTGTCCGCCGCCTGGGGGCTCCCTCGAGTTGCGAAGCCAAAGAATTAATCCTGCGCAGTGTCCTCGCTTGCTCCTGCCCCTTCTGGGCTTTGCACCTGCCCGCCTGGAAGCTGATGGGGCCCAGCCTGTGCCTGGGTGGGGTCGTGTCTGGCCACTAACCAGCCTGCCTCCCTCCCCCAGCTGCTGGCTCTCCCTGGAGGGGGGACTGCTGTACGCCTTCGTGGGACCGGCCGCGGCCGTCGTGCTGGTAGGGACCCCTGCCCCTTGCCTCCCCTCGAGCCGAGCCTCCAGTTGCGTCTGCTTCCCCATCGGGGTCGCCCCTGTCACCAGGGGCTGGCAGGGCCCACAGAGCAGCCAGGGCGCAGAGGCTGGGCCAGCGGCCTCCTGTGTCTCTGGGTGCAGCTTGCCTGGTGGCTGTGTAGCGGCCGTGTACCTCTCGGGAGGCCTGTGCGGGTGTGTGACCGTGAGGGGATGGTGGGCAGACAGATGGCCAGGCCAGCAGAGATGTGACCACACGGGGGTTTTTTTTCCTCAACTGGTCATTCACTGGAGGAAGGAAGCCCCTTCCCTTGCCCCCATGCCTCCTGGCACTTCCTTTCTGTGGTTCCCCTCCCATTTGGTGAGGATGGCAGTGCCCCGGGCACACAGGGTTACCATCCCTGGGTCACCGGTGAGCAGGGAGAGACTGGAGATCTGAGCCCATCTCGCCCTCCTCTCCCACCTGCCCCCAGGAAAGGGCATCGCTCTGCAGGGTCCTGCTCACCGGGCTGGGCCTCACTGCCTCATTGTCAGACCTGAGCCAGGCTGGGGGCGCAGACTGGACTTGGAGAGGAAAGTGAGGCCCAAGGCACCCAGGGGAGGCTGAGCCTGCAAGGGATGGGAGATGGGGGAGCCAGAGGGCAGACAGAGTTGGTAGGCAGGATCTGTGGGCGGCCCCCAGGCCCCTGCCCCCAGCCCCAGCCCGCCTGCTCCTTTAGTCTGGAAGACTGGTAGGGAGGGAGGCCCCATGCTCTGCATTTCAGTGCTACTAGTCAGTGGGCTGGGCCTCCTAAGGGCCCGGGGAGGCGGGCTGTCAGAGGCAGGAGTCCCCCACGTCGCTTCCCACTGTGCAAGGAGGGCAGGCTGGTCCTGGTCCTGACCCGCTGTGCACTGCTGCCTGGGGCCCTTCCTGTAACACGGGCTGGTTGTTCAGTTGCTCACATGTGTCCGACTCTTTGTGACCCTATATGGACTGCAGCACGCCAGGCTTCCCTGTCCTTCACCATCTCCCGGAGTGTGCTCAAACTCATGTCCGTTGATAGGTGATGCCACCCAACCATTTCATCTTTGGTCGTCTCCTTTTCCTCCTGCCTTCAGTCTTTCCCAGCCTGAGGGTCTTTTCCACATGTAACGCGGGCACACGCAGGTAAAGGAGGACACAGAGCTGCTGTAGGCAGGGTGGCAGCCGCTGGTGTCCTGCCCACCCCGCCCCAGCCATGGCAGAAAATGAGGTCACCCACGAAAGCCGCTCTCAGCCAGAGGACGGGAGGCAGGGACAGGCCTGCCGCTGTGTGTGCGGCCATGAGCACTTGGAGCTGAGGGGGCCCAGGGAGTCGGTCTTCCCAGACCTCTGGGCCTAGGGTCACGGGTCCAGGGACCCCTGGAATCCCAGGGTCTCTGAAATGCAGAAACCTGGCTAGGGGTCAAGCAGCCTCTGCAGAGTGGAAGCCTGAGGGGAGGGCATTCCAGGGAGAGGGGAGACCAGGGCCTGGTGGCCGGTGGGGACGCTGGGGACAGCCTGTCTCTGTCGCGGGCGGCAGTGTGAGCAGTAGAACGAGACTTGCCTCGGCTCCCAGAAGCATTTCCCAGGGCAGGTGCCCAGTGGTAGCAGGTTCAGGGAAGACCTGTGGGGCGGCGGTCCTGAGTTAAGGTCTCTGAAGGACTGCCCCGTGTGGAGAGCAATGTGGCCCCAGGCGGAGCCAGGATGGGGTGTCCTGAGACGGCGTCAGGTCGGGCTCGAGCTGGGCGAGCTCGTTCGTGGGACGCACATGAGTTGCCGGGATGCTAAGGATGGGGGCGCAGGGTGAGCCTGGGCGTGGCAGCAGCTGGACTGGTGGTCACCTGCGGGCCCTTCTGTGGTCTGCGCAGGACAGGTGCCCCGCGGGGCGTTACGGCCAGCCTACTCGCGTGCTTGACCGCTCCAGGCAGGGGCCGATTTGCTCCGACCGCAGCTTGACCTCTAGACTCCATCCCAGATGGACTCCTGGCTTCACAAACTGCTGTTAATCCCAGGAGGGGTGGCAGTGGGCCTGGGGACCTGTCACATGGGAGATTTGGGGTCTGGCAGGACCGTCTCGGGTGGAGAACCCCCGCTAGGGACTGGGGCTCCAGGAGGGGACGACAGGGCAAAGGGACCAGAGTTTGGGTGGAGCTGGTAGCTCCCCCGTCCCCGGGGGGCTTTGCATCCTCCCTGGAGCTCCTCTCCTCACCCGCAGGGGGCCATGCGACGTCCCATGCTGCCCGGGGCTGGGGGGCCAGCCCCAGTGCCCCTGGGGCACCCCCCCACACCCACTTCCCCCCGCCCTGCAGGTGAACATGGTCATCGGGATCCTGGTGTTCAACAAGCTCGTGTCCAAGGACGGCATCACGGACAAGAAGCTGAAGGAGCGGGCAGGGTAGGACCGGGCAGCCGCACCGCGCCCCCCTTGAGTCGGGATGACCCGGAGCCCCTGCCCCCACCAAGTGGGTCGGGAGATGGAGGCACGGAGTCCCTGACAGAGCAGGGGCTTCACGAGTTCTCAGAGGCCATGAAACTGACTGCTTCCCAAGACCCCAGGCCCACAGGGTGGAGGGCGGTGCGCCTAGCCTCTCCCTGCCCCTCTGTGGTCGGCTGGCCCTGAACTGGCACAGCGCCCCATCCTTGCAGTGCCTTCAGCACGGGGAGGGTGCGGGGCCAGGTGGGATGCTCCTCCTGCCTGGGGAGCCAGCCCCGAGAGGGTGGCACCGGGACAGGCCCGCGGCGCTTGGGCAGGCAGTGCCCAGGGGCTGCAGTGCCCAACCTGGACAGAGGCACGTGGGGGTGGGGCGATGCTCCTCCAGCTGTAGGGGCCGGGAGCCCCCTGGGGTCACGGACGGGGCCTGTCCCGCCCCAGCGCCAAGCCCTCCTTGCCTCACCTCTGCCCTGGCCAGTGTCTGTGTGGGGGTCCACGCCCCTCCCCACCCCACTCTGTGTCACTCCTGCCTGGTCTGCGTCTCTCTGTCTCTCTCCCTCGCCTTGTCCTGCTCTTGCGGTCCCCGTGAACAGAGGTTCAGGAGCCCTTCCCCATGGGCCCCTGGCGGGCTCTGTCCCGGTTAGAAACCTGCTCTGGGGGAGGCATGTGACCCTGGAGGGCCCGCAGGGGCTGGGAGCCAGCCGGCCTGGCTGTGGGCCTGGGCCCTGCACGGCCTGGGCCTCTGCTCTGAGTCTGCGAAGTGGGGGCTGTGAAGCATCAGCCACGCTTGCTCCGGGAACGGTGTAGCACGGGCCAGGGCGGCGGCGAGGCTGGGCCCGTCCGCCTGTGGCGCTGTCCTGTTTGTCTCCTGCAGTGACTCGTGAGGCAGGGTCTGCAGTCCTGCTCCCATCTCACAGCAGTGCAGACCGAGCCTGAGGTTGGGGGGTGGCGCAGGGGGCAGGGGGCAGGTGGAGCAGGGCTGGAGTCAGGTCAGGCCGCCTGCCCCGTTGGGCCTCCCCCGGGTGCAGTGGTGCCAGGGCTCAAAAGCCCAGCTGGACACCTGTGGGCCTGACCCCAGCACCCCACCCTCTCAGTGCCAGCCGGGGGGCTGCTGCCCAGGTAGCTCATAGGTGCCCCCTGGGACCATCGAGCGAATCCCTCCATCTTTGGCTGGGGCAGCGCCTGGTCCTGCTGGATGTGCAGGACCCGAGGGCGGGGACCATGGCCTCGGCCAGGTGCCCCGCTGCTTGGTGTGAATGTGGGCAGCTCACGTCACGCTGTGCTGAACGTGGGTGTACACGGGCCCGGGCTGTCCCTGCCCTGCGGTCAGCCGCACCCAGCCTCAGAGCCCGCACTCGGCTCTCCCTGCCACCTAGCAGGTCCAGGACCCCGGATGGAAAGAGACCCAGGGACCCCTGGCCCCCATCCTCACCCCTGCCCTGGAGCCTCGCCCCCCCAGACCCCGTCCCCCAACCTGGGGAGGCTCGGGCTGGACGCCCTCTGATTAGTTTTGGGGCTTCACCCCTCCTGCTCCCCCTGCCTGTTTCCATGAGAACAGTTTTGCTCTCGTTTCAGTCTGTTAATTTCACTTGCAGTCAGCTGCCCCGGGCCCCACCTCAGGTGCCCCCCGAAATGTGCCAAGTGTGCAGCCCTCTCTGAGGCTGAAGAGGCCGCCAGTCACGCCACGTCAGTGCCACCCCTCGCCCGCCCGCGGGCTCTGCGCCCTGCGGTCACATCTCGTTCGTGTTACGCTTTCTGTCCTTCGTGTCGTCTCTGCTGTCCCCTCTGGGCCTCGGCAGCCCCCCCCAGTCTCCTCATGCTGCGGTCCCGTGGTCCCTGCCCGGCCCTTCTTCTCCCTTCCCATCCTCCAGGGCCTCGGGGAACCAGCCAGGCCTGAGGGCAGGGAGCCGGGCTGGGCCTCTGGCTGTGAGAACATGGTCTGCTGGTGGCCGTCGTCAGAGTGTGGTCGTGCTGGGGTCACCGTGCTCCGCTTGAGTGTGGTGGAGTGTGGGAGGAGTTGTGTGTTGGTCGGGAGTTGCAGTGTGTGAGAGGCCGCCACACCTGTGGAAACCGGGTGTGTTGGGGCAGCTGGCCTGTTTGCTGACCCTGGCTGCCTCCAGGGGCTGCAAGCAGGGCAGGGGCAGTGCAGCCTGGGGGCTCAGATGACCTAGGAGCGTCTGGTCGTCTGGTCCCCAGAGACAGAGGTCCCCGGAACCCTCCTGGGGGAGAGCCCACCTGGCCTCTGGACACTCGGGGTGGAGACGCAGCATCCTCTGGAGGGGGATGGGCTGCCCCTCTGTGCTGGGGTCCACAGCCCGGACACCTGGGGCTCAGCTGAGCCCCTCCGTTGTTCTGCAGGCAGGCAGGCCCGTGGGGCGGAAGACAGCTTCAGCTGTGACTCGGGCTGTGCTGAGAGGCTGTCCTCGGACCCCTGGGGGACGTACTGGGCAGGTCGCACGGGAGGTCAGTGGCAGTGGGCCTGCCCAGCCCCATTCACGCCCAGACCCCTCCCCCAGGGGCATCTGACTTTCCCACAGGGGCGGCTATGCACCTGCCCCTCCTCCTGCCCAGCGGTCACACCTGGACCTGCACGCCCACCCCCCACACCCCCCCCACCCCCCGCCGGCTGCGAGGCAGAAACGCTTCAGAAGCTGAGGAGGATGGACTGCAGGCCTCTGAGTAATTTACAGGTCCCCAGGCCCCGGCCATCTGCCAGCCGGCTGCAGCACCTGGCTGTCAGCGCCAGGCCTTGGGCCCGGTGGACAATGGCTCAAAGCAGGATGAAGCGTTTCAATGGGGGAGGCCCGGGCCCTCTTGCTCGGATCATGAGGGGGTGGCTGGGCCCGGGGTCCGGCTTGAGAGGGCCTGCCGTGGAAGAGAGGAGGCAGACGGCAGGGCCCTGCCCACCCTGGGGGGAGACAGGCCCAGGCCGGGACGGGGCCCCGTCATGGGCTCTGAGGCGCCGGGCCAGGCGTGGGCACGGCAGGCGGGCGTAGAGGGTACACAGCCTGCGGCGTGTGCCCGGCCCGGGGGCTTCCACCTGGCCCCCTTGTTCTCAGCGCCAGTGGTCTGGGGGGCCTGTGAGGCGACGAGAGAGGCCAAGTCTAGCTCTGGAGGCCCGCCGTGTCCAGGGAATGTGCCCAGGGTGGGGGGCCGTCCCTGGGGTGGCCTTAAGGGATCCCCTGGGAGGAGACACGGGGCTGGCCCTGAGGTGGGGACCCGAGCCCTCGAGACGGCCGGGCAGGGCAGGGGGAGGACGTGGAGGCCCGGGGAGGCAGGTGTGGCCGGCGTGCTCCGTCCCGGTTGATGAGGGCAGTTGTCCCGCGGGGCTGGGCCCCTCACGGGTGGTCCGTTGCAGGGGTGGCGCAGCCTTGGTGGGATCTCACTGAGCTGTCTGGAGGCCCTGCCAGCTTGGGGCTCAGGGACCTAAGGGGACCCCAGCCTTTCTCCCACCAGCTCCCCCCGGTGGCCGCCCGCGGCCCTGCCCCACCTACTCCTGGGGAGAGAGGCCCGCCAGAGCCCCCTGTGGGCAGTCACCGCAGAGCCCACCCTGGCTGCGGTCCTCAGGCCCGGCAGCCCTGAGAGTGGCAATAGCGGCAGGGACAGGGCGTCAGGCAGGTTTCCTAACACTGTCCCCCAGGATCCTGCTGGTGCACTTTCTGTCCCCACACAACCTATTGACTCACAATGTCCCCACTGTGGGGACAAGGAGACAGCCCAGAGTGGCCTCCCGTGTAGCCCATGCGGGTGCAGAGGGTGATGCCTGCCTCAGAGGTGCTCCTGGAGGACTTCCTGGAGGAAGGGGCAAAGGCTTCAGGACAGGGCAGCTGCTCCCCTGGGGAGGGCAGAGCAGGGCCCGCCAAGAGGGGGATGCCCCTGTTGTTTCTGTTCCTGTCTGTCTGTCCTGTCCCTTCCCCATACGGCCCTGTCTGTCTGTCGTCTGTCTTCTTTCCTCATAGGTCCACTCCTTCCTTCTCCCTGAGGGGTCCTCCGGTCCCCCCACCCCTGACCCCACTGACCCCAACCCTGTCTCTCTGTTCAGTGCTCAGAGGCTTGGCCAGATGCCCTCCCCTGCGGCCCTCCTGCAGTCCTGGCCCTGGGCCTCTGGCTGGGGCTGGGGGCCCTGGGAGGAGACCCCTTCTCCCCCAGCTCACCCCTCCCTGCAGCATGCGTGTCTCCCTCCTGGGGCCTCCAGGACGGTCAAGCACCTGCATCTTCCAGAGACCCGTCCCCCCAGCCCTCACTGCCACCCAGCCGCTTGGGACCCCCGTCCCGTGTCCCCAGCTGCCCCGCGAGCCCCCAGCTGGGGGTGTTGCTGGCAAAGTAGGCTCCCCAGGAGAGGAGGCAGCCGGGCTGGGTGGGGGGGCGGGTTTCTCCGGTTGGGGGAGAGGGTGCGGCAGGGACTGGCCCGGGAAGGGAGGTAAGCCTGAGCCCAGGAAGGGAGGTGACCCGGCCTGTCCCCGGGGCAAGCCCGGCGGGCATCAGGTTCCAGGGCAGCCCTGACGCCCGCCGCGTCCGCAGGGCCTCACTGTGGAGCTCCTGCGTGGTGCTGCCTCTGCTGGCGCTGACCTGGATGTCCGCTGTGCTCGCCGTCACCGACCGCAGGTCCGCCCTCTTCCAGATCCTCTTTGCTGTCTTCGACTCACTGGAGGGCTTCGTCATCGTGATGGTGCACTGCATCCTGCGGAGAGAGGTGGGCCGGCGGGCGGGGGGCGCCCTCCCTCCCCGGGCCTCGCAGCGGGGCCAGGGGCCCGCACTGCCCTCCAGGCTGGGGAAGAGCGGTCAGCCTGGCACTGGACACTGGGAAGCCACCTCCCCGCGGCCAGAAGGTTCTGGAAGGAGGCAGGAAGTGGGGGGGCAGCTTCCTGGGCCCTGACTCTTCCGAGAGACTGGACTTGGGCCCAGCATGCAGCCGGGGCTCAGTCAACACAACAGTTTCTTGTAGAAGCCGCTCCGGTGCCCTGTGCTGGCTCCAGCTGAGATGGGGCTTGTACTTTGGCTGGTGGGGGCCCAGAGGCGGGAATGGCTCCCGGGGCAGCTGGGACTCCCGTTGTGGCATTTTCTGGGCTTCTCCGGAAGGTATAGGAGAAGGCCTTTTACCGAACCCTTGCCTGACCGTCTCCTGGCTGGTAGCAACGACGGAGGGGATATGCCTCATCCTGGGGGGCGGGAGTGTGACATGCCAGCATCAGACGTTGCTGGACTAGAGCCCACCCCAGGGTCTCGTGGAGGGCAGTGAGCACGCTGGGCAGCCCAGGAGGCCAGGCCGGAGCGTCCCTCGGTGCAGGGGAGTCCTGAGACCCTGAGGGGCGATCTGTCTTCTGTCTGCTGAGCCGGCGCGGCCCACCCAGCCTCCCTGCCTAGAGCTTCTCCTCTGGGCGTGGACGCCAGGGCCCTGGCCTGCCTGGGGCTCTGCACAGCTGAAGATAGGGCTGCCCTGGCGGGGACAGCTGAGCCCACCCCTTGCCCTGCTCACACCTGGGGGAGACGGGGACGCCCCTCTCCAGGGGCTCCTGCTGCAGGAAAGACAGCAGGGCAGAGCCCCGACGTTTCTGCCAAGGGAGTGGTGCCCCCACCATCTGCAGACGTCCAGTCGGTCCTGCGTGTCCGCTCTCTAGTCCTGAGGGCCCAGGGAGAGCCTCCCCCGAGACAGGCAGGGGCCGCCTGTGCTGGAGCCAGAGATGGCCCAGGTGGAGGTGACTTTACGGACCCACGTTGATGCCCTGCAGAGAGAACCTCGCTCCCCCAGCCCAGCACCTGCTTGGGCCTGTTCCCCTGCACACGTGCATTAAGGAGCCTCGGGACAGCCCCCAGAGTAGCTCGTGCCCACTCACCTTGGACGGACTGAGGCTGCGGTGGCCCAGGCTCGTGGCCCTCAGCTGCCTCTCCATCTGCGAAACAAGACGGGCAGCAACGACAGAGTGACGTCCTGGGTCAGGAAGAGAGCCTGTGGGCGGCAAAGATGTTGAGTAGAGACGGAAGCGCTTGGAAGATGGAGGAGCAGGGGCTGTGTCCCGAGGGGTGGGGGCAGAAGTCAGAGGTGGATTCAGGTGACGGACGTCCCGTGGAGGGCAGGCCATGCTGAGGGTGGGCTTGCGTGGGCTGGCACAAGCTCCGGGCTGTCTGGAGCTCCTGGCCGCCCCTTGGGACACTAGACGGTGGGCTCGGAAGCCCCCATGTGCGCCTGCAGGGCTGGGCCGGAGGACCCATGGGCCGGCCTCCCCTGCCCTCGGTGAGCTCCAGGGTCCCATGGGAGGGGCCTGGCCGCCTGTGCCCGCTCAGCTATGCTGGGGAGGACGGGCCAGGAGGGGCACTCAGATGCCGGCCCCGTGGGCACAGGACGTCCCAACAGGGGCACAAGCAGGGTCCCCGCCGGCACCCATGGAGTCGGTCGCGGCACGAGGAAATGAGACATGGGGAGCCCGCGGCCGTCCATGCCAGGGGACAGCATGTCCTCTGTACCCTCGAGTCCGCCGTCTCCTGGGCCAGGCCTGCCCTCTGGGCATGCAGCAGGGCCGAGCAGACGTTTGTTGGCCGGTCTGTGAGCGTGAGACTGGGAGTGTGCTCCCCAGGGCCAGCAAGACCTGACCGGCCAGGTGGCCGTGTGCATTGGGCTCTCCCAGTCCTCACAGGAGCACAGGCTCAGTGGCCGGGGTCACTGGGCACATGTTCTTGGGTGTGTGCTGGGTCAGTGTCTGGAAGCCCTCCTCCCAGCTCTCCCCACCGTAACTCAGGACACTGCCTCCAGGCAGCCTTCGGTACATAGCCCAGCCCACTCTCCGTGCTTTAGCTTCCTGCACCTTCATTTATTCCCTGTGCCCCCCTTGTGGCCTCTGAAGTGTCAGCGCCCTGAGGACAGGCGCTTTGCTCACTGCTGCCCCCGCGCCTAGTGCTGTCTGCAGCAGGCGGAGGTGACGGCCATGGCTCCCACTCGCACAGACCAGCAGCATCCATGGCTAACTCGGTCTCCTCCTCCTCCTCCTCTGCTGCTTCCTGCTCCCCAGCCCCTCACTCGCAGCCACCCTCTCTCTCCCCTCTGAAGAGCCCGAGGCCGTGATGGTTCAGTGCTTCCACGGAACGCTCTGTTCTTGGTGATAAGGGAGCAAGGGCCTGACCCCAGCTGGCCCCAGACATTCAGGGACGTGCTGGCCACAGTGACTCAGGACACATCTGGACACCAGCCGACTCAGGCCGGCGGTGTGGGCTCTTACCCACAGATTCCTAACAGGAGCCTTGAGGCGTGTTTTCAGGGGCCCAGAGCTCCGTGGTTTTTGAGTTTTCACCCCAAAACGGGCATAGAGGAGATCTCAGAGGTCAGAGCAGAGGCCGGGCCCTGGGTGGCTGCTATTGAAGCTGCCCTGCGCGCCGTGCTGCGCTCTGGCCCACAGACGAGCAGGTGCCCCTGTGAGCGCCCCCCACCCACCCCCGCCGTGGCACGTGGACCCGTGCAGCCCATGATAGGCCCGCCCCTCACCAAGATCCTGCCTGCTGGACTCAAACCAGCCTTCACGGCTCTGGGGGCGTAGCTAGCCGTTGACTGCCTCTGCTCTCCATCCGCAGGTCCAGGACGCTGTGAAGTGCCGCGTGGTGGACCGCCAGGAGGAGGGCAACGGGGACTCAGGGGGCTCCTTCCAGAACGGCCACGCCCAGCTCATGGTAGGGCTCGGGGCCAGGACACAGGCAGCCCCTGCTCGGCCCCAGCAGCCCATTAGGAGGACCTCTGAGCCCAGTTTGAGGCTGGGGTCTCGCCGAGGTGAAACCCGCAGTCCAGGGGCATGGACAGGGTCAAGGGATGAGGGAGCTGGGCGGGGCCAGCGTCCGCCCCGGGCTCATCCTCTGGCGCCAGCCGTGCCCTTTGTCCGCACGCCGCCCTCTGGATGTCAGGCTGTGCGCACACCTGCGCCCCCCGCTGCCCTCCCCGCCGTGAGCTTGTGCTCACGCATCCCCAAGGGCCTGACTCCTTGGCCCTCTTGTTCCGCACACCGTCCAGTTTCGGGCACTTGCACACCCCTGCCCACTCCTGTGCCCGCTTTCCAGGTGCCACCTCTTCCAGGGAGCCTTCCCTGGGCCCCACCAAGCCGCCTGTTCAGACCCTGGTAATATCCTGCGTGAATTCTCCATGTTATCATTTGGTGCCTGCTGCCTGCTGGGTGCCCCCAGCAGGTGGGAAGTGCTCCTTCAGTCTTCGGGGTGCCGGCCACCTCACAGGCAGGGCCTTGGCAGAAGCTGGCGGATGGGCTCAGGGAGGCGTTTTCAAGGGTGAGGCAGGGGTCCGGGATGGGCGGAAGCCAGGTCCCGGATCCCCTGACACTTCTCCTGGCCTCTGACCTCTGGGCAAAGACCCTGTGATCTTTCTGACAACTTGGTCTCCACATTTGCCAGGAAGGAACTTCCAGTCTTAACTAAGGGCCCTGCCATCCCCCGGGGCCCCAAGGCCTGGGAGAAGGCCACTGCCCTGCCTGGGTGGCCAGAGCCGGGTTCCCCAACTGGGGTGCTCCCTGGAAGCGGGGCGGGGACCACCCCGCTCCGCCTCTCCCACCTCCTAGCCTTGGGGGGTGGCAGCAGGATGAGTGCTGCTGCAGGGGCGGCGGGTCCCACCCTGGCATTAACGCCTGCGTCCCGAGCCCACCGTACCTATCCCGGGCTGGCTGGCCTCCACTTCCTCGTCCTGAGGGCTGTGGTGGGGGCCATAGGGGTGATGGGGGGCAGGCCCCTTCCTGACACACAAGTGGGTGGGCAGCAGGGGTTCTGATATGGGACCCTCCGTGTGTTCCATCCCTCTGGACAGACCGGAGGCCAAGGGTCTGAGCGAGCCATTCCTAATCACAGATGTCCAGAAAGGGGGCATGCTCATGTGTGCGGGTGCATGCGTACACAGGCGCGGGCACACAGCTGCGCACACGTGGGCCCGCAGGGGCGCATAGCCTCGCTGTGCGTCAGCGCATCACCCACGGGCACCCTGGACCTGTGGACACCCTGGGCCCTCTGGAGCTTGCACACACGTGCACATGCACAGCATCACACACGCCACTCTGAGGTGTGGCTGCAGCTCCGGGGCGGCCCTCCTTCCCAGCCTGCAGGCAGCCCTGCCCCACCCTGCCTCGCCCGCCCTCAGGCCCTCACGCTGCCCATCTCTGTCTCGTAGACCGACTTTGAGAAGGACGTGGATCTGGCCTGTAGATCAGGTGAGCGCCTGACAGGTGAGAGCGACAGGTGGCCCTGGCCTGGGCCCACTGTTTCTTCTTTTCTCCATGCGTCTGTCCGCTGTCCTCATCTCACACCCACCAACCACCTCCATCCCCCGGCCACTCCCCCGAGGCTGCCTGCAGGGTCCCGGGGGCAGAAGCGGCGGGCTCAGAGAGCCGTCCTGAGGCTCAGGCCCAGCAGGGGAGGGGCGTCCGTGCTCGGGGAGCACTCAGCACTGGAGAGCACCTTCTGGGGCTCCCCGACCCCAGCCCGGCCCATTCCTCACCCTCGCGTGCCCCCATCCTCAGCCCTCTGTCCCTCCTGTGGGGCAGTGTGGCTGAGCCAGCTCTGTGAGGCCCGGAGCGGCCCACCCTCCTGCCCCCTCGCAGGCCTGCCTTCTGTGTTGCCGTCATTCCTTCACTGTTGGTCCATCCGCGGAGGCGGGGCTGGCCGAGCTTCCAGGCTGGGGGGACGTCACTGGGAGCAGTGAGCCTTAGGCGGGTTTCCAGGAAGCAAGTGCAAAACCAGGATCGCTGCCCAGTGAAAGGAAGCTGTCCAGGTGTTGTCGTATTGTGAGCCAGGTGTCAGGGCCTCGCAGGACCAGCTGGTTCTGTCCCCTCTGACCCGTCAGACGTCTGGGAGCATCTTTTCTAGAGGTGGCCGTGGGGAGGGGCGGGGCCAGTCCTGGGTGCACAGTGTCAGGTGTTGCCAGAACACCAGGAAGGCTCCCTGGAGGAGGTGACCTCTGGCTTGATTCCTGCTCCATTTTCGCCTCATGTGCCAACCTCCCTGAGAGGTGACCCCCAGAGTTGAAAGCATTTGGGGTCTTGGGCCTGGTCCTGTGTGGAGCTGGCCTCTGTGAGCGTCCAATTTGTTTGTCTTTGGTAACCTGCCTCAGCCTGGCCTGTCTCCTCGAGAGGAGTCAGGGGCCAGGGCACAGGGGCCTGCCCAGGCTGGCACAGGGGCCTGCCCAGGCCGGCACAGGGCAGATGGGGGCCCCAGCGAGTACCCAGGAGGTCTGCAGGGAATCTGCTCAGGGGAGGCCCACGGGGCTAGACCCAGGCTCCAGGTGGACAGCCGGAGGGGAGGGACACGCATGGGAGAAGCAGCGAGGGGGCCTTTCCCGACCCTGAACCTGAGACGAGTGGCAGGGAGCAGGTTTGGCAGGGAAGTTGGTAGGTTGGTTGGGCCGCAAGTTCCAGGGCAGAGCAGGACTGCAGACTGGGTCTTAGTGTTGGCGTTCAGGGGGTGGAGAACAGAAGGGGCCTGGGACCCTGGCTGTTGGGGAGGACGAGAAGGAGGACCAGGGTGGGCCAGTGCCCACTGGTCTGGGCAGCTTAGAGGAGGAGGAAGCAGGAAGCAGCTGACGAGCCAGGGTGTGACATGGGCGCCTGTCCACCGCCTGTGCCGGTGTCGGGGGGTGGCGGGGAGGGCGCTACCTCCAGACCAGGTTTCCCGAGGACTGGGCCTCAGTGGGCTGTGGGCAGCGCTGCCTGTCGCTTTGCATTTTCTGTGGGCTGGTAGAGGCCGAGCTGACCGGCAGGGACGAGGCAGGCGGTGGGGACGCTGCAGCCCAGATCGGGTGGAAGTCAAGGCAGCCTGGTCCTGCAGCTGCACAGCAGAGAGGCTGGTGTGCGGTCCTACCCGCAGGAGGGCTGTGTGCCACGCCGCCAGGCAACACGGGCTGCCCCCATGCACCCGCCAGCTGCTGTGGGTGGCAGTCATCTGTGCTCTACAGGGAGGCACCCCTGCGTGCCAGCCTCCACTGAAGGCACACGGTAGCACAGGCTGCCACAGCACCAAACACAAGGCTGGCAGGTGCCCAGATCAGTCAGCAGCTGAGACCCAGGGGGCCTGGTGCCACCCTCTTCGGCCACCCTGACCCCCTCGTCTGTCCCCACAGTGCTGAACAAGGACATTGCAGCCTGCCGCACAGCCACCATCACGGGCACGCTCAAACGGCCATCGCTGCCGGAGGAGGAGAAGCTGAAGCTGGCCCACGCCAAGGCGCCCTCCAACTTCAACAGCCTGCCGGCCAATGTATCCAAGCTGCACCTGCACGGCTCACCCCGCTGCCCCGGCGGGCCCCTGCCCGACTTCCCCAACCACTCCCTGACCCTCAAGAAAGACAGGGCGCCCAAGTCGTCGTTCGTTGGCGACGGGGACATCTTCAAGAAGCTGGACTCGGAGCTGAGCCGGGCCCAGGAGAAAGCCCTGGACACGAGCTACGTGATCCTGCCCACGGCCACGGCCACGCTGCGGCCCAAGCCCCCGGAGGAGCCCAAGTACAGCATCCACATCGACCAGATGCCCCAGACCCGCCTCATCCACCTCAGCATGGCGCCTGACGCAGGGCTCCCGGCCCGCAGCCCGCCCTCCCGCCAGCCCCCCGGCGGCGGGCCCCCCGAGCCGCCCCCCACCCAGCCCCCGCCGCCCCCACCCCCGCCACCCCCACCGCCCCAGCAGCCCCTGCCCCCACCGCCCCCCATGGAGCCGGCACCCCCCAGCCTGGGGGAGCCCGGGGAGCCTGCTGCCCACCAGGGGTCCAGCACAGGGCCCGGGACGAAGACAGAGAATGTCTCCACGCTGTCCGTGAGCTCCCTGGAGGTAAGGGGGTCCAGGGAGCTGCTCCCAGGACAAGGGGAACCTAGCGGGCAAGGCACGGGTGTATTGGCCCTGCGGGTTTAGGCGAGGGCTCAGCTGGGGGTGCGGGGCATCCAGGTGGGGTGGCAGCCAGCCTCAGGGAGCCCAGGCCTGGAAAGCCAGGAGGCCAGCGTCTCCTCTGTAGAATGAGGCCCGTTGGCAGGATGGGAACCCGAGGCCTGGGCTGGAGCGAGCTTGCCTCCCCCTTGCCCACCTGCTGTGTGTCAGGGTCCTGCCTGGGAGGGGGGCAGCATCTGCCTCCCTCCAGCCCTGCTCCCGGGACCTGCCGGGCCCACATGGTCCTGTCTGTGGCAAAGACACAACTAGTCAGGTGGTCGCCCTCAATTGTGGTCTCGCTGATTGCATAGGGCTCAGGAACCCTCAGCTTGGACAGAGTCCAGCCCCTTCCGTGGTTGAGCAGCACGCCCCCGCTTAGGCCAGCCTGGGACCTGGAGTTGACCCCCAAGCCCTGCTCAGCCTGTAGGATAAGGGCTCAGGGTTGAGGGGGTAGCCAGCCAGGCCCAGCACCTTCGGGGAGCCCCACCCTCTGCAGTCCGGGCTCCCACCTCCTGGCATGTGCCTTGGGTGATTCAGCCCCAGGGTTCCAGTTGTGTGGCCAGCCAGAAGTGCTACGACCCTGTGTCGCAGTCTCCTTGTCCCTGGGGGCGTGTCCTGGGCTGCCTGAACTGGACACCCTTGCCCAGCCCTGGTTGCCAGGTGTCTCCAGGCAGAGTAGCCTCTAAGGGCCCGGGATGCTGAGAGCCATAGCTTCAGTGCAGTTGGAGGTGTGTCCGCCGGGGCTCGGCTGGGAACAGGGGTGGGCCGGGGCAGGGTGTCCCTGGCCTCCCTCAGCCTCTGGCAGGAGCTCGTGTCTAGGGGATCTGAGGGTATGCTTTCCACAGTGTACACCAACCCCTTCTTCCCACAGCGGCGGAAATCACGGTATGCGGAACTGGACTTTGAGGTGGGTCCTGGTGTACCCTGTCCCAATCACCCGGCCCAGGCCTTCCAGCAGGTGGGGAGGGGCTGGGGAGAGGGACCGCCCCCCCTTCCCCGCATCAGGAGCCCAGTCTCCAGGAGCCTGCCCAGGCGGGGGCAGAGCAGTCCCTTTCCTGGCTCAGGGCTTGCTGCCTCCCCTCCCCCTGCAGAAAATCATGCACACACGGAAGCGGCACCAGGACATGTTCCAGGACCTGAACCGGAAGTTACAGCACGCAGAAAAGGACAAGGACGTGCTGGGCCCAGACAGCAAGGTCTGGAGGGCGAGGGCTGGGGCGGGGCTTCGGGGGGCTGAGCCGAGAGTGGGGAGGGGCGTGGGCCGGGCATGGACGGGGCTATGAGCCCTTAGGTAAGCCCTTTTCTCCTTCCTCTGGTCCTACTTCATTCATTCATTCATTCAACCTTAGGATTGGCGTGGCCCAGCTCTTGCTATACCCTGGAGGGACAGGGCGGGTGGACGGGTCTGTTCCGGGGCCGGCGGGAAGGGTAGACAGCACACCGGGCTGACCCTGTCCTGGGCGAGCCTGAGCAAGGCTGCCCCCCGGTGCCAGGCAGCAGCCAAGCGAGGGGTGCTGTGTCCTTCCCGGCAAGCCACTCCCACACCCTTTACTCAGTGGTGGGGGTCGCCGCCCTTGTGCCATCTTGAAAGGCTCTGCTCCCAGGCTCCCCACTCTGTGCTTGGGTCTCCCTGCCTCCCGCACCTTCCTGCATGGCCCCTTCCTCACGGCCTGCTGCCTTTTCTCCATGCCCCGTCTGCTCTGCGTCTCTCTGACTGGGCCCTCACCTGTCCACTGCCCACGGGCCAGCAGCCAGAAAAGCAGCAGACGCCCAACAAGCGGCCCTGGGAGAGCCTCCGGAAAGCGCACGGGCCGCCCGCCTGGGTGAAGAAGGAGCTGGAGCCGCTCCCGCCGTCCCCACTGGAGCTGCGGAGTGTGGAGTGGGAGAAGTCGGGCGCCACCATCCCGCTGGTGGGCCAGGACATCATTGACCTCCAGACCGAGGTCTGAGCGGGCGGGCGGCGGCCACGCACCGGGCCACGGACGAGGGACGCTGCTCTGCCTGCTCCTGCCGCAGGACGGGCACAGACACGCTCGTGGGCAGCGGGCGAGGCCCGCGCCCCGGCCTCAGGGCGCTCGGACGGCGGCCAGGCAGAGGCCCGCAGTGCTGGGACCAGAGCCAGACGGGACAGGAGACAGCAGCCCCCGTGGGCACAGGGCTCCGGAGGCCGAAGGTGCCTCAGACTCTGCCCTCCTCGGGCCCAGCCCTGGCGGGCGGGCAGACAGCCGCGAACAACGGCCAGACCGGGCGTGGCCAGCGTCCCCGGGGATGCCCGCCTGAGCTGCTGCAGCAGAGGACCAGCCTGCTTGGCCCGGCCGGCCTGGCACCGTTTTTTAGACACCCCCACCCCTCGGAAGCAGCCAGCTCCCCCCCAACCCCTTCCAGGGCCTGGGTGCCCCTCCCCAGACCCAGGTGGAGAGCACAGCCCTCTACCCTACGCCACCCAGGGCCAGGAGCAGAAGCCCACTCCGGGAAGAAACAGGGGTGGGGAATCTATTTTTTCTCTCCTTTTCTTTTCTTCAATAAAAAGAATTAAAAACCCAAGTTCTCTCTGCGTGTCTCTTCTCCGTGCAGCACACACGCCAGGACCTTGGTGAGCTGGCAGTGGTCTTCGCCGACCTCGGTGGCCCTCCACCTGGGCGGGGAGGGCTGGGGAGGCCTGGGGACTGGTACCCACCTGCTTCTCAGCCTGAGCTCTGAAACGGTGGCTGAGCGAGTGGATGCTGCGGGTCCTGCCTTTCTCCTCTACTTCCAGCAGGGGGCAGCCTGAACCTCCGCAGGGAGCTGGCAGGAGACCTAAGGGGCTGCTGTTGGTGGGGTGGCCAATCCACTCACCCTGGGCTGTGCGCCCCACCCCGGCGAGCCTCAGGGCCTCTACCAGCCAGGCAGACCTCCTGGGCCCTGAGAGGCAGCAGGCAGTGGCCTGCCCACAGAGGAGATGTGCATTTGGGGGCCCCAGCACCCTGAGATTATGGGCCACTAACGATGTCATCCAAGAGGAAAGCAATGTCAGAACCAGCTAAAAAGCCGTGGGTGCTGCCTGGCGCAGGATTCCCGTAGCAGCCTTGCCCGTCCTCTCCCCAGCTTGTAGGCATCTCACCAGGCATGGGTCACCCGTGACCCTGCCCCCTCCCCCATAGTCTTCACCAGCAGCGGGAAGGGGAGGACCTTGGTGAGGGCTGCCCGCTGTGAGTGACCACAGTGACCAAGGATGGAGAGAGACCGGGGACCTTGCCTGGCTGGGAGGGGCTGAGTGACCACTGTGACCCAGTGTGAGTGGACAGCAGGGAGGGAGGGAGGCATGCGGCAGCCAAGAGGCGCCAAGCCCTCCAGCCTCGCACAGCAGGCACTTGGGAACCACTGCTTCCCCAGGGCACACAGCCTGAGTCCAATTCTGAACACTCCAGAAAGCCAAAATGTGGGGTGAGATTGGCCAGCAAGACGTGACCCAAAATGAAGCTCGTTATAGCTCATTTGCATCTCTAAACGCACACTTGCATGTTAGCATGTTCCCCCTGGGGTGTTCGGTGGAACCTCACATGTGCACCGTACTGGCTCGAAATCCAGAGTCCCGAATTCCAAGCCCATCTGGCCAGGGGGATTCAGATGAGGACCATGGCCCGTGCTGCCTCCCTCTTCTTCAGCTGTTATGGAAGGAAGCTGGACACCCTAGGAGCAGGGTGTCCAGGCGGAGGAAGTCCTGGTCCCCAGCAACGCCCCCGGGGAAGGAGGCACGGAGCATGGGGCCAGGGTGTGCAAGTCTGGGGTTCTATAGAGGGCTCACCAGCATCATCGTGGAGTGACCAACACAAGTTCCGGCCAGCTCCCTGATCTTCCCTGTCCTGTTTGTGCCCAGAACCATACACCAAGGAAAAACTGAAGGAAAAGCACTGAAGACAGAATGGAGCCCAAGCCACCCACTCCATGCACACAGGAGGAATGACTCAGACGGCGTGAGCCACTGGTGTCGGGGCTTGGTGTGCGACCAGGGTCAAGACTGAATGGTCAGGCTCAGGGCTCAGTATACGAGCAAGGTCAGGGCTCAGCGTGTAATGAAAGTCAGTGTCAGCATGTGACCAGGGCCAGGGATCAGAGCAACCAGAATCGGGATCAACCTGTGACCAGACTCCCCCAGTTTCCCCTCAATCCTGGCCCTTCTTTCTAAGAAGGCCATGTCTTCCAAGAGAGGCCACACATTATCCTGCCTGGGCCCAATGCTCACAGCTCTTCAGTGCTCTTGACGCCTGGAATGGTGACCAGGCACAGAAATTGCTCTCTGCTCCCTGGCTTTCACTGCAAGAAGCCCCCAGGAAGGGTTCCACAAGACTCACCAAAACCCGAGGGCCCTGCCTGAGTCTGCCATCCATCACCTTGGGGTAAGCCCTGTGCTGGGCAGCGTTTCAGGTCCAAGGGCGTGAGGTACTCAGAGCTGGGGCAGGGACCACCGCAGCCTTCAGCTTGCCCCTGTATTCCTCCAGCTGTTCAGAATGCTGTGCCCCCAATGGGGACATCTACACAGGAGAACGCCGAGACTCAGGGGCAAAGAGATCTCGCCAGTCCCTCTTGGTGGTGAGCGTGAGGGGGCATCTAAGCCCCACTCTCCAGGCTCTAATTCCTGAATCTTTGCCCTTATGAGTGGGTTACCCAAGGGCAGCCATGTAATCTGTCACTCATGAAGCCGAGAACATCTGCTCTGCTGCCCGTCGCCTGCCTTCAGCAGCACCACTGTGCCCAAGGGAGAGGGGTGGGGCTGGGCATGGTGGTGGTTACTATGATGGGCAGGAACGTGTGCAGCCCGGGGTGGTGGTGACAGTTTTGTGGATGGAGCTGGAGATGGAGGTAGTGACGGTGATGGTGGTGGAGATGGAGATGGAGATGGGGGTAGTGACGGTGATGGTGGAGATGGAGATGGAGGTAGTGATGGTGGTGGTGATGAAATTGGAGATGGAGGTAGTGACGGTGATGGTGGAGATGGAGATGGAGGTAGTGACGGTGATGGTGGAGATGGAGATGGGGGTAGTGACGGTGATGGTGGAGATGGAGATGGGGGTAGTGACGGTGATGGTGGAGATGGAGATGGGGGTAGTGACGGTGATGGTGGAGATGGAGATGGGGGTAGTGACGGTGATGGTGGAGATGGAGATGGGGGTAGTGACGGTGATGGTGGAGATGGAGATGGGGGTAGTGACGGTGATGGTGGAGATGGAGATGGGGGTAGTGACGGTGATGGTGGAGATGGAGATGGGGGTAGTGACGGTGATGGTGGAGATGGAGATGGGGGTAGTGACGGTGATGGTGGAGATGGAGATGGGGGTAGTGACGGTGATGGTGGAGATGGAGATGGGGGTAGTGACGGTGATGGTGGAGATGGAGATGGGGGTAGTGACGGTGATGGTGGAGTTGGAGATGGGGGTAGTGATGGTGATGGTGGTGGAGTTGGAGATGGAGGCAGTGACGGTGATGGTGGAGTTGGAGATGGAGGTAGTGACGGTGATGGTGGTGGAGTTGGAGATGGAGATGGAGGCAGTGACGGTGATGGTGGAGTTAGAGATGGAGGTAGTGATGGTGATGGTGGTGGAGTTGGAGATGGAGATGGAGGTAGTGACGGTGGTGGTGGAGTTGGAGATGGGGGTAGTGATGGTGGGGAAGATGCAGATGGTGATGGTGGTGGAGTTGGAGATGGAGGTAGTGATGGTGATGGTGGTGGAGTTGGAGATGGAGATGGAGGCAGTGACAGTGATGGTGGAGTTAGAGATGGAGGTAGTGATGGTGATGGTGGTGGAGCTGGAGATGGAGGTGGAGGTAGTGACGGTGATGGTGGAGTTGGAGATGGGGGTAGTGATGGTGGGGAAGATGCAGATGGTGATGGTGGTGGAGATGGAGATGGAGATAGTGATGGTGATGGTGGTGGAGTTGGAGATGGAGGTAGTGACGGTGGTGGTGGAGTTGGAGATGGGGGTAGTGATGGTGGGGAAGATGCAGATGGTGATGGTGGTGGAGATGGAGATGGAGGTGGAGGTAGTGACGGTGATGGTGGAGATGGAGATGGGGGTAGTGACGGTGGTGGGAGTGATTTTGGTGCTGGTGATGCCTAAAATGGCAGTCACCGTGATTTTTGTTGCTGATGGTGGGGCTTCTGGGATTGAAAAGCAGAATCTCACCGGGTCACCTTGTCCCCCACGCCCACAGACTAGGAGCATCTGGAGGGCGAATGGGTTGACAGGTAGAAGGAGGGGTGCATCAGGACAGTGACTACAGCCTCTGAGTCACCTGGGGGTGGAGCCGTCAGGAGCCGACATTTCACCAGCACCCACACTCCTGAGACGGGAGGCGGCTTCTCCTCACCTGGCTTCCGTCTGCTCACTCCCTTTCCTGTCACCAGCGCCAACAGCGCAGGCACGGAGGGACATCCAACAAGGCCCCCTCCCTTCCCTGGGGTGGGCCCGCCTCCAGGCAGGTAGAGGCTTTTTCTGGCTAAGTCTTCCCACCTGCCTCTCCCCCTCTGCACTTCCTGGCCCCCGTCCAGCACAGACACACTTGCTGTCAGGAAGTCCTCCCTGCGGTCTAACCTCATGCTACAGTGGGAACGCTTCCTGCCCCCAGTGCCTGACCCGCTCAGTTCTCGTCTCCCCATCACTGTCTGGGCTGCTCATGACCACCAGGGGAGCACCCCTAGCCTCCACTGTCCCCTCTGTGTCTCATTGAAGAGGAATGATCGACCCCTCCACCCCCAGGCTTCCCACGCAAATCCTGTGTGCTTCCTACCCCAGGGCTGGTTCCAGAACCTTCCACTGGCTTACAGTGTCCTTCCCAGTCCTGCTCCACCTACTCACGGTGACCTCTTGAAACCAGGGTCTGTGTTGGGGAAGGGAGGGCCCAGAGAACCGCTGCCTCCCTGAACCTTCTCCACGTGGATCCCCAAGGTGACAGGGCAGCTGGGGTGCCACTTAAGAAGCCCAGAAAGTGCCACCCACCCCTGTCTCAGTGGTCCTGCCTCCCTGGGAGGTGACCAGGCCATCCACGCTTTCTGACAGAGGTAAAATCTGGGGGACCGGGCCCTCCGCTGAACTCCCCAGGCCCCAACAGGTATCTTGACTGAAGGCCTTATTCTGAGAAAACCCCACCCCTAGGCCCTGGGGAGGGGACCAAGGCTCTACCTGGAGCCCCCAGAAACTCAGAGCACAGTGCTGGGGGGCGGGGGGTACAAGGCCCCGCCCATGTTCTGGTTCTGCCACTGGCTGCCTGTAGCCCGTAAGGTCTCGGAGCCCCTGCCAGTGGGATTCCACAGTCCCCTCCCTGCAGCCCCCGGGGAGACGGTGGGCTGATTCTGGCCCCAGTGGGACCTCATCTGGCATGTCCCCCCCCACCCCCTGCTCCCCCCTACCCACTGCAGCATCCATGCCCCTGCCCGGGTCTGCAGAGAGGCCTGCAGAAGGGCCCAAGGCACTGAGACCCCCCAAGCAGGGCAAGCCGATGGTGGCCCCTGCTCCAGGCCGTGGGTCTGCCGGAGCAGGCGGCCTCGACCTCGGGCAGGCCCCTCCCCGCTGGTCCTCGGTCTCCCCTGAGGCTCAGCCGAGACCCCCTTCCGGGGCCAGCGTTCTGGCTCGGTACTTCTCCAGGCCCGGGGAGCAGTGGGCTCCCCGACTTATTTTCTCAGGCCCTAAAAATAGCCAGGCGAGGAGGGGCGCCTCTGAATAGCTCTGAGTGTGCCAGTCACGGCCCTACTTGGAGCGGAAGCATCTCCAAATAAGGCCTTGGCAGAGGCGGAAGCAGCGCCCGCCGGCTCTGCTCACGTCAGCAGCGCCCAGCTGCGCGGCTCCCCAGCCTCGCCCCCAGGACTGCCAGCCCCAGGGCCGCCCCAGAGGGTGGCCGGGCCTGGGGCCGGGTGCGGGCTGGGGGCCTGGCAGTCCACTCAGGCTAGACGCCCGGAGCCTGCCAGGCTGGGCGCGGCTGCCTGATGGAAGTGCGCTGGCCCCAGAGTTTGGAAATACGGAGCCTGAGACTCTGTCTGGAAACCCGCGCTCAAGGGTGGGGCGTCAGCACAGTCCAGTCCAGGCCCCTCCCCAGGCCTGGGGGACGGGAGGGCAGTGCCTCTTCCTCCCTACGACCGTCTGCACCCCATGCCCAAGCCTGGCCTCCCAGCCAGTGGGCACCCTGACAGGATGGGGAAAGCCAGTGCTGGGCAAGGGGGTGGGGTGGGGTGGGGGGTGGTAGTCGGACTAGGAAGGCGGAGGAGGTGTTGCTGGGCTCAGATGGCTCCCTGGGAACACCATATGGACCCCCACCCCGGAAGGGGAGTTGGGAAGAGGCAGAAGGCGGCGCCCCCATGGGCTCCCTCCCTCTCTGTCACTCGGAGTTCCTTGGGGGGCAGATGGTAGGTGGGGGGGGCCTGGAGGTCGAGGTGCCAGGACAGGTGGGCTGCCCCTGGCCTCGGGGGCCTGTCCACTCACTAGCTCTCTGTGTCTGTGGCCCCGTGCCATGCCTCGCTCCTATGTCCTTCCAGACTCCCTGAGATCCTTTCCAGGCTCAGAGGCCCCCAGCCCCTAGTGGGGAAGCGATTGACAGACTCCACCCCGGTCCCTGCTAAAGGCCAGCTCTGGGCTGGAGGAGGGTGGGTAGGGGTGAAGGGCAGGGAAGGGGAGGGACGGGGTGGGGCTGGGTGCTGATTCTTAGGAGGAGAGGGTGGGACCCTGAGAGCAGCGCAGGCAACCAGAAGAGGGACGTGATCCCCCCAGGGAGGGGACAGGCTGAGCCTGCAGGTGGGCGGGGTGGGTAGCTGGGCACCCAAGTGGGCCTTCTGAACACAGGTTCAGAGGCTGCTGATGGGGTATCAGCCCTTGGGAGGAGAGAGAGACTCTTCCGGCCTCAGTCTGGCTGGAGTTCCCCGTCCTTGCCCCTCCCCAGTCCTGAGTGTCCCCAGAGTCAGGTGGCTTTGGCCTGGGGGTCTGGTCCCCCTCAGAGCAGGCCTGCTCTCCCAACAGCTGGGGTACTGAGAGAACCTGGGGGAGCAGGCCCCCCAGAGCACACAGGGAGGCTGCACAGGCCACCTCTACCTGCCTCCGGGCGTGTGCTGGGGAGAGGGACAGCACAGTAAGCGGAGTGAGCAGAACAGGCCGAGGCGGGGGCCAGGCTGCAGACTGGAAGCCCACGCCCAGGGCAGGGGCCACTCCGGACTGTCGAGGCTGAGGTGGGCTCAGTCCGGGCAAATTGCTCCAGTGTTCTCTGTGGCCCATCGACGCTGCCCCCGCCGTGCGCCCCAGGCCTGCAGGGACTGTCGCGGTGGGTGCAGGGCTCCCTGAAGTAGCCCTCAGTGAGGACCTGAGCCTTCACAAGACTCCCTGTCGGGACAGAGGGTGGACGGCAGGCATCCGGTGCTGTTACTAACATCCCCCTTTGCAGAAGAGGAGACTGGCCTGCAGGGAGGCTGGGCAACTTGCCTGGAGTCGCAGGAACGAGTCAGTGGTCTGACCGGTCTCAGCTGCAGCTGCTGTGCTCTCAACGCAGCACTGGCCCCGGGCACAAGGGAGACCCATCTTGCCCGGACCCCGGCCTGGCCCCAACGGGGTCTCAGGCGGGAGGGCAACCTCGCTTCCTCGCTCCTCCTCCAGCCAGGACCCATACCCACCCTGACTCCCTCTCCACCTCCGTCTCCAGGAATCTGCCTCCCTGGCTTCACGCGACTCTTCCCCGTCTCCCCTTAACTAGTCCTGCTCATCAGCATTAAATTATAGAACTAGTCAGGCTTTCTAGTTCTTCCTTAGTCACTTTTAGCACGCTGTATATTTTTAGAAATCCACCTATCCCAACTACATTTTCAAATGTATTAGAACTGAATTGCTCATCTTGTTCTCATCTTTTTGATTTCTGAGGAGCCTAGTTGGGTCCCTTTGTAGTGCCCAGTTGTTTGAACTGTGCCTTCTCTCTTTTCTTTTGTCTTTCGGTTATAAAGAACAGACTCTGGGCTTTGTGTTTTAATCATATTTTTTGTAATTACCAACATCTTTGGACTTGTTTCCCCATCTTCTTTAGTGTTCTATATTTGTCCTGTTTTCACTCTACTTAAAACAAAACAAAACAAAACAAAACCCTCTTTCTTAATTTTTGGAGTGGTTACATTTAACACATTTATTTTTAGTCCACTTTTATCTTTTATTTGTTGGTAAACTATACAGATTCTATTTCCTTTCAGCTTACCTTTCAGATGTTGAAATATAACCAGTTATTTGACTTAAGAACCAAATTTTATCAATATATTAACCCCCCTTTCATACAACACAAGGACCTTGGAACACTTACTTTCTTGGGGCTTACATGGTAATATTTTCTATTGTTTTCATTCTGTATTTTTCTACTGCCTTTAATTAGATATTATTATCTTTTTGTGGCTTCCCTGATGGCCCAGCGGGTAAAGAATCCACCTGCCACGCAGCAGACACAGGAGATGTGGGTTTGATCCCTGGGTTGGGGAGATCCCCTGGAGAAGGAAATGGCAGCCAGCTTCAGTATTCTTGCCTGGAAAGCCCCATGGACAGAGGAGCCTGGCGGGCTACAGTCCAAAGGGTCGCCAAGAGTCAAACACGACTAAGCACGCAGGCATGGCATTATCTTTTTTAAAAACAGACAGCATTTGGTTATATTTACTTATGTGTATAACAGTCTCTTGGCTCACCACTTAACTGGATTCCACACCAATTCCAATTCATGGGTGTACATGGGGGGTTTCTCCCACACCACCAACAGGCCGTGCTCTATGCATCAGCTGGCTGTCCTCCAGTTCAGCTCAGCTCTGACCCTCTCTCTGCAGCAGCATCAGGCGCCACAGGTTAAGGCCTCAGCCCACATGGCTACTCCCTCCACACACGCTTCAGACGCCAGCCTCGAGTCCAGGTAGTCACCTGTGCCTCTGAGCACCAGCTGCGACTCAGGGCTCCCAGGCCCCCGCCTGGGTTTGGTGGATATGCCAGAGCTGCTCGCAGAGCTCAGAGCAGCATTATACTCGCTGCATCACTGGTTATGGTAACAGGACAAGGTTCAGGAATAGCCCGATGGAGGACGCACAGGGAAAGTGTGGGGAAAGGGCTAGAGCTCCCACCGTCTCTCTTCTCCATCATCACTTGTTCTCCAAATCCCTGCCTTTGGGCTGTATGGAGGCTTCATCACAGAGACAGGATTGATTAAAGCCCTGGCCTCTGGCCGTAGATGCCACCTCCAGCCCCTCTCCCCTCCCCAGAGCCAGGGGTAGGTTCACAGTTCCCTCTGGTCCCAGGGTTGACTCTCCTGGCAGCCAGCCCTCTCCTCTGGTGGGTCCAGAAACTACCTCTTTGACATGCAGAAAGACTCTTTCAACCTCATCACTTATGACCTTGCAAGGGTTTGGGGCACTCTGTGCCAGAAGAGGGAAGAAGACCATGTGTGTGTTTCTTATTATAAATCACCCTATCGCACCAGGGTATTTTAGGTTTCATTCCTTCCTCCTGGAGTATGTTTTCCTAAGCCCCTCAATCTGTTGATGGTAAACTCTTCTTTCCATAGAGGATTAAGGTCTGGCACGTTATCACCACTGCCCACGCAAGTCCCACTCTGGCTTATTAATGTGTTTATTTATTCTTCTTTACCCCCATAATCCTCCCACCAACCTATAAGCAACTACTCTAATTTAGTTAATGTGCCTTTTTTGTTTGTAAGTGCTCTTAGGGAGGAAAAAAAAGTGTTTTCTAAAACCTTTTTATTCTGAAATAAGCTTACAGGAGAGTTGCCGAGATAGTATAGAGGTTCCTTATACCCTTCGCAAGCTTCCTGTAATGTGAACATCTTCTATAACCACAGTAATAAAAGGTACATATTTTAAATTTATTTAAATTATATTGCTATATATCTCGATTTTGTTTTTCACTTTTTTTCCACTAAGCTTTTTTTTCCTCAAAGATCCATCTGGGTTGCTATGTGTGCATCTGATCTGCTATTTCTCTTTTTTCTTTCTTGACATGGTTTCTTTTAATAAAAAATACTGCGGAATGTGTATCACAGATTATATGAAGCTATACATAACAACATTCTCTGTGCGTAGAAACTGTGATGTGCGTTCTTGAATTTTATATTTTTATCCAACTTTATTGAGATATAATGTATATATAATAAGCATCACCCATTTTAAACATTTGATGAGTTTCAACAACATATGACTCTCACAGCCAAGTGAGACTGGGGTGAGGTCTGGACTGAGACCCTCACAACCATCACACGAGAGGGACACGGAAGTGCTGATTTTCTCATTGCTGAGTTTCAGTTCCTTGTTATGTTTTACATCCTTTATCAGATACGTGTTTTGCTAGTACTGTGTCTTCCAGTCTCTGACTGGTCTCTTCGATCTTTCAACAGTATCTTTTGTAGAGCAGAGTTTTTTAATTTAAAAAAATATTTTTAATTAAAAAAAATTAGCATCATTTTTTCCTCCATGGATTGTACTTTTGTGTTCTGTCTAAAAACTCATTGTCACATCCAAGGGAGATGGATGTGGTCTGCGTGTCCACGTCTCAAATGTCCCCCCATCACAAGCACCGCTCTGCACTTTCGGACTTGTACTAGGATCTCTTTGTTTTGTAAATGTGGGAGTGGAATTGCTGGGTCATCAGATATGTGTATTCTAGTCATCCAAGGGTCAGACTGCTCTCCACTTGTTCACACCACTGATTCTGAGAGGCAGCCATGTATCAAAAAGTACAGTTACTGTAACTTATCCAAGATCCGGTTGTATTTTGGTGGGAGGTGTCTTCAGAGCATCTAGTCTGCGCACCATGGAGGCTGGACTCTCTCCCTTTATCGTCTGTCCCACCTGCCGACCCTGAAGTGACCTTGGGAAGACCTGCGTCCTTCTGCCTTCCTTACCCCCAACCTTGGGAGCACTCCGCACTGCCCACCCCCTTCTCTCTGTAGACACGCTCTGCCCTTGGCTCCTGTGGCTCCATACCACCTCCCCACAACTGCTGACGTTCAGGGTCCTCGCTGGGCTCAGCCAGAGGCCCCCACCTAGGCCCTGGCAGGAGGGAAGACCTCGAAGGGGAAGGGGTAAAATCTGGACTGGGAAGGATGGCCACCCTGGACAGGGCTGGGCAGGGCCCCTAGACTCTGCAGAGGCAGAGGGAAGGCCTCGGCCGAAAGGCGGTGGAAGGTGGGAAACAAACTGCCAAGGGTCCCAGGGCCACACTTCAGAGTTAAACAGGTTCCTGAGGGCAGGATGGGCAGGGGTGGGATGCCCATATAGCAGAGGGTCGGCACAGGAAGGGGGGAGCTCAGGGCCTGGACCAGAGTGAGACACATGGAAGATTCTAGCAGTTGGGAGGCAGCATCATGGGATCTGGAAAGGCCGGGGAGGGGTGAGGAGGGGGTGCCAAGGCAACCCCCGAGGCTCCAGGCCCAGTGCCCTCGGGGGAGTGCCTGGCTCACGCAGCCAAAGGAGATGCCCAGCTGAGATGCTGAGGACCCTGTGTTGCCAGCCCTTGAAGTCCAGGGCCAGTCAGCATTTGGGTCTGGAGGGGAGGCTGCCAGGCCCTGGCTGAGGAGGGGGCATCAGGAGGGCTCAGGGTAGGAAGAGCCCAAGGAGGCCAGAAGAAACTCCTCATATTTAATACAGAACCAAAAAAACACAACACAACAAAACCAACTGCAAACATTGACAGCCCCAGACTGACTCAGAAGATCATCACATACTGGGACAGTTCAGTGACGTCTTCGGAGAAGTGCTTGTAGAATTTACGGCTCACGGAGTCCGGGTCCTCCTTGAGCATCTCGAAGTCTGCAGCAGAGACCCAACGGTCCTCCAGCTGCGGCGCAGCCGGCCGTGGTGTGGAGGGCAGGCGCAGAGGTAGGGGACAGGACCTGCCCTGGGAATCCGGTCTTTGAAGACACTGCCCTTCCGGGGGCTCCATCAGAGCGGTATGGGGGGGTCACGGCCTGTCCCCAGGGCCCACGTGGGGTGTGTGTGTGTGAGATAGGTCATGGCCTGTCCTGGAATCAGTTCTCAAGAGGAAGATGACGGCCCACCCTGGGGAGGGGCTGAGGCCGTTCCAGCATCAGGGGAGTTCCCATGTGGCTCAGGGTGGCCCTGCACTTACACTTCTTGAGGGTCTTCACGTCGCCCTTCTTAAGGTAGAAGCAGAGATCGGTGAAGTAGTCCTGCAGGATGCCCCCTGCAGGGGGGAGGGTGAGGGCCGCTGAGGGAGGCAGGCAAGGACAGGGGCAGGTGCCCGGCTGGCAGACCAAGTGGACCTCAGGGCCCGGGAGTGTAGCTTCACGTGGATTGGGCGATGGCCACACCTACCGATGAACTTCATGGCCGTGAGCTTCAGGCGCCTGTTGGGGCTGTCCAGGTACGCCAGCGCCTGCATCAGAAACTGGTGGTAGCTGCTGAAGTTGCTCTCTACCTGGGGTGGTGGGGAAGGAGACGGGTGGGCGATGGGCGGTGGCCCTCATGCTCCCTGGCCCTGCCTTCCAAGCCTGGAACCGGGAGGGCCACGACCCCGGGCTGGGTCCAGGGCTGGTCCAGGGCTGGCCCAGGGCAGGCAATCTGGAGCCCTGGCAGGGCTGAGCTCTGCCAGACTGCCCTTCTCAGGCCCATCTCCGGTGGGACCTTGCTTCCCGGTCGCCCCTCCCTCCTACGGTCCAGATGTCTCCCAGGAAGTGGCCTCTGCCCCTTCTGGGAGCACTCTGGGCTCCACAGGGTGAGCCCACAGGATGCGGGCGGTCTGCGGGTCTCCTCTGTTCAGAGGGGCATGTGCGGGGATCTGGTGTCCTGCTGTTCCTCCATGCTAGGGAGCAGGGCCCTGTCTGCGCCTAGAGCCTGCAGCTGCCACGGCCAGGGCAGGCATCGCCTTAGGCCCAGAATAGAGCTGTGGAGCTGCGGTGTCTCTTGCTCTCTCCAGCCCATCCACGTCCACCTCTGCACACATCTCCTCCGCGCTGGGTGGGAGTCTGGCCCACTGCCAGTGCTGGGACCTACAGGGCCTGCCCGACGTCCACACTGGGACGTCAGGGGCTGCCATGTCCCCCGGGGCCCCTCCACAGCAGTGTGGGGCTGCTGCCGGCAGGGCCCCCTGGTCCAGACCTGTGGCAGGGGTGTGGTCTCCTGCGTGGCCCACCCTGGAGGCCCTGAGTGCCATGGCAGAGAGGCAACAGCGTCCTCCCAGAGGCTGAAGCCTCCAACCCAACATGGAGCCAGCATTTAATAAACACCCACAGGACCGAGGCGAGGGCACCTGAGGGAGTGCTGGCATCTGCCCCGCCCACTCTGGGAACCCCTCAGGGGACCCTGTCTGCACCCAGCCCGTCTCCACCTCCCTTGCCTCCTTGCCACTCCCCCGGGGGGGGCCAGCATCTCACCATGTAGATAAAGATGTCATTCTCAGCGCCTGGGCCATGACCCCAGGCCAACTTGCTGAAAAGCTCCTTCCGGAACTCCCACTTCAGCAGGATGGCGCAGCGCAGGAAGGTTAACTTTGTCTTCTGTGGGTGCCCAGAGACAGGTCACCACCTCCGCACTGCGCCCTCCCGGGCCCAGCAAGCACCGCCGCCCAGCTGTACCTCAGGGGAGCTGCACCACAGCAGGAAGTGGGGCCCCGCGGCAGTCTTCACTCCCCGAGACCCGCGGGTGTCCTGCTGTCATTCACAGGAGGGTTCCAGCGGTGCCTTGGCCATCCAGGCCTCCTTCCCAACCCTGAGTGCGTCTCCCAGTTCAGGGGCTAGGCACCCAAGGAAAGCGCGTTGGCCGTTTGCTCACCCGCCCCCACCAGCCGTGGACCCTGGTCTCGCGACTCCTTTAGAGAGTCCCTGTGTCCCCGTGATGGGCAGAATTGTGTCACCAAGATCCATGTACTGAAGTCCTAAACAACAGGACTTTAGGGTATGAATGTATTTGGAGAAAAGGTCCTTAGGAAGGTGACTGAGTTAAGGCGAGGTCTGAGAGCCGCCTTGATCCAGTGTGACTGGTGTCCTGATAAGGAGGGGCGATCAGGACACAGGCACCCAGGAGGGACCAGCACATGAGGCCACAGGGAGAGGACGGCCATCCACACACCATGGAGGGCGGCCTAAGGGCGCTGGCCTTCCAGGCTCTGGATCTCGGCGACAACGCCGGTGGCGGCTTACAACCGCAACCCAAGCTGACGAAGACAGGCATGCCAGACCACTCACCGTGACCACCTCAGGGCAGGTGTCGGCCAGGTGGAAGAGCAAGGGCACCAGGGCCTGGAAGGCATGGCTCTTGAGCGCCTGCCGGAACTTCTTGCCACCGCTGTAGATGACATCTCCGTATAGGAAGATGGCTCCGCCGCGCACGCCCTCCTGCTCCTGCCAGAGACGGGCAGGTCTTCCCCTCAGCCAGGCAATCTGCCGGCGCCCGAGGCCCCACTGCAGCCCCAGCCCCACCAGGCCACTTGCCCTGCCTGCTGCCACCCACCTCTCACCTTCCGTTCCAGCCCAGCGATGGCAGTGGCCAGTGGGTGCCATCATGCCTGCTCTCTTCAGCACAGGGTGAGCCGAACCCCTCCCTCCACCCCCCGTCCCTGCTGCCTGGGCTGCCCCAGCACGGGTCACAACGGCCGGCTGCCCTCTCTCCTGGCTGCCCACTCCTGCCGCCCCCTCCCACAGCTGCCGCCTTCTGCTGGGTTGGCCTCTTACCCCGGTGTTTCTCCTGTGCTATTTTTCTGGGGGCCTTGGGCTGCCAGCAACCACACCTCCAACTCCCAGGGAGACTGGGACGGGGGTTAGAGCACAGACCCCGGAGCCGGCTCTGTCACCCGCTAGCCCTGTGACCCTGAGCAAGTCTTCAGTGCATGACTCAGTTTCCCCTTTTATGGCAAGGGGCTGACAATAGGCCTTTGTCCTTGGGCCACACTGAGTGCTGAACCGCACTATCCTACTCTGCGCCCCAGTTCCTCCAGCTTCATCAGACCACCTTGGGACAGCAGCCCTGGAGGTCTCCTAGACACAGCGTGAACGGTGGCAGTCTGCCTACCCACCCCCCACCCCCCACCACACAGTCCCTGAGGACTGTGCACGCCGTCCCTGAGGTCCTTCTGGTGGCCCAGCGGCCCTGCCTCAGTTCAGGCCTCACCACTCTTAAGCCTCTCCTTTATTCAGAACCCCTGAAACCATTTACCCTGCTCTCACTCATTCTCTACGTGTGAACCTAGGTGGGCCCTGCCCTCTGCTCCCAGCCCACCGCCACTTCTGGGTGAGGAATGAGGATGACTCTCTCTGAGGCAGCCTCAAGGCCTCACAGAACCGTCCTGCCCTGGGCCAGGTTCCCGCTGGGCTCCACCTGTGGACGTTATCCACGACGCCAGGAGCAGCAGCTTCGGCTGCTCTGATTGGAGGGGGTTAACCTCTCTGGCTGCTCTGATTGGCAGGAGTTAGCTGCCCTGGCTGCTCTGATTGGAGGGTGTTCACTGCTGTGGCTGCTGATTGGTAGGGGTGGGGTGGGAGACGGTGTGTGGCGGCTCTGGCTTGGTAGGAGTTAGTCGCCCTGGCTGCTCTGATTGGAGGGTGTTTGCTGCTCTGGCTGCTCTGATTGGCAGGGGTGGGGGTGGGCGTGGGGTGTGGCGGCTCTGGCTGTTCTGATTGGCAGGCTTGGGCACTAGGTTCCTCACGGCTTCAAACAGTGGCAGCAGGTGCTGAGCCATCTTGACGCTGACGGCGCCGACGCCCTGGGCACCCAGGTGGTGCAGGACGTCACCCAGGATCTCCATCAGGCCCAGCAGGTCCTGGGGCTGGGGTTTCAGGAAGCTGTCCAGCAGCCTGGTCAACTGATTCCGGAGCAGGACCACCTGCCGGGAGACGCGGCTGCCCGCTGGCCCGCTCGGCGGCCTCCGTGATGCCCTTCCCCTGGCGCCACCTCCCCAGGCCAAGTCCCCCTCTGAGGCCGCCTCTCCTCCGCACTCCTGGACCCCCTTCGCGCCCAGTGGAGACCCGGCCCCAGCCCCCAGCCGGGGTCTTGGAGGAGGACGTGTGCCCGGAGGCCCACAGGGCAGGAGGGGGAAGGGCGTCCCCATAGAGGTAGGTGTGAGCTCTCGGTGTCTGGGTGGAGTATGGACGGACGACCTGGCAGGAGTGCCTCTGGTGAGGGGTGTCTACCTGGAAAGGAGGCCGGGGTCGCGGACCTCAAAGTCGCTGAGCCCCTTCTGGTCCAGAAAGTCTAGGACCCGCGGCGCTGCGCAGTGCAGCAGGGTGACCCCAGCCCTCTCCGTCTGCCCCACCCCGGCCTGCTGCGCCTTCCTCATCCACCCCTTCCGAGGTGACCTAGGCGGAGGCTGTTCTCTACCGCGCCCTCGTCCTCCCTGCCCTGCTCCCTCCTCACCTTCTGAGGTTGCATGAGGCTACTGCTGAGGCCCTTTAGGCTCATGGCCCTCACCAGCGGGTTGGGGTTGTTGAGGCCCAGGTTCAGGAAGCTGTCTATGGTTCTCCGAGACATGTACTGGGTGAGCTCCTGGCCACTGAGAAACTAGGCAGGGGCGGCACAGTCAGCTCGCCAGTTACTTACGGCTGCCAGGGGAGATGGGCCCGTAGCCTGGCATGAGACAGCGGGGCTAGAGGCACGGCAGCGCTTCCAGGCAGCAAGTAGACCTGACATGGGAGGCGGAAGCTATGGGGCCTGTGTTTCAGGAGTAGGGATGGAAGTCCATCCTCTGTCCTGAGGGCCAGAGGGCACTGGTGAGGGGCTGAGGTGAGGCATGGCCGGAAGGGGCTGACCTCTGTGATGATGAGGATGGCTACGATGTTGTCCCGTTCTTCAGGGCTCTTCAGGAAGATGACCGCCTGCCCCAAGACCGCTTTGACCTCACAGTCGTAGTGGGCCATGGCCCTGTGAGATGGAGGAGGCAGACAAGGGGACATGAAGTCTCCCTCCTTGGCCAAGGGGACCCCTCTACCGCAACAGACCTTCCTTACTCAGGGAGATGGCCCAGGTGACTCAGTCTGGAGTACAGGGTCCCATAAGGAGTTTCGGAGGGCGGGGAGGTCCATCAGCGGTGTGGTCTGGGGCAGGCCCCTCCCAGGCTTGGAGCTTACCTGGCCAGGAGGGTCACCCCTTCGGTGTAGGTTTCCAGGTGCTCAAAGAGCTCCCAGCCCCTTAGCAGCTTGAGGTGGGCAAATACCTCCCAGTAATTGGTGGTCCAGAAGAGACCCTTTAGAGCCTCCAGGCATGTCCTAGGGGCAAGAAGGGTCTTGAGATGGGGTGAAAGAGGACAAGGGCCCACTTCTCCAGCATAACCTGCGCTCTCCCAATTGGGTGGTGTGAGCAGCCTCCCTCCACGTGCCCCTCCTGCAGGAATTGCCCTTCTGGTCGTGGTCTGCTGTTCAGTCCCCTGCTCCCCACCCTGGACCCCCAGGTGGGACCAGAGCTCATCCTTTTTGGGTGGGTCCCCAGCCCTTAGCCCTGGTCCTTTTGCCCACCAGGGCTTCTAGGGGTGAGTGGAAGGAGCCAGAAAGAAGGTGTGGGTTGGGGTCCTGAGAGGGGGCTGGGCCCAGAGGCTGAGTCTTGCATCTCACCTGCAGGGGCTGAGGGCTTTGGCCTCCAAGGCCTCCTCCTGGTAGTCGGACATGCCCTCCACCACATCCAGCTCAAACAGGTAGTGAAGCTGGGTGAGAAGGCCCAGGAGGATCCCTGCGAAGGCCCAGCGCACCGTGGCCTTGTACTCATGTATGTAGAGGAGTTCATAAATGGTGCCCAGGGCCTGTAGCAGGACAGGCACTGCCCTTGGTCCCTGAGGAGGGTCTGGTGCCAGCCTTGAGCTGGCCCCATCCTGGGACTCAGCATCCAGGGAAACCCTCTGCCAGACCACCCTGGCCTCCCCAGGGCCCCCGGATGTCAGACTCCATTGCAGGGGTTGGGGTGCAGGGGAAGGGCTCACCAGCAGGGAAACAAACTCGGCCTGCACCGGGACCTTGATGAGCTCTCGGGGGGGCCGCAGCTTCAGCTTCATGTAGAGCAGCGTGATGACCTTGCGGGCCAGCCGGCTGTTGGTGGCCAGGGCCTTCCACAGGGGGATGACCTGCCTGGGGAGGCAGGGATCAGTCCCACCAGCTGGCTGGCCACTCTGGGTGAGGGGCCACTGGGACATGACCCCAGGGCAGCAGGGCAGTGGAGGTAGCCAGGCTCTGCAGGATCAGGGAAGCCCCTAGACTGGGGGGTGGGGTCCAGCGGCTATCTTCCAGTGACCCATGGTGGGGGGGCCCTGCTTGAAGTTCTGTCTGGGCTGGCTCTCCCCAATATTCACATTCAACCCCGCCTCGTATCCCATTGCCCAGGATGTGAGCAAACCTTGTCTTTCTCTTGCCTGTCCCCTCACTTGTAAAGTGGGGCTCATACCCAGCAGGGTGCACCCCTCAGCAGCCTGGGGGACAGGTGAGCCCTGGGGTGAGTGTCGGGGGACACAGCTGACCCCACAGCAGGCTGCTGCTCCCCGAGATACTTCAGGAGGCACTGTGACTCTAGCACCCCTGGACCTCAGAGTTCACACACCACTCAAGTCAGGTTAGAATCCCACTGCTGACTCAGCTACCCTGGGCTGGCCAGAGGCTGTGTTTCTAACATGACGCCATGGCCCTCACGGTGTGGCTCCTGGAAACCCCGCATTAGCCCAGGGGGTGGCTGGGACATGGTGTGCTCAGGGCTGGGCAGCGGCGGGAGCTGCTGGGGGCTCGTTAGTGCTGTCACGTTCCCCAGCTGACCTCCCCGCCCTCTGCAGGTTGGTTCCTGGGAGCTCTGAGCCTGAAGGGATGCATCCATGCCATGGGGCCCCTCTTGGGACACTCTGCCTTAGCCCCTCAGCGTGGCGCATCTTCAGAGACCCCTGGCCGCCCTGGCTCTGGAGTCTAGGCAGTGGGTGGGGTCGGGCTGAAGTGCGTGGGCAGTTCTGCCTTCCCAGGAACCGAGTCAGTTCGGGAAGTGTCTTTGGACTGGAGGGTGGACCACGGAGATGGACGGATGTTCACCTTTGGGCCGTGGGCGCAAGTGACCTACCTCTCTGAGGGAGGGCACAGGGACAGCATCACTTCGACGGTCTGCTGCGTGTGCTGCGTGCCCAGCACCGTCACGGCCTTCATCGTGGTCTGCAGGATGCTCGTGAAGACAATGTAGGGCAGCTCCTGAAACAGCTCCTGCAGGATCTCGGCCACCTGTGCGGGGAGGGTGGGCCACGAGAGCCTCGGAGCAGCCCCCATGCCTGGTCTCCTCCAGGAGGGCATCCCCGCCTGCAGCCAGTGGGGTGTCTGGACGTGTGCAGGCCCCAAGGGGGATGCCCCCAGCTGGGCTGAGCCCGCCATTGCTGCAGGCTCGTGTGAAAATGGACAACAGCTCAAGGGGCCAGTGGGCCTGGCCGTCGCTGCAGAAGGTGACTTTCCAAATGGGCTGTGGACTAGGTTGGCTGAGCCAGACCAGGGCAGTTAAAATCTTGGCAGGGGTGGGGCCCCCTTCTCTCTTTCTTGCTGGACAAGACTGCGACAGAGGCAGGGTGCCCCTCTGATTGCCTGTGGCAGGGGCCTGGGACCTTGAGGAGTCCAGCCAGGTGGGAACCCCTGGGCCTGGCTGAAGCTCAGCCTTGCCGACCAGAGCTGATGGCCAAGAGCAGCCTCAGGACTTCCTGCTTCCAGGGCCCAGGGGGCCTCGGTGAAGAGGCCTGGTGTGTGCCTGGCCCCCGCCTGGTGGCCCACCTGCTCTGGCTTGATGCTGCGGTCCTCCATGATGGTCAGGAGCAGCTCCGAGGCCAGGTGGCTGTTGAGGGAGTCGTGGCTGCACAGCCCTTGCAGGAGCGTGAGCACGAGCTGCGTGTGCTGCGCCACCGTGAGGTGCTCGTCCAAGGTCTGCAGCAGAGGGGCCGGGCTGAAGGGCCGAGGGGTCCTCCCCCAGTCAGCCGCCGTCCCGGCCGTCCCCGTGTGTGCTCAGAGACGAAGCTGGGCTGTGCTTTTACCCAGGGACAGAGTGAGCACCAGCTGCACAGACTGCAGAGACCCCAGGAGGTTCCCACTTGAACCCCTACCCCCAGCAGGCTGTTGGTGCCGGCCCGGCTGGCCTCCACAGGCCATGGACCACCGCTCAGTAGCCAGAAATGTGGCCGCTGCAGGCTCACAGCTACCCCTTCTCTGGGAAACTGCTCTGCAGAGTCAGCGAGCAGCCGTGCTCCACCCCTAGCCTGGGATAGAGGGGAGGCCGACTCTGGCCACGCCCTGCTCAGCCCTCCCCACTCCTCCATCAAGGGCGCTGGGACTCCTGCCCTGGCCCCGCCTCTGGGGAACCCACTAGAGGGATGGGCTTCTTGGCTGTGAGCCTCTGGGGAGGGTCCTCAGGGACATCCGTGCTCCCGTCCCAGCCTGTGCTGAGAGTGGCTGGATTCCAGGCTCGGTGAGCTTCCCTCGGAAGGTGGGACAACCGGCATAGAAAGTTTGACGACCCACCAGGGCACACAACCAGTGAGGCACAGAGCTTGGACTCAAACCCAAGCCCTAGAATCCCAGTCCAACTCAAAGGGAGAGCTGAGCCCGAGGATGTGATCTGGGTGGGGATCGGGGGGCAGAGGGGGCGAGAGAAGGGAGACCAGCCATCCTGCTTGCCCTAACCAGGGATGGGGGTGCTAAGGCCAGCTGTCACCCTAGTGGGGGGCCACGGGGGGCCAGAAGGAGAGGATGCTGGGAAGGGAGGTTCTGTAAATGTCTGTGAGACCACAGACTCTGCGTCTCCTAAGGGGCCCCGTCACGGTTGGGTGAGCAGGGTGGGGGTGGAGTTCTAAGGGGAAGAAAGACAGGATACTTCCCTGGAAAGAGCTCTGGGGACCGGGCGCTTGCTAACCTGACCCCTGCCCAGATTGCAGAGTCCCTCCCCTGGCCCCATCTGTGAAATGGGCAGGCCAGCCCTGTGCTCTTGGGCAGTCCAGGGCTCTGCAGGAGCCCCGGGCCAGCTGCCAGCACCCTCCAGCCTTCCCAGCCCTCACCTTCACCAAACTGTAGAACTTCAGCTCTGAATCTTTGTGAGCCTTTGTTTCAAAGTTCTTCATTTTATTCAGATGCATGAACTCCGCCGTGCTCCCTGCGGTGGGACACTGGGTCAGGAGGCCTGCCTCCTGCAGCCTGGGAGACGACACCCTCCCCCCATACCACCAGGGAGGCCTCCCCTGGCCCCACGGCTCACCCTTCTGCTGGATCAGAAGCTGCACGAAGAGGTAGACGCACTGGTGGGAGTGGCTCTGGGTGAGCTGGTCCCTGTCCCGCCATAGCAGCAGCAGCAGGCCCACCTGGCGGCCCAGCCCTGAGGGCATGGCCTCCTCCTGGGGGAGGTGTGCAGTGAGCAGCGGACCGGCCTCCACCGTCCCTCCCAGCCCTGCAGCTCTCAGCCGGTTCCTGTGCTCAGCGTCTCACGGGTTGGGTGCTGGCGCCACGTCTGCAGAGGGGCCCTTGTTCACCTTCAGGACCCCTGTTTCCTCGCTGCTTCTGACCGGAAGTTAGTGGACTTCCTGTCCTTCCTTCCCTGTGTGCGTGTGTGCCCGCCTCTGTGTGTGCACTCTTTCCTGCTGGCTGCTTTGGGATAGTTTTCTGTTTACTCTTGTATTTCAGCAGCCTGGGGCCTTGGCTGAGGGTGGAGTGACCACACCAGGGCCCGTCCTCTTCCCTCCAGGCCTTTGTGTCTTGGCTCCCCCCGCCCTACTGGTCCTGGAGCTGAGAGCTCTCAGCTAAGCGCTCCTCCAGCGGGTCCTTGTATCGGCTGCCCGGTCCTCAAACACTGCCCTCTCCGTTGGGCCTTGCCTGAGGGCTCCAGGTAGCCCCCGGCTTCCCCCTCTTTCCTGCCAGTCTTGCTCACGGGGAGCCTTTCCATCCAGGTCGTCCCTGTTCTATTTGAACCACGACCTCCACCCCAGGACTGGGCTCCTGGTGGGAGGGTGTCTGGGCCCCAGCGCCCGCCAAGCATCCCTGTGCTCAGCGGACAGGGACTGCGGGAGTCAAGAGGAGGCAGCGTGGGGGCCCGGCGGGGCACTCACGCTGAGCTTCACGTAGTCTGCCACATACTTGAGGAGCAGGAAGATGGACTGCACCACCCGCTTCCGCTCATAGCTTTTGCTTGACTTCAGCCAGGGCTCCGTGTGCTGGGGTGGAGGCCAGAGCCAGGGACCTCAGCCTGCGGCCCCGCCCTCCTGCCCAGCTCCCACCCACGTGGGGCGCAGCTGGGATGGCTCACAGCCTACGAGGCATATTACCCTTTCCTACCTGTCTAGTAGCCTGGCACCCTAGGGTGAAGCCACATGACTGCCCCTCGGGGCTCCCAAGGCTCTGGGGGTGAGTGGTGTCCCCCTAGGCCCTGGGCTGTGCAGGGGGAGCAGAGGGAGGATGGTGTTTGAGGGACAGCCTCTCCAGGCTGCGGGAGAGCCCACAGGGGCTGATCCTCCCTGCCCTGGGGCTCCTGGAGGTAAGGGCACTGGGCCTCTCTGCTCCTTGCAGGGTCCGCACTATTCTGAGGGAAGAGGTGAACACCCCCAGCACTTGGGTACATGTGCAGGGCACACTGGCTGACCTGCCCTCCTGGCTCTCCACCTGCGGGACGCTCCCTGGGTGGCCCCCGGGGTGGGGTGGGCACTGGGAGCCCTCACCTGCAGGAGGAAGCAGATTTCATCCATGCTCTCATTCTCAGAGATGAAGGCCTGGAGGAGCAGGTCAAGCGCTTGCATGGACTTCTGGTACAGCGCCTGGTGGCCAGAGAGTAGCTGGTCAGCCTGGCCGCCACCAGGCACCTCGGGGGTGAGCACAGACAGGGTGCCCCCACAGATGCCAACTCTTCGTGTTATAGCCTGTGGCGGTATTAAATCTGCCTCCAAGACCCCAGGAGGAAGCAGGGCTCCACGAGCCACGGGTGCTTCCGGGGGGCAGGCAGTGCCCCACTCTGGCTCCTTGGACAGCTCCCTGTGGCCCTCCCACCTCCCAGATCCGGTCTCCACAGCCTGTGTCCTCCATTTGCTCAAACCCATGTCCCGGGGTGAGTCCTGCCCTCTCTCCTCTCCCCTTCTTGCTTCTCCCTGGGAACATTTTTTGGCGCATGTTCCCAGATATTTGAACTCAGACTCAAAGCCATACGCAGACCTGCCCCAGTACTCGTGTGGTGGCGACCGCAGACCTGCCGGCACTCGGCATTAGGAGCCACTGGGTGACTGTTGAATGAGTAAGTGATTGTGTCACTGTGGTCCATGCCATGTGAACACGCCAAGTGGTGGGAATGACAGTGGCAAGCACTCAATAAAGCCTGGTTGAAGTGAGGGAACCGTGGCTGTTCCTCTGCATAGTAATGCTGCAATCTGCCGCCTGGGACCAAAGATTTCTCAGGTTCAAAGGAGACAGTCTATGCTGTAATGCAAATAGGAACCAGAAATACAATTGGCACCCTTGCAATGACAGCTCAGTAGCCACGCATCCATTGTCTTCTTCAGTGGGAGCGTACTGAGCGTGGATCACACCACTTGCAGGAGGCAGCAGGAGAAAGCAGGCCTGGTTCCTGATCACGAGCCTCTCCCTGGCCAGTCGGAGAGAAGCAAGAGCGTTTTGTAAAACTCTAAGGAGAAAAATTTGGAGGGGGGCCTCCAAAATCACTGCAGATGGTAACTGCAGCCATGAAATTAAAAGACGCTTACTCCTCAGAAGAAAAGCTATGGCCAACCTAGACAGCCTATTAAAACGCAGAGACAATTCTTTGCCACCAAAGGTCTGTTTAGTCAAAGCTATGGTTTTTCCAGTAGTCATGTATGGATGTGAGAGTTGGACTATAAAGAAAGCTGAGCACCGAAGAATTGATGCATTTGAACTGTGGTGTTGGACAAGACTCTTGAGAGTCCCTTGGACAGCAAGGAAATCCAGCCAGTCCATCCTAAAGGAAATCAGTCCTGAATATTCATTAGAAGGACTGATGCTGAAGCTGAAACTCCAATATTTGGGCCACCTGATGCGAAGAACTGACTCATTTGAAAAGACCCTGATGCCAGGAAAGACTGAAGGCGGGAGGAGAAGGGGACGACAGAGGATGAGATGGTTGGATGGCCTCACCAACTCAACGGACATGAGTTTGAGCAAGCTCCGGGAGTTAGTGATGGACAGGGAAGCCTGGTGTGCTGCAATCCATGGGGTTGCAAAGAGTCAGACATGACTGAGCAGCTGAACTGAACTGACTGAAGAAGAAAAATAAACACCTAAACAAGTTTGAGACTGAGTTGCTATTAAGTGCTGTAGAGAAAGATGGGCATCAAAGAGGTGACGAGCACCTCTCCCCTCAGACCCTGGGGCCCGAGGGCCCAGCACAGGCGGGTCCATCTGCCCTCTGCTCCCCCTCCCAATGGAGGTATGTCACTGCAGGTCAAGGCCGCTGGCATCCACAAGACAGAGAACCAGGGAGGGGAGAGGTGCACAAGAGGACAGAGGGTCCCCTCGAGTCCAGCAGGTGAAGGTGGGACCCCCCCCCCACCCAGGATGGGAGAGAAGGCCCCCAGAGCTACATGCTGGGACTGGGCCTGCACACACTGGCCTGGGTAGAGAATGTCTTAATTCATGGGGAGAGGGCAGAGTCCAGAGGTATGTTAGAGGCAGATTGGGCTCCAGAATCAGTGCTGCTCTAGTCTACCAGCAAAGGTTTTTTTTTTAAAGGTCTGAAAAGGTTTAGAGTTTAGAGTTACAATTAATTTAACTGTGTACCATAACAAAGCCCCCCAATAATTATAGGAATACAGAAATTTACAGCACATTAACAAACCTCATTTATGATGGTTCGCATCTGTTTAAGAATTACCAGGTATGCAATGAAGCAGGAAAACATGACCCACATTGAAAGAGAAATATTAATCAAAATCCACCCATGAATGACAGATAATAGAGTTAGTAGACAAACTCATTGAAACAGTTATTATAACTGTATTCCACATGTTAATAAACTAGAGGAAAGATTGAATTTGTAAGATAAAGACAAGGAAGATATGAAAAAATGATGCAAATAGAACTTTTAAAGATGAAAACCAAAATGTATAAGATAAAAAAACACACCATGGGATGAAATTCAGATGAGATATCAAAGTAAAAAAGATTAGTGAAATTTGAAACATAGGACCCAGACAAAAATATATTTCTAGTTCCAAAGTGGTAGAAAAAAGAAAGTAAGCAGAATATTAGTGACCTGCAGGGCGACTTCCAGCAGTCTAACATATGTGCACTGGAGGACGTATCCGAGACGTGGGGTGGGGTGTATGAAGAGAGTGTGTGAGGAAATAATGGCCAAAACTCCTCCGTATTTGGTGAAAAGTATAAGTCCACAGTTCCAGATGTTCAACAAACTCCCAGCACAAGGAACATGAAGAAAATTACAAAAGCTTTACCATACAGAATTGCTTAAAAGCGGTCTTAAGGAGGAAGTGTCAAAAAAATAAAAAGCAATTGAACAGTCAAAGGAAAAAAGACCTGTTATTGGAGGAACAAAGTTAAGGATGGCAGCAGATTTTTTGGGATAAAACTATGTGATAAGACAGTGGTCAAGTGTGTAAAGCACTAAAACAAAAAAGAGGGACCTGTCCATTTAGAATTGTATACCCAGTGAAAATGCACTTCATTAACAAAAGCTAAATAAAGACCTTTTCAGATAGAGGACAGCCAAGGTGCTGGAACTGTCAGATCTTTGAAAGGCCAGTCTCTGGATGAAAGGACTTTCATGCAGGATGGAAACGTAATATCTGAACCTACAAAAAGGAATAAAGGCCTCCCGAAACGGAACTGTGTTGGCAAATATGAGACACATTTCTCATTATTTAAATCTTGCTAAAAGATAACTGGAGTGGGTTGCCATTTCCTTCTCCAGGGGATCTTCCTGACCCAGGGATCGAACCCAGGTCTCCCGCATTGCAGGCAGACGCTTTAACCTCTGAGCCACCAGGGAAGCCCAAAAGATAACTGGCTGTTTAAAGCAAGAAGAATATCAATGCTTTGGTAACATGTGTGGAAACATATGACACTGGAGCACAGGGGTTGGGGGAGCCAGGGTGGCGTTGGGAGCCCCCACATGTGAAGTGGGGTAACATGACTTGAAGTGCACAGCAATGGACTGAAGATGTCTGCGGAAAGCCCTGAAATAACCAGTAAGATAACAAAGAGCTGTTCCAAATGAGCCCAAAACACAGAGAAAATGGAAACTTAACAGAAAAAGAGTAACAAAAGATACAGGACGAATTGGAACCAGCAGTCAGATGGTCACGGAAACCCAACTATCTTGATGTGTAGTTAGTTTAACATGACCATCCCCTGTTAAAGGCAAAGGTTAGCAGATTGGATAGAAAAGCAAGACCCAACTGCATGCTTCCTGCAGAAAAAAAAAAAAAGACACCTTAAATTACGACACGAATAAGTTAACAGGAACAAGTCCTGTGACGCTGCCACATCCAGGCCACACTAACACCAGGCGGCTGACTCCAGAGAGGGTAAGGCCCGCAGTTAGGATGGCTGCTCTGCGAGGGTGCCGGGGTCTGCGCCCTGGGAGGACACGTGTCCACAGTGTGTGTGGAACCAAGCTTCAAGGCTAACTGAGTTTCAAAATGAACAAAGCAAACTCGATGGGGCTGCAGGACAGAGACCACCCACAGCTGTAGCGGGGTGTCCACACCCCTTTCAGTCACTGACAGGAGACAGAATTCGGTGAGCACACAGCAGATTTAAGCAGCGCGCCCCCCTCCCTTCACCTAGCTGGCGTCTGTGGGCGGCCCCAGGGACGGCGGGATGCGCGGCCCATTCGTGCGCCCTGCATGTTCACCGACATAGCCTGTGATCTGGGCCAATACATTTTAAAGGAGTCACACTTCTGTAAAGCGTTTTCTTTGACAAAAAAAAAAAGATTAAACTAGAACCTAATTAACGTACTTCTGAATAAGTCATAGACCAAATTTTTTTAAAAATCTAAACTGAAATTAGGAAGTATTTGAACTAAGTGAAAATGAAAATATATCAAAATTGATTATCACAGTAGATGTAGCAAAAGCATCTGACAAAGCCCAACCTCCATCCTCATAAACACTCGCAGTGAACTCGGAAGGGAAGGGAAGCTTTCACCCTGACAAGGAGCTAGCAGCATGCCTGAATGTAAACACAGGAGTGTCCCCCTCAGATCAGGAGCAAGACAGGGCGTCCACCCTCGTCACTGCTGACCAGCACAGTCTCGAGGTCCTAGGGTGTGCTGCAAGTAGAGAATGAGGCAGAAAAGGCGTCGAGGTTGGAGAGGACGACGTCAACTGCCTTTATTCGCAGAAGCCATGCATCAAACCCTACGGAATCTACAGGAAACAAACTTATGGTTTCCAAATGGGGAAGGGAGGGGAGAGGGACAAATGAGGAGTATGGGATTAACGGACACAAACTACTATATGTAAAGTAGATAAGCAACGAAGAGTTACTTATTGAACAGGGAACTATATTCAATATCTTGTAATAGCCTACAATGGAAAATAATCTGTGTGTATGCGTGTGTATATACATATAACATGCACATATTATATGTATGTGTGTATATGTGCATACATGTACGTGTACCTACATGTGTGTATATAATATAGAACACACATGTATGTATATATATACACGTACACACACACATATATATAAAACTATCACTTTGCTGTACACCTGAAATTAACACAGTAGTGTCCATCAACTAGCCTTCAACTTTTTAAAACTGTTGCTGTAGGAGGCAGGAGATGAGATGGGGGAATATACGGTTACTTATAGGTTATCGTCAAGGTACTAGCTTTGGTTTGGGGTAACATGTTTTGTTACTGTAAATACCTAAACCTGATAACATGGACCGACAGCAGGAGTCTATCACAACCAAGGATTATGATCATCTGATTCTGTGCACCTACAATCCCCTTGTAAAAAACTAGCAAGGACACTAATTTGAAATTTAAAAGGAGGTGCCCGTGCTGGCAGCGGCTCCAGGCAGGGCTTGTGACAGGTGTGCCCAGGGATGCAGGTGAGTCTGAGTGAGGTGTGTGGAGTGATGAGCATGTGCTTCAGGCAGGGGTGGGGCCTTGGGAGCAGACGCCACGCCGAGCAGACGCGGGACCTGGGGTGAGGGACGCCTGGCCGCTCCTCTCCGGCTGTGCGTTCGCCCGAGCACCCTCTGATTCTCATGGAACACTATTGGCATGGAGACCAGAGCCCCATTTGAGGGGGCTGAGCCCAAAGATCCAGGGTTTTTCCAAGGTCAAAGCAAGTCTGCGTGAAGCTGGGCTGAAAAGCAAGTGAGCCTGGGGCTCTCTGCTCTGTTCCCCGCACTCGCCCATGTGGCCCAGCACCCGGAACCACCACCCCAGGAGCGGGGCAGTCACCACAACGTCCGGGGCCAGCTCCAGCGGCGGCAAGTTGGTCTTCAGCATCTCCACGGGTGGGAGGTTGTACAAGCTCTGCAGGCAGGTCTGCAAGATTCTGGACTTGACCGTGGGTTTGAGTCGGGGCCGTAAGTGGCTGGAAGAGATAGCCGGCAGAGGCTGACACCATCCAAAGTGAGGGAAGGGACTCTGGCTCGGTGAGGGTGGGGGTGGGGTGCCGAGGGGAACACAAAGTTCAATCGGACTGGAAGGGCCATCCCAACTCATTCATTCACTTCTCTTGAGCTCAGTGATGTTTGTTGTGAGAAAACTGAGGGATGATTCTGGGGTCAGTATCAACACTGTGAATAGGATCTGGGTCAATTTGTGAGAAGGGTGGGGTTCAGAGTGTGACCAGGGTCAGGACTGAGAGTGTGACCGGAGGTCGGTGTGACCAGGTCAGGGCGCAGTATATGATAAGGTCAGGGCTAAACATGTAACATGTGTGGCCGGGGTCAGGGTTCAGCATTGAGCAGAGTCAGGGCTCAGTCTGTGCCACTGTTATCAACCTTGACCTTGATGAGAAGCAAGGGAAACCTGTCCCTGACCCCGTGGCCCCTGGGCTCCGCTCAGCCCCTGATGCCAGGCCCACCGCTCTAGCCCTCACTCACATCTTTCTTGTCTCCTTGCACACTGACCCCCACCTGAACTCAGAGGCCTGGCTGTCCTCGCTCCTGGACCCCGAGAGACATTACCTCAGCTCCATGATGACCAATATGATCTTCTGCCGGAAGAGGTTGGCCAGGAAGTTGGGCTCCTTCTCCAGGATGCACTGGGGGGCAGGAGGGAGCCAGCATGGGGGAGGCGCCCACCTGCCTGCCCGGCCTTCCCCCCCTGCACAGGCCCCCAGGGTCACTGACCAGGAGACACTGGATTAGCTCCGGGGTCTGCGTGAACTTGTAGCTCCAGGCACTGCTCTCCTGACTGAGAGCCTTCACCAGCATGATGGAGGCCGAGAGGAAGCTCGCCTTCAGGGTGCTGTCCTGCCCAGGCAGACAGACCGGAGCCCCGCCGGGGCCCAGGGCGAGCCGTCACTCACCCTGCCTGGCCCGGGTACAGGCAGCACCCCACAGCGAACAGTGCACACAGCGCTGCTACACAGACACGGTACAGAGGACACACCCTCAGCACACACACCACACGTGCGAGGCACATACAGCACATGCACGTAGCATACACAACATAGCTCTTAGCACATCTACACACACAATACACACACTATACACACAGCATATCCACTTCCATGCACATCCACACATATACACAGCACAGCCTCATGTGCACAAAACGCACACATGTACAAAAATTGCCCACATGCATACATAACACACATTAACACATGCAACGTTGACAGCTTGCAAAACATGTAACACACAGCAAGCCCTAGTGCACCTACATGAATACAAACTGCATATGGCACGCACAACACACAGACCACAGGCACACCTCACATACAACATACACAGAACACACTCGCGCACACACCGCCTGGCTTAAAAGGCCTGGAGCCCTCCGTCGGAAGTCTGCACTGACCCATCCTTGCTCTCACGCAGTGACATTTTTGAGAAAAAGAAGTGAGGGTCTAAAAGTCGTGCTGAGGTCGAGGTCGGCACTCAGTGTGCAACCAGGGTCAGGGTTCAGAGTGGGCCGGGGTCAGAGGTCAGCTGCTGGTGAGGAAAGGACACAAAGCCCTGGAGACGGAAGCCGCCGCCAGCACGCCTCACGTTCAGCCCCTGCTCCCCGTTTTCAGAACCGACTCCCACCAGGCCCTGCTTTCCAGGCGCCATTAGTACAACCACCTGAAGGGCAAGGCGGTGGACACGAGGACTGGACATTGGAAGGGCTGGCTTGCTCGCTTTCACGCACACGCACGCACAATACATGCACGCGCACACACGCTCACAGCTCCCCACTGCCCAGAGCCCGGCAGGGCTCACGTGGCTGCTGCAGGTGAAGTAGTACACCATCCTGGAGGCGATGTTGTCCACCCAGGGCAGGACCTGCTTCCCGGCGTGCATGGCCATCTGCCCGTAGCACAGCAGGGCAGTGCTGCTCACCCACCTCCAGTGCAGGTCTGGCTCCAGCTGCCGCGGCAGGGAGCACAGTCGGAAGCGGGGTCACGGGAAGCGAGAAGGGCCCGCTAAGCCCTCTGCTCCCCCGACCCGCCCTGCCAGGACCCCAGCCCCTTAGAGCAGCCCGTCTTCTCTGAGCGGAGGCACCCATGAAGGGTGGGCAGGTAAAGTGGAGCCACTCAGCGTGGCCCCAGGCCTGGCGCCCTAGCGAGGACATGGCTAGGGCCGTACACGCTGCCTGAAGTCAGAGCAGGCTCCTCGGCCCCTGACCTTTAGCCTAACCCAAGCTCTGGAGCCCCCTGTGTGGGGCCCCCGGGGCAAGGCTCACATCGGTCTGGCCGGCCAGGACAGGAAGGCGTGAGTCCCCCCGCTCCAGCCCTTCAGGGAGGTGGCTGGACGGGACCACTCGCCTCCCCAGGTTCCATGAGCAAACTGAGGCTCAGACAGCACCAGTGACCAGGGACACGCTCCAGGCCCCCACCCTCCCCATCCCCGCACCACTGTTCCTACCTGGCTTTCCAGGGGCAGGGGGGCAGACCTCAGGAACCTGGTGCGGCCCAGGTGCTCCAGCCTGCCCCACACCTGCTCCAGGTGAGAGCTGGACGTTATGCCGATGGCCAGCGAGATACCCTGGGGGCCAGAGGACCCCTTCAGGAGCCCGTCCCCGAGGGCAGCGCCCTGCAGACCACCCGCCCCTCCCAAGGATGCAGCCCGAGCCTGTTGAAGGGCTGGCAGGGCTGCTCCGCCTGCCCGAGATAACCTGCACCCCGGGGGCTGACAGCCAGGATGCAGCCTGGGCATGCCCTGGGCAGTCCCCACTCGCACAGTCAGCGCCTGCACCGGTGGCCCCTGTGTTTATTGCAAAAGGGCTGGGGTGCTCTTAGAGTCACCGAGTCCCCATGGGGAGGGCGGCGTGGACCTCGGTCACACAGCAGCCGGGTGAGCGAGTGGGGGCCCGGCCCAGGGCCTGAGGGAGCCCGAGGGGCTGGGGTGCCTGGGGCCTCCGACCCACCTCCCGGTCGCTGGATGACTGGTGGGACAGCTCGAGGAGCTGGACCACGTGCTTCCTCACCATGTTGGCGTCAGCACTCTCCCTGAGGATCACGCCGTACAAGTGGAAGAGGAAGGACTAGGGCAGGGGGAGAGAGCACCTTCTGTGCGGGGCTGGCGGGCGCCCGCTCCGAGCTCCGTGCTGAGCCTCCCGACCCGCTCATCTCAGGGACCCCTGGCAGATCCAGGCCCCTCCGCCCCCCACTCCTCCTCAGGTGGGGTGGAGGCTGCACTCAGAATCTTCTAGAAGCCCGTGCTGCACTAGGCAGCATGATGTGAACGGACCAGCATCGCCGCACTGCGAGAGCGCAGGGCCTGGGAGGTGCAGGCAAGGCAGACCCAGGCCCGGACGGGCTGCGCGCAGTGACTGCGCCCACAGGGGTGCTAGTGCCCCGAGGCCCACGTCCCTGAGGCCTGGCCGCCTCTCCTGCCCTGGGGTCGGGTCCTGGAGCAGCCAAGGTGTGAGCCTTTCCAGTACTTTCTGGCTGGGTCGGCCTTTGGGGAGGGGAGGGCCTGGGGATGACCGTGGCACAGACCTTCTCCAGAGAACTGAAGTCCAGGTTCAAGGGCTCCAGGACCTCCTGGATACTGGCATCTGACACCTTCACCTTCTGCACAAGCTGCAGGCAGAGCACAGTGCTTGCCACCCCATCCCCCAGCCCCCAGAGACCAGAGTGCACAGGACAGACAGGCCCAGCAGGCCTGCCACCAGGAGCTGGAGACCAAGTCCACTGGGAGTCTTCAGGGACTGCAGTGACCCCGTGGGTGGGCAGAGAACACACAACCCATCCCAGAAAGGGTAAGGGGGGGAGCTGCTACCCCTCCAACAACCCTCCAAGGGACTCATTCCAAGCACACCCACCCTTGCATGGCCTGCCACCCACAGGACGGAGGCTAAACAATGATCATAGCGGGTGAGCAGGGCTGGCCTCGCGCTGTCTCCAGGGAGTGCCCCCAGCCCGTGCTGCTGTCTCCAGGCATCAGGGCCTCTGCACAGGGCTGCTCCCCTGGCTGGACGCTCTACCCACTCTCAAGCAGTGGGTCAGCCACCAGCCAGGGGGCGGGGCCGAGCTGTGCTTGTGCCCCCCGCGGCCCCCATGTAAGCACACTTGCCCTGCCGTGACCCGACCTCCAGGCCTTCACACTGGACAGAGGGCTGGAGCAGGGGGGTGTCAGGGAAGAGCTGGCTCCGCCCCCCAGGTCAGCGGGAGGCCTGAGCACAGGCAGAGGGGCATCAGCGCTGCCCAGTCCTTGGGAGCGCCCACGGACCCAGGGGCAGCAACGAATGGATCTGGTTCCCTGAGGGGTCCAGGCCCTTGGCCAGCTGACAGGCACCCACCTACCCTCACATGTGCCCGTCATGACTCCCTCCTGCCTCTGGGAACCTTCCCCTGAACATGCCCCAGGTGTCAGGGATATCAGGACTGCAGCAGGTGGAGTGGGCTCTGAGGCCCCGGGGCAGAGTCAGGAGGGGCAGCCTCCCGGGGCAGAGGGTATAGAGGGAGCCCCCCCCAGGGCAGAAGGTGGAGAGGGACCCCCCACGCCATTGCAGAGAGTAGAGAGGGAGCCCCCCAGGGCAGAGGGTGGAGAGGGAGCCCCCCACCCCAAGGCAGAGGGTAGAGAGGAAGCCCCCTCCCCCGGCAGAGGGTGGAGAGGGAGCCCCCCAGGGCAGAGGATGGAGAGGGAGCCCCTAGGGCAGAGGGTGGAGAGGGAGCCCCCCACCCTGGGGCAGAAGGTAGAGATGGAGCCCCCCACCCGGGGCAGAGGGTGGAGAGGGAGCCCCCCACCCCAGGGCAGAGGGTAGAGAGGAAGCCCCCCAGGGCAGAGGGTGGAGAGGGAGCCCCCCCAGGGCAGAGGGTGGAGAGGGAGCCCCCACCCTAGGCAGAGGGTGGAGAGGGAGCCCCCAGGGCAGAGGATGGAGAGGGAGCCCCCAGGGCAGAGGGTGGAGAGGGAGCCCCCACCCGGGCAGAGGGTGGAGAGGGAGCCCCTAGGGCAGAGGGTGGAGAGGGAGCCCCTAGGGCAGAGGGTGGAGAGGGAGCCCCCAGGGCAGAGGGTGGAGAGGGAGCCCCCTCCTGGGCAGAGGGTGGAGAGGGAGGCCCCCCCAGGGCAAAGGTGGAGAGGGAGCCCCCACGCCATTGCAGAGAGTAGAGAGGGAGCCCCCATGGCAGAGGATGGAGAGGGAGCCCCCACCCCGGGCAGAGGGTGGAGAGGGAGCCCCCACCCCGGGCAGAGGGTGGAGAGGGAGCCCCCACCCCGGGCAGAGGGTGGAGAGGGAGCCCCCTCCTGGGCAGAGGGTGGAGAGGGAGCCCCCAGGGCAGAGGGTGGAGAGGGAGCCCCCAGGGCAGAGGGTGGAGAGGGAGCCCCCCAGGGCAGAGGGTGGAGAGGGAGCCCCCTCCTGGGCAGAGGGTGGAGAGGGAGCCCCCGGGGCAGAGGATGGAGAGGGAGCCCCCGGGGCAGAGGGTGGAGAGGGAGCCCCCGGGGCAGAGGGTGGAGAGGGAGCCCCCGGGGCAGAGGGTGGAGAGGGAGCCCCCCGGGCAGACGGTGGAGAGGGAGCCCCCCCAGGGCAGAGGGTGGAGAGGGAGCCCCCAGGGCAGAGGGTGGAGAGGGAGCCCCCAGGGCAGAGGGTGGAGAGGGAGCCCCCACCCGGGCAGAGGGTGGAGAGGGAGCCCCTAGGGCAGAGGGTGGAGAGGGAGCCCCTAGGGCAGAGGGTGGAGAGGGAGCCCCCAGGGCAGAGGGTGGAGAGGGAGCCCCCTCCTGGGCAGAGGGTGGAGAGGGAGGCCCCCCCAGGGCAAAGGTGGAGAGGGAGCCCCCACGCCATTGCAGAGAGTAGAGAGGGAGCCCCCCAGGGCAGAGGGTGGAGAGGGAGCCTCCCACCCCAGGGCAGAGGATGGAGAGGGAGCCCCCATGGCAGAGGATGGAGAGGGAGCCCCCACCCCGGGCAGAGGGTGGAGAGGGAGCCCCCACCCAGGCAGAGGGTGGAGAGGGAGCCCCCACCCAGGCAGAGGGTGGAGAGGGAGCCCCCAGGGCAGAGGGTGGAGAGGGAGCCCCCGGGGCAGAGGGTGGAGAGGGAGCCCCCACCCCGGGCAGAGGGTGGAGAGGGAGCCCCCGGGGCAGAGGGTGGAGAGGGAGCCCCCACCCCGGGCAGAGGGTGGAGAGGTAGCCCCCAGGGCAGAGGGTGGAGAGGGAGCCCCCACCCCGGGCAGAGGGTGGAGAGGGAGCCCCCAGGGCAGAGGGTGGAGAGGGAGCCCCCTCCTGGGCAGAGGGTGGAGAGGGAGCCCCCAGGGCAGAGGATGGAGAGGGAGCCCCCAGGGCAGAGGGTGGAGAGGGAGCCCCCACCCGGGCAGAGGGTGGAGAGGGAGCCCCTAGGGCAGAGGGTGGAGAGGGAGCCCCCAGGGCAGAGGGTGGAGAGGGAGCCCCCTCCTGGGCAGAGGGTGGAGAGGGAGGCCCCCCCAGGGCAAAGGTGGAGAGGGAGCCCCCACGCCATTGCAGAGAGTAGAGAGGGAGCCCCCATGGCAGAGGATGGAGAGGGAGCCCCCACCCCGGGCAGAGGGTGGAGAGGGAGCCCCCACCCCGGGCAGAGGGTGGAGAGGGAGCCCCCACCCCGGGCAGAGGGTGGAGAGGGAGCCCCCACCCCGGGCAGAGGGTGGAGAGGGAGCCCCCACCCCGGGCAGAGGGTGGAGAGGGAGCCCCCTCCTGGGCAGAGGGTGGAGAGGGAGCCCCCAGGGCAGAGGGTGGAGAGGGAGCCCCCCAGGGCAGAAGGTGGAGAGGGAGCCCCCCAGGGCAGAGGGTGGAGAGGGAGCCCCCTCCTGGGCAGAGGGTGGAGAGGGAGCCCCCTCCTGGGCAGAGGGTGGAGAGGGAGCCCCCGGGGCAGAGGGTGGAGAGGGAGCCCCCACCCCGGGCAGAGGGTGGAGAGGGAGCCCCCACCCGGGCAGAGGATGGAGAGGGAGCCCCCGGGGCAGAGGGTGGAGAGGGAGCCCCCGGGGCAGAGGATGGAGAGGGAGCCCCCGGGGCAGAGGGTGGAGCTCAGCGCTCACCTGGCTGTGCTGCTGGAGGCAGCAGAGGATGGACTCCAGCATGAGGCACCTCTCTGAGACTGACATGGTCCTGATCTTGCTGACGACGGCCTCCTCCCAGGGTGGGCTGCGGTGCAGGGGCTTCTCCGCCACCACCCTGCCTGAGTGGTCTGCAGAGCACGGAGACACAGAGAGGCAGTGGTGCAGGACGCCAAGGAGCGCAGGCCTCGGGGCTTCTGCCCCGTCTGGGTCCCGCAGTCACCGCAGCGCAACCGCCTGGTGCACGAGGCACCCGCAGGACAGATGCGGGAACACAGCCAGGAGGCGCTGAAGGCCCCGCCGAGGGCAGACGCCTCCCCCGGGGCTGACTCCACCTGGAGGCGGGGGAAGAACCAGGGCCCGGCCCGGAGAGGGGCCCACAGCGCAGCCCCCGACAGGGGACGTGGGGGCGACGAGCGCTAACCACGCGGGGCCGAAACCTAACTGGACCCTGACCCTGCTCCTTGCGCCCGCCCGAGGAAAGGGCAGCCCGTCCCAATAGCTGCGTCTCCAAACTACAACCGTCAACATACAGCAGAAACAGGGGTTAGGGCCTCTGAATCCTGGGATGGGAGAAGGCTTTCTACACACAGCGCAAAGGCAGAAGCCAGAGGGGGGCTTTCAGAGTCAGCGACATGGACACGGGCCCCGGGCAGCATCACAACCCACTGGTAAACCCTGAAAACACACTCGTGACCTCTGTAACCAAGGTTACTCTCCATACACCTGTCAGTCAGTCGGTAAGGATTTGCACCATTGTTTGGAATACAGACATAGGGGATGGAGCCGGGGCTTCCGGAAGAAAGCCTGCTGGCCAATAAATGAAGCACAAGGCAGCCCCTGCCCCTCACCAGTGATAAAAGGCCCCTCACCAGTGATAAAAGGACCACAGACAGAAACCAGGGAAGAGGGTCTTTCTCATCATCAAGACAAAGACAACTAGAGTGTGGAGAAAGACGCCCTCGTGCTGCAGGGGTGGGGGAGGCGGCAATTTGTCCTCTGAAAGGTGATCGAGCAACTCTTCTCAAGTGCAAATAAAAAGCATGTTCAGACCACTCAGAGACAGGAGTCCTCTCTCATGAGCCAAAGAAGTCTTTGTGATAGCGGTGAGGACGGGTTTCCAAATGGCCCACTTTCACAGATAATCAATACTTCTTCCAGCAGAAAAAACCAGAAGGCTGCGAAGCCAGTGTTCATGGGGAATGAAACAGGTTGGGTGCTCGGGTCAGGTGGTCATGCACAGCGTGGGCCCCGCGGTGCCCACGTCCCCTGCCTTCTGCAGGCCCCCACCTTCCCCAGCCTGCTCTGAGAAGCCCCCAGCTGCGGCCCCCAGCCGGGGCCCGTCTCAGTGAGTGTGCCTGTCATGGGGCGGGGGGTGAACTGCTGGCTCTGACCAGCAAGGGGAAGCTGCCCGCTGCCCACCAGCTCACTCGCTGACTCGCCCACTGAACGCTTGCTGAGGATCTGTGCCCGCCAGGCACCGGAACCCCAAACTAACACAAAACGACTGTGTTCATTTGGTTCTCAGGCTGGCACTGCGTCCCCAGACCCTGAGGGGCAACGGCGAGGGGTGACTCCACCCTCTGCCTCCGTCGAAGGTGCGAGACCCCAGAACCCCAGGAAGGGCAGCACAGAGCCTGGGCGGCCTCGGGGGACGGGGAGAGCAAGGTATTGGGTGAGGCTCTGCGGGCCGGCTCCGGCCCCTGGTAGACTGCCGAAGCCCTTCAGGAAGTTTCTGTCTGCTGCTCACCCACACAGTGTCAGGAGGGAACCCCAGAGGGGAGGGTGTGTGTGGGGCTGACACTTGGCCGTGGTGACGGGAACCAAGGCCCAGGAGGGGCAGCTCAGCAGGCCTCCCGAGGTCCCGCTCAGCCCTGCTCACCTACGTCCAGCTCTTGCGCCTCAGGTGAGAGGCAGTTGGACCGCCAGGAGGGGCGGTGGAAGCCGTCGCTGGGTGCAGCTACCATGGCGCGCGGCACTCCAGGAGGACGGGTCCTGGGAGGGCAGAGGGCAGCCTCTCTCACACCTGCAGGAGCAGGGCCAGCGCAGCCAGCCCCTCCTCTGTCAGCTACACCAGACCAGGCCAGGCCCCCCACACCCTGTCAGCAGCTCCAAGGCCTCCACGGGACCTGGGGAAGAGGAGGGGCCGGTTCCTAACTTGGGCCAATATTTGAGGTCCCCCCGACACTACCAGTCTTCCAGGGCCCCTGGGCCCCAGCCTACCCACCAGGCTCCCCACCCCAGGGGCTCTGTGATTCAAATGCGGAGTCCATATGGCAGGGACCACCTGCCCACCGTCCTTACATGCACAGCACAGGTGCGGCCCCCACAGGGGCAGCCAGGCGTGCGGGGCCATGAGGATAGGCCGCAGGAGCTCAGCGGGACTTTCCTGGGGTACACTGCGCCCAGCCCGGCCACCGCCAGACCGTGACCCCCTTATCTGGGCCTAGGTGGGCAGGCCACACGCTCTGGGAGGCAGTGGCGACCCTGGGGCAGCCCTGGGGTGCCCCGGGGACTCCATCCCCGCCTGCACCTCCAGTGGCGTCCAGCACGCGGAGCGGCAGGGGCCTGTAGGCACTGGGACAGCAGAATCTGCGTTTCTGACGAGCCTCCGTCTCTAACCACAGGCTGCCACCTTGGCTCGTGGCCTCCTGGAGGTCCCACCGGGCCTCCACTGGCCTGGACCCAGGCAGCGGCTGCAGAGTGGGCAGGTGTTCCTTCTCGGACTGTGCAGCCCCTCCCTGGGAGGCAGGACCTCGGTGACCAGCACCGCGACGGGGCTCCTGCTCCCTTCGCCTCCAGCCTCATTCCTAAGTACTCCTAGAAACTGTCCCTGGCTCCTCTGTCCCCAGGCACCCAGCCCTCACGCACGCCCTGATGCCCCTCCACTATTCGTGGCCTGACCTCCAGCTCTGGCCCCCCCGACCCCTCTCCTGTCACTGCATCTCCCCAGCCTCCCACCAGCTCGGTCCCTGCAGCAGGGGCGAGTGTAGGGGAGGCTCAGTGTTTTCCCACAGTCCACAACCCAACCCCCTCCCTGATCACAAAGGCGGGTGCTGCAACTGGACTCCCAGCAGAACACTTGGCGTCCAGCCCTCCAACCCCCCACCCAGCCCCCGGAATGGGTGCAGGCCATCCCGATTCTCAGGGCCTGCAGTTTGCCGCACCTGGCCTGCGGCTCAGGACCTCCTCCTGCCAGCCTCAGGGTCTCCTCCGCCTCCCACCTCTCCCCGCTCCAGCCCACCCTCCATCCCAGCCCCCCGCCCTGAACTACACCTGACCAGCCCTTCCAGTCCCGGCCCTCCTGGCCCCTCACGGGCCACTCCCCTGGGCCCCCCACAGGCCAGGCCCTGTCCCCGCTCCCCTGTGCCTCAGGGCTCCCCCCGGTGGGCCAGCAGTCACCGCTCTCTTGCGACCCTTAGTGGTCCCCCTCAGCCCCCCTCCCCCTGCAGAAACGCTTGCTGCACAAAGACCCTCCTGACCAGCACACCGGCCACTGGCTTTGGCTGGGTTGGGGGGGCTATTGCTCTGTTTAGAGGAGACAGTTTTCTCCTGATGGTTGAACCTCTCATCTGCAAGCTGGTCCCCCAAACCACTTTCACAGAGGATGGAAAGGTCACTGTGGTCCCTTCCACACCTGGGGTGGTCCTGGGACCAGGCTGTTGGAAGTGACCTCGGGAGAGAGTCTGGAGGCCTTCTGGGGAGGTAAGACCAGACCAAAGTCAGCAAATGGGACAGTGCACCCAAGGAGGTAAAGCTGGAGGGCCCAGGGTAACTGGCCCCAGAGAGGATAATTTGGCCAGAGGGCAGGATCACCCCCCTCTTGCCGCCTGGTCCACTGCAGGCCCCAGCGCCCTTCCCCAGAGGGCTGCAAAGGCCTCCCCTTCAGTTCCTGGCCCTGCCACTGCACTGCCACCCGCCTTTGCACGAGGGCGCTGCTGCCTGGGACACTCCTGCCCGCTGCCCTGAGTTCCCTACTCCCTCACCCCTCTGCCCTCCCATCTCCAAGCCTGGGCCTCCCTTTCTCCCCCGTTAGGATCTGCCTTCAATCTGTCTCTCTGAAGCTTTAGGTTCCTAGAAGGGAAGAGCCTCCCCAGACACGCAGGGTGCGGGGAGGACTCCACCCTGGAGTCCTCAGATATGAGCTCCTCAGATATGAGCTCCCGGCAGCCAATGGAATCGCATCCAGAAGCTGATAGTCACATGGAGAGATCACTTAAAACATTGATGACAGCCCCCAAGAGGGGAGTCTCTGATAAGACCCCCAGGAGCACACGGAGGATCCCATTTCTGGGAGTTTAATCAATGGAATGAATGAGAAATGCATAGCAAATTCTCTACTCAAGGTATCTTCTCCCAGTTAAAATAGCCACACATGTTCAAAAACACAGGAAGAACAGGCAGTGATTAAAAATCATCTTTCTGAAGATGATTTAATGACGCGGGAAATTGCTCAGGGTCCCACGTGCAATGAAAAAGCCGTATGATTCTAATTTAAAATTAACCATTACCTCTGGGTGCTGGGGTTTGGGTGTTTTTCCTGTACTCTTTTCAAATTCCGACTTGTCTGCAATGAGAATGATTACCCTTATGAAAAAAAAAAAGATTGCTTATTTAAAACCAAAGGTGACATGAGGTTTAAGAATAAAAGAAAAAGACAAGTCAGTGGACACTACCACCGGAGGAGGGAGTTGGCACAAGGGCTCTGGCCAGTTCTGTGGGTCCAGAGGCTTGACCTCGCGGAGCACCCTGAGAACACGACGGAGGACTCAGGCCTCAGGCCTCGAAGGGGGCTGGCTGGGAAGGGGCTGGTGTGGGCGGAGAGGTTGGAGAGGGCAGTGCACCAGCTGCTCTGGCTGGGGACAAACTCGCTGCCCACCCTGTGGACGTCTGAGGGACAGAGGCGGTGCCCACGGTGCTCAGGACCCTGCAGGGCAGCCTGGGTGCACGTGGTCCAGACTTCCGCCTGCTGGTGGCTGGCAGAGCAGTGGGAACGTGTTCTCTAAGGGCTTGAGGACTTCATGAATTCACAGGATGGGGGCAGAGCCCAGCCACATGACCACAGGACCCAGCGGCCCCGGGCAGGAGCAGTGCGTACAGGGCCTCCAGGTTATCCAGAGGTCTGGAGGGCCCACCGAGGACAGCCAATGTGGGGTCACTCTGGCATCACCCCTGCTGGCAGGCGGGCGTCACTCTCTGAGCAAAACAGCCCAAAGGACAGCAGGTGGTGGAGACCCAGCAATGCTGGGAGCCCCAAAGGGGACGGGTAGGGCTGGCGTGGGGTGGGGGGTACCTCCTGAGAGATCCCTCTGTGAGTCCAGTCCTGTCCCAGGGCTCCCAAAACCACGGTTCCTACTTTCTCAACAGCCACCCCACGTAAGAATTCCGTCCTCCAACCGCTGTCTGTGGCGGTTAGGGGACTTCTATGGCCCTGAGTTTGCTTCTCTGGGGACCAGGAGGACCTGATCTAGACACGGACAGGTCCTGGAGACGGTGGCGGCCCCAGGCAGGCCCTGCCACCCCTGGGGTCCTCTTCCTGGAGCCCTGTGCCCTCTCTCACGGCTGCAGACAGGACTGGGCGCCCATCCCCATTGCCGGCACTGGATGCTGCCCAACAGCACTCATTCCGTGGGTTTGGGCTCGCTGGGTCCTTCCAGAACGTGCTTCCCTCCCTTGCCTCCCCAACCCTCGGCCTTGGTTCTCAGCCCCCAAGAGAGCAGGAACCCGTCCAGGCCTGGCTCAGGCCCTCTCGCAAGACTAGTGGCGTCTCCACCGGTCACACCAGGAGGGCAGCTGGGGGTGTGGCCACACCAACTGCTGCCTCCGGGGCATGGCCGGGGCCTCTGGGAGCAGCCTGTTCCCCCTGCCTGTGTCTCCAGCCCCTTCAGAGGTTGGAAGACTGGAGGAAGCCCCCTCCCCGCCCCGCACCCCAGGACAGGGCAGCTCCGCAACAGGGTCTGCTGCGACAGTCTAAGGGGCTTGCTCCCCCGGGGGTCCTCTGCCCAGTCAGAGAGGGCGTCGCAGGCTTCCAGGGGGCATCTGGGAGGCTTTGGAGGGAATTGCTGCCCTGCAGCGTGGCTCTGATTCTTGGGGTTGAGGGAAGCTCAGAGCCAGGCACCCCACCCACCCACGGGCAGAGCGCTGGGCTGGGTGGGCCTGAAGGTGGCTCGAGGCTGGGGAAGGCAGGGTGTGAATAAGAGCAGCGGGAAGAGTGCCCCGGGCCCTTGGAGTCCTGCAGGCGCCCCCAAGGGCCCTGAGGAACTCGGGGGTAACCCACAGGGTGGTCAGTTGGGGGGTTTCTACCGTGTGCCCCCAAGCCAACAGCACCCTGGAGAGGTGGGTCCCGCGGCTTGCAGGGAGAGGAGGGACTTGTGTGCAGCTGGCCCCAGACCTCAATCTGTGGGCCAGTCTCCCAACCCAGAGAGCTGGGCTATAGGAGCAGCCCCCAGTACGCGGCTCCCCGAGAGCGGAAGGCTGCAGGCCTGGGGGTGGGCCATGTCCTCTGTCCACTCTCTCCACTCGTGCCCACTGCTCCCAACCAGGGCCCGCGAGGCCTCTGACCTCTGTGCTTATTCGGGGGGCAGATGACCCTGATGGAGCCCAGCCCAGGCTCTAGGGCTGAAGGGACACACAGGAGTCTTGCTGTCCCTGCGAACCCTTCAGACTTTCATCAGAACCATTTGCTACTGGATGAAGTACCAGAACGGGCCCTGCAGATGTGTCACGGGGGCTTGTAAGGACCCTGATAGCCCTCAGGCCCCATGGGGTAGCGCTGAGCCCCCGGCCACACTGGGGGGACTGATCCTGGAGGACACATGGTCCTCAGAGACCCCAGATCTGAATCAGCGCCTCCATCCTGGGGGCTCCTGGAGGCTGGTGCCATTTCCATGGCGACGAGGCCACTGGGGGAGGGGCTGAGCCGAGGGCCCGGATGATACGTGGGCACCGAAGCCTCTGTTTTTAAGCTCTGGGCGCGATGGCAGGTGGGGGTGGGGACAGCCCCTTCTAGGACAAAGCAAGGTCCCCAGGGGCCAGATCAGAGCCGGGGTTCCCCATCAAGGGGGGCACCCTTAATGCTGAGCACAGGGGTCACTGGGATAGAAGCAACACAACCCTTCCTGGAGGAGAGTTAGGAAGTGACCCCTGCCCAGCCATCCCTTCGGAAGGGCCCCCTCCTGCTCCAGGCCGGGGAGAAGGCCACATCTGCCCTCCCCCAGGCAGCTCTGCCCCATGCCCCCAACCAGCCTGTAGAGAGGGGTCCCGGGGGGAGGGAGGGGGGCTGGGATGCAGAGGCTTGAGGGGTGGGAAATGGAGGCTCAGGGACCTTGGGGTGGAGGGGGCCGGATCCATCACCATCAGGGTCAGACGTTACAGGGTGACCAGGGCTGAAAGGAGAGCTCACTACCTGTGGCATTGCCAGTGTGCTGTGGTGTGGGGACCAGGGATGGAGGATCCAGAGGTATAGGCAAGCCATGGGGCTGGCGCAGCCTGGGAGGGCTTCAGGGGCAGGCAGCAGAGGGACAGAGGACCCTGGGTGCTCTTGGGGAAATGGTGTGAGAGGGGCTATGGGAGTGGCCAGAGGGCGGAGGCAGAGGGTGGGGCTAGATGGGGGGCAGTGAGAACTGCTGGGCGGAGGGGCTCGGGGTGGAGCGGGTAGGTAGTATGCAGGCTGTACTGGCAGAATCCAGGGATGGACACATCAGCAGTGGGACACATAGGCTGAGGAGGGGACAGGCCCCACTGTGACTGCCTGAGTTCAAGCACTCGTGAGTGACCCAGGCGGGAGGCACTGGCACCCCTGTGAGAGTGAAGCTGGGGTGGCCCGACTGTCCCAGGGAAGCAGCTCCCCCCTGGGGCACCCCTCCCTGTGTTGTGGCAAGCCAGAGGAGGGGCGAAGGCAGACTGAAGGGTGCAGCGGCAGAGGGGGCTTCCGCCCGCCCTGTGCTGCGCTCCCTGGACCCGGCTCTGACCCCTGGGTGTGCACCTATCAGTCCCAGAGCTGGAAAACCCGGAGTCAGGCAGGTAGACCTCGAGACGACTGCTGTGGAGCACAGGGGCCGGGCTCCTGGGGGTCCATGAGGAGCCCCTCTCGAGGCGCCGGCTCTGCCCGAGGCTCACGCAGCCCTACGTGATCCCCTGGCTCCCTGCTGCCCACAGTCACGTGGGGAGGGGCCCGGGGCCAGGCAGGATGGTGGAGGCTGCACGGAACTTGAGTTTCAGCTGGAGCCTGTCTTGGTGGGAAGACAGGATGGAACGACACGGACTCTTCTGAATCCTGTGCAGCCCACGCCCCCCTCCCCATGACAGACTGTCTCCATCTGACTCATTCATTTATTCAGCATATGATAACCAAGCACCCAGAATGTACTGTCCCCCATTGGCTTGAGAAAGGACGAGAAAGATGTGACCGAGACAGCTGGATGGCATCGCTGACTCAATGGACACGAGCAGACTTCGGGAGATGGTGAAGGACAGGGGAGCCTGGCGTGCTGCAGTCCATGGGGTCGCAGACAGTCGGGCATGACTGAGTGACTGAATAACAAGGCAGTCTGTGCCCCTAGGGGCTCATAGCCTGGTAGGCAGACAGACTCACAAACGACAGCCATTCAAAAAGACAGGTGCCTAGTGGCAACAGTCCATTTCTGCCTGGGGTATTCGGGTCAGGCCTTGCATAGGAAGGGGCATAGGAGCTGGGGCTTGATGCATAGATAGGAGTTTGCCAGACATGGAGCAAAGAAGAGGTGTCTCAGCGGAGGGGCTGGCGCACAGAGGTGGGGAGCGGGGAACCCCAAGTCTCAGGGCAAGTGAGAGAGGGGCAAAGGCCAGTCCGGAGGTGGGAGGGGGTGTCTGGGAGAGGGCTTGGGTTTGAGGAAGGTCACATGGTCCAACCAAGGGCCAGCTGGACCGGGGAGGCCAGCCAGCAGGAGGCGAGGCCGAGGTCAGACCAGACAGGAGCTTCCAGGCCCCCTTGAGTCTTTCTGTTCTGAGGTCCTTCTGGGCATCCATGTGGCCAAGGCCAGCAGAGAACATGAGGTGTCCAGGGGCCCCGCCAGGCTCCTGGACCCTGCCACTTCTCAGGCTGCGCTCCTAGCAGGCTTCCTCCCGCTTGGCTCCTGCCCGCACCAACCCCAGCTGCCCCTGCGTCTGTCTCCTCAGAGCCCCCCAAGAAGAAGCGCCTCCCCACCCCACGCACCTCCTGCTGTCTCCCTCCTTCCCACCCCTTTCTTCCTGACTCTCGTCCCAGACGCCCAAGGGCAGGAGTGGGGCTGGGAGGAGAGGCTGCGCTGGCAGGAACACTCCGGTGTGTGCCGGGAAGGGGCATGGGGCGGGGGAGCGGGGACAGCAAGGCGCTCACGGCCGGTGGCCCCAGGCCCAGGCTGCTCCTCCTGTGGCCAGCCTGACGGGGGCCGATGCCATGGGCGCCCCTGCTGCGAGCCCCGCAGTGTGCTGTGTTGCCTTGGGCAGGTCACTGAACCAGTCTGGGCCTCTGTTTCCCCACCTGTGAAACAGCAGCTGCCACATACGGGCGTGATGAAGATTAACTGAGTCCCGGGACAGCCAGGGCCCTAAAATGCCAGAGAGAGAAATAGGATAGAAACAGGAAGCCAGAAGAGGAGCGCAGCCCCGCTCCACACCAGGTTTTGGAGCAGGGAAGGAGGGAGGGAACAGCTGGGCAAGACGCAGCCCTGTCCTTGGGTTGGATAAATGGGGAACAGGGTCCCGGATGGTGGCGTTTGGGACGAGGAAGGAGCAGGCCGAGCCCAGGTTGCAGGGCTTGGAGCAGAGCCCTGGGCAGAGCCCTGGGGCATGGGTGCCTGGGGCCTCACAGGAGCCACGCCAAGCCCCAGCCCCGGGCCGGGAGGATGAGGCGAGGTCTGCGCAGGGGAGCCACCTGGCCAGAATGAGGTTGGTTCTGGAGAAGGCTTTCCCCTCATCCGCTGCTGTCTCCCTCTCTCCCTTCACTTGATATATGTCAAATGAGTGCCCAGCACAGGCCAGGTGCTGGGGTGCCCCCGCCCCCCGCCCCTGCCCAGCACAATGAAGCAGGGACTCTGTCTTGAGAAGCTCCGGGTCTAGCTGTCAAACAGCCCAGGACAGCCCGCCCCCCACCCCAACCCCCCACCCCACCACTGCCTGCAGGTACAGCCAGCCTTCCAGTCCCGGGACAGGCCGAATCAGCTACGGCCCACAGAGCCCGCTCACCTGCAGTCGTGCTGCTGGCTGAGGGTGCCCACCCTGAGGACGGACCAGAGGGCCATCCTGTTCTTGCCTCCCCGCTTCCACCTGTAGGTCCCAGTGGGTCCCCACACAGGCCGGCCGACAGAAGCCTCGTAGGAAAAGGCAGCATTCAGGCCAAGCTGGGGAGAGGAGAAGCAAGGCATAGGAAATCAGATGGAGAAGGGGGCCGTCCACCTGGACCCCCGCCCGCTGGAGAGAGCCCCACCAGGTTTCCGGTCTAAAGCTGGCCGCTGGGGTCTCCGTAGCTGGCCCTGTGGCTCACTATCTGGGTGCCACTCCCCGGTAAACAGGGTGCCCGGGTGGGGCGGAGGGCGCACGGCCTCGGTTCTCTGCCCAACAGTGAAATGCACACATGTCAGAGTCATTATTTCCCTCGCCAAGGAGGGACCCAGGAAAACGTTTCGACCAGTTCAGAGGTAAATCCAGGGAATGCACAGAAACGGGGAGGAAGATAATCTGAGATGAACTGACACAGAGACGCAGCAGAAGTCCCGTGCCTCCCGAGGACGGGGGCCATCCACATGACAGTGGTCTCCTACAGCCACTGAATCATAAGCAGCTCCAGGTCAAGGGAAGACAGAGCCACCCGGGGCAGAGGGCCGCCCTCTCCAGTCCCTGCAGAGGGAGGGCGGGGCTGGGCCATGGGCACAGGGACACGGTAGCCAAGGCCAGGTTCTCTGAACAGCTGGCATTTTGGAGGCAGACGTCTGGACCAGGAAGTACCCCACAGGACAGGAGGCAGAGCCCCCACAGCAGGCCTAGAGTCCAAGGCCCCAGGTGCAGGAGGCCATGAGCAAGGGTCCCCTGTTTGGGCTGGGCCCAGAGATCCCTGCCAGGACCCGGTCTTCCAGTTGGATCCCTCCTGTTGGACCAAGGGGTCATCATCCAGGCCAAACCTACAGGCTCCCCTCCTGGCCCTCCAGGAGAAGGCCTGGGGCAAGAGGGGCCCCAGGAGAGAGGCCGACCGGGACTGTCCATCAGAGGGCCCAGGCCAGAGGCACGGGGTCGTGGGGTTTCCTCCCTGTGGAGGGCAGAGGCAGACCGCCTCCCAAATGCTGCCCTTCTGCCTAAACGTGTCCTGTGGGGCCAGCCTCACGAGCCTCGGGACCTGTCTTGAACCCAGGCTCTGGGGCTGAAATCTCATGACAAGAGCCCCCGGAAGTTTGGGGCCAGAAACGCCTCCCCATGGCTGGGAGCCCCCCGGGGTGGGGAAACTGACCCCTGGGAGAGCAGAGCCCTGAGTGGGGAGGGGCCACCAGGGAGGCCGGTCAGAATCCAGAGGGCAGGAGGGCTTCACTGGGCACCAGGCTCCCCTCCAGCCCCACACCCCATCAGGGTCTGGGAGGGATGCCTCTGCTGGGCAGCGTGGAGCTGGCCTCAGGTGCTGGGAGCCAGGAGAGGGCATGGCCTGGCTGCAGGCAGGCCCCAAGGTGTCCTCAGGGCAGGGCCTCAGGCTCCAGAAGGGCACCACCACTGAAACTGTGGCCACCTTGGAGGCTGGGCAGCACCTTTCCCAGAGCGCAAGCCCTCTGGGGCCCCCAGGTTGATAGGAGGGGAAGCCGGAACTCCAGGGGGCCCAGGTACTCAGCCTTCCCCCAGGGTGACTGGGACCAGCTCACCAGGCACCCCCATGGCCCTGAGGCCTCCCCGAGAAGCTCAGCCCCAGTGGTGGCCCTCATCCCGCGGGCTCTGGGCAAGGCGGACAGCGCCAAGCAACAGAGCCAGAGAGGGCCGAAAATAGGACTGAAAACTTTCTAGTAATCTCACAAAAAAATAAAGAGATTGATTCATTTTAATTACATTTTATTTAACTCAATATATCCAAAATACTCGATGTGGGGTGTATTCCAGCGTCCAGGCAGGTGCGATTGGGACCACCCCCTGTCAGTGTGCAGAGCTGTGGGGGGACATGGCTGAGGGTGGATAGGGAGGCACTGCCCTGCCCTGGGGCCCTGGGACGAGACCCCGGCCACTGCCTGGCTCTGCAATCTTCCTCCCAACCCCGCCAGCCCTGAGGCCTGCAGCCCCTCCCCATCACCTGCCCGCTGGCCCAGGGTGCGGGGCGCAGGGAGGCAGGCCGCCCCCACCGCCGGCTCCCCTCTCCCACCCACGCAGCATCGGGACTCCAGGCACGAGCTCCCAGGTGGGGGGAGGCTGCATGACAGGTGGGGCTGCTGTCAGCGCTGCAGGCCTCCCCCCACCCCCGCCAAGCCGGTGCCTCCCGCCTCGCCATCCTGGCTGGGAGCCCCTCCCCCTCACTTCCCTGGCATCCAGAGTCAGCCTGGAGGGCTTCGGCAATTTGACAAAGTTCCCGCCCCGCCCCCACCCCCAGGGCTGCCATGGGACGCCAGGAGGGAGGAGGGGAGCCAAGGGGCCCCGGGGCACAGGTCCTGAGTGCGTCCATGAGGAACCAGGCCAGCGTCCCAGCACTGGGCACTGAACCTGACCGTGACCATGGCCTGCAGCTGCAGTCACCTCATGTACTGCAGGGAACACAGGGCCAGGACCATCGCAAAGCCAGGAAAGGGAAAGGGCTGAATCAGCCAGCACCACCCACCCCAAGGCCCAAGGTGAGGTGTGCGGGGAGGGACCTCTGCAAGGGCGTGGGCGCAGGGCGAGGGCTGCCGTGGCCTTCCCAGACAGTGAGGGCCAGGCTGACGTCACCCGGGACCAGGGCAGTGACATCCAGAAGGGGATTGCGGGGAAAGGGAGAGTGGCAGCGACAGCGGGGTGCCCTTGGTGGGGACACTGGAAAAGTCAGAAGGTGGTTTCTAATAACCCCTCCCCGTCCCTGGACTTCCCATCCTGATCTTGAAATCCCAGGGGCCTCTCTCAAGCCTCACCCACCATATCTCACACACACACACACAGGTGCCCCTGAAACCCATCCATCAAGGATGCTGTGGGTACCACAGCCTGGTTCCCATAGCAACACATAGATGGTGAGGGAGGGGAGAGAGTGGCAATGCAGAGAAACACTCGATCAAGAACAACAACTTACAAAAATGAGCATTCAGGGAGAAATAACCTTGAAGGGCAGCCCAGCCCTGGGCTGAAGACACTGCTGCCCATCCCTCACACAAATGCACTGGCCAGTGCTGGCCGCAGAATGGCTCTGCCAGCAGAGGACAGGCCCACGCAGCATCCCTGAGTCTGTCATGAGGGTGGCCAGGCCCGGTGTGTGGGAGGAGTGTCCTGGGGGAGGGGAATTCTGCTGTCCAGCGGAGGGCCAGGACTGGAACAGGGCTGAGGTGTGGGTGGCTCGTCTGGGGTGACTTGAGCTCTAGCACCCCTGGATGGGAGTGAGGATTGGGAGGAGGCTGCCCAGGAGGCAGCCTGCAGAGGAGGGAGGATCGGGTCTGCGGGGAGCAGCTGTAAGAGGTGGTGGCCAGGCGGAGGGCGAGGCAGCATGTCAGCCTCCAGTGTGGGCTGCAGGGGTCGGGGGTGTGGAGGGGCACCCAAAGGGCCTTGAAGACCTGCCAAGGGAGCCAAGGAGGGTGCCAGGGGCGCCAGACAACCTCAGGAGTCAGATCAGGGGGTCATGAACTGGAGTCCCAGGTGCGTCCGGGCCCCAGAGCCCTGGAGGAGTGTCCCCAGCCTCCCCCACACCTACCCGACTAAGAAGCCTCCTTCTGAGACATCTACCTCAAGCCCGAGGAAGGACGTGGACTCCCGGTCCAGCCTGCAGTGCAGGCACCCACGGCCCATCTGTTCTTGGTGGGGAAGCCCACACGGCAAGGGGTTTTCCTGCATGAGCAGAAAGGAGCAAACCCCGGGCAGGGTCCCGGCAGGAACACGGGTTTCCTTCTCACCAGGGACGGGACTCCAGGAGGCATAGCTTGCTCCACCAGGGGTCAGAGGATAGCAGTGTTCATGCCCCCGCAAGGCCAGGCGGGGATCCTTGCCGGGTCCAGTGCCCCTCCCTCCCCGGGCTGTTTCTGAGGCCGAGGATGGACCGGGGTCTCATAGTCTGGGATGCCTGGTCCCCTTTACTGGGAGGCGTCAAGACTTCCGGTCAGGCCCCCCTAGCCAACACCTCCCACAGTGGACAGAACGATGTGGCAGAGGGTCTCTGACCACCCGGCCAACGCCCTCCCCAAAGGCAGGTGCTCTCGTCCCCGTTTCTCCTGAGTGCAGAGACACAGACTAACATTTTCCAGCAGAAATGTACTGAGCACCAGGGCAAAACAGAGACAAGATAATTACGGGGATAACAGAGACTAAAAATAGCCTCCTTCACAGCCCAGACTCCCGGCACTGGAGAAGCCAGACGAGCCAGCACAGGAGCCAGACCAGGGCTGCCAAGGCGGTGGACCCCTGGCATGCCCGCAGGCGAGGAGCGGTTGCAGGGCGGCGTGGGGACCTCCGTGCTCAGGCAACGACTGCCAGGGCCAGGAGGGATGGGGAGGAGCCGAGCTGATACCAAGGTGTGGGGGCGGGGGTCTCTGCAAGAGGACGATGAGAGCAGGGCTCTGGAGGGTGAATAAGAGTTTGGCAGAAAGTGACAGCTCCCTGCAGAAGGGATGGAGGTGGGGGCACCGTGGGCTGCCTCACGGCTCCCAGTGGAACGGTCGGAAAGGCGGGCAAGCATGGTGTCAGAGGGGCCTCCAAGGCCATGGGTTGGAGCCGTTTGGTGACCCTCGGGGTGGGGGCTCACTTCCTCCCCAGGAAGCTTCTGCGTTTGGGGAACAGCCTCTAAGCCAGACTCCAGGCCCGTGGGCACTCTGAGCCCGGGCCTGGTGTGCTCCGTGTGGGGTTCCTGTGGGCGCTCCGAGCTGGGCCTGGCATGTTTTTTGTAGAGTTCCCGTGGGCACCCCGAACCTGAGCCGGTGTGCTCCACATGCACCCTTTCCAGCTGAGCCCCAGCTGCCCCCATGCTCCTTCCTCAGGTCAGGGCCAAGCCTGGGGCTCAGCCAGGACATGGGGAAGGCCTCAGTGAAGGGCACCATGCAGCCCTGACCCTCTCTGGGGCTGAGCTGAGGAGGCTGTGCTTGGAGGTGCCTGAGGCACGGCCGAGCCCAAGGTCCCAGGCTCCTGCAAGGACAGCGGGTCAGCGGGAGGATGCACCCTGCTGCAGAGCCAGGTGGGAGGAAACAGCTAATGAGAGCCGGGCGGCAGGCGGGGGCCTCGGGGAGGGAAGGTGGAGGAGGTCCGCTTCTCAGGGATTCTGGAAGGACCGAGCCCAGCAGGGTGGGGAGGGGCCAGAGGGCTGGAGGGAGCGCAGCAGAGGCTGAGGGGCGGGCAGAGAGGAGTGGACACGGAGGTTGGGAGCATCTGTGAAAACGGGGCTGGGAAGTGGGCGTCACCTTCCACTGCGGGGCCCTGGAGGCTGGCCTGGAATAGGGGCTTCACCCAGAAGCTGCGGAGACGCTTAGAGATCAGGGCTCAGGGCCTTCCCGGTAGTGATTTTATTCTTTCCAGACCATTTTACTCAGGGAGGGGGTTCCAGAACAAAGCAAACCAAATGCAAACACAGGCCCCAGCGTCTCATACAGCAGCACCCCCGGGGGAAAGCATGTATGTGGTGATGGTAATCGGAATGAGAGAAGCTATTTGAAATTCCAGGAAGAAGCAAAACAAGTAGGAGGAGGAAAATTAGCCTTCTAGCCTGGAGGACGCCTGGTCAGGCTAACTGAGCGTGCAACACGAAGTTAGCGGGGAAGGCACGCTGGCCTCCCGGGGAGTGGTGGGGGCTGCCGCTCAGGGACGGGTCATCCAGGACGCCGGAAGCCGGCGGGACGACTCGTTCTCTATGGAGGAGACATGGAGCCCCAGCCAGCTTGCCCAGGAGAGCTGCCGTGGGTGGGCAGGGCCCGGTGTGGTCCAGGCCTCTCCTGGGGTCCCCGCGGAGACAGGGTGGTGCAAGGCCCAGGCTGGGGACAGAGACTCAGCTCCAGGTGGACACGTGGGTGCAGAGAGAAGAGCAAGACTGGCCAGCCAGGGTTGGGGGCTGGGAGAGGGCACCCCTGCCCTGCCCACGGCTTCCCACTTTCAGAAATCCCGCCCTGCCGGCTACTGCACAGCCCTGGGGTCTGGCTCCACCTAGCCCACATTGCTCTCCTGGGGCCCCTGAGGTGGCCTGGGGGCAGCCCTGGGGCTCTGGGATCCTCTGCAGGGGTCCGGAGTGGCGAAGACAGGATGGCTAGTGGACGGACAGTGTGATGCCGGTTCAGGGTGACAGAGCAGGGGGACCCAGCGGAGGGGCCCAGAGCAGCAGGATCAGGGCTGCCTGATCCGGGCTGGCAGAGATGCAGAGGAGGCCGTAGGGAGAAACTGCCAACCCCCGCTTCTACTGGGCCTCAGTTTCCCCACCTGTGGAGAGGCCGTCCCAGAGAGGAGTGGGGGTGGAAGGCCAGAGAGGCCCCCGCAGCTGCTGCCCCCTGGCGCGGAGGGCTGGGTGCTGGGCTGCCCGGCCTCCTTCCTGGAGGAAACAAGCGGATGTATTCCTCCCGTCCCAGCTGCTGTGGAAGGGACGCCAGCTGGGTGCTCGGCAGGCAGCGTGGGAGAGCCCCTAGGCCGTCTGGCAGGTCTGAGGGGGCCCCTTGCAGGGGGGAAACCAGAAAAGGGGAAGAGGCATGAGAGGAGTCTCATAATTTGGGCCAGTGGGCAGCCAGGGCCGGGGGGCGATGACTGGTCAGAAGCAGGGGTCATGAGTGGCCAAGGCGAGGGGACAGGGGGGCCAGAAAGCACACTGTCCTCCGTGGACAGTCCTCTGACCCCCAGCAGGAAGAGGAGCAGGCTTATAGCAGCAGCCCCAGTGGCCGAACCAGCTTGGATCTCGAGCTCAGAAGCATCCCTTCAAGAAAGTCATGACTTTGAGCATCTTCCAGGAGGTAGGCCTGGAAGACAGGAAGTCCAGGGTGGGTCCCTGCACCCCCGAGCCTCGGATCAGGGCAGGCCTGGAGCGCACTTCACGCCTTGGACCCAGAGTCACTGTCCCCCCGCCCCCTGCAGTTAGGTGTCCCTCTGGAGTTCTCAGGTGGATGAGCTACTGGCTGTGCACCCCCCACCTCAGGGCATGGAGAGTCTGTGACACCCCTGGGCAGCCAGTGAAGTCACAGGCAACAAGACCTATCCTGCCGGCCCATGAAAGCCCACTGGGGGCACAGGCTTGGCTGGGCCTGGGGGCAGCCGCACCCAACGTGCTGAGCCTACCCTGGCCGGCACCCTGCCCTCACATCCTCACATCAGTTCTGCAGGTAGACTTGATTTTATAGAAAGAGAGGCCCTGGGACTTGAGCCCCAGCCCACCCGGCTCAGAAGCCCCCCACCAAGCTGGGTGTGCAGGGTGGGCCCCTGGGGCAGCCCCGCCCCCGGTCCCATCTCTGCCCTCCCAGCTCCAGCTTCCCTGCCAGGGAGGGAGGAGATGAGACCAGGGCCTGAGGGGTCTGGATGGGCAGGACAGCGGGGGTGGGGGCAGGGAGCACCCTGTCCGGGGAGCCTGGGCTGGGGGATTCTCCAGGGTGGCTGGGGGTCCGGCTCCCCCGCCAGGGCCAGCCCACTCCACTCCGCCCTCCCGCCTCTTTTCTTGGGACACAAAGACACAGAGCTGCCTCTCAGATTACTGCGAGTGTTCAGCTTGCCTGTTCTACAATCATCCAATTACAGACAGGAAATTCATATTAAAAGGAAAAAGCGCCCAGAACACCCAGCTTCTGATGAGAGCAGGAGTAGGTCTCCAAGAGAAATGACTGACTCTCAGGCATCACCATGGTGCCCAGCCCCCTGTTCCTGCCGATTTCCTTCCCCATTCTTGTCAGCACTCTGAGCGTTTGAAAGGAATAAAGGAGGAGAACAGGGAAGAGGCGGACTTCACCGAGGGCGTCACACCGGGCGCCCGCTGGGTTCTGCGTGCACGGTGACGGTGTTCCTGGCAGCGGGTGGTTCTCGCTGCTCCCGTGTGCTTCCGGCCTTCCCGGGTGGCCCCTGCGTCCCCGTGGGCGCCGTCCTCTCAGCAGGGGCGGCCGCGCCCGGCCTCCCATCCCACCCAGCAGAGCAGCCCCTTCTGAGGGCAGGGCCGGCCCCGGCAGGCCACAAGGGCCCGCCGATGACCACGGCAGCTGGGAGGCTGGGAGGGGGCTTTTACCACCAGCCTGGCTGGGGTGTACCTGTACACCTGTACCTGAACGCCTGTCCCAGGCGGTCCGTCAGACCCTCACCCCCGAGAGGTCCTGAGGGTCTGCTATGAGTGCGACAGACATTCCGTATCAGACGACTGGAACTAAAGATCAAGGGAGATTATCTGGGTGGGCCGGGGTCTATCAGTTGAAAGACCTGAAGAGCAGAGCTGAGCCTTCACCAGAGGAGACGTCCCATGCCCAAGGAGCCCCCTGCCCTGCAGACTCGGGGCTGGCCCTGCCGTCCCACCAGCTGGTGAGCTGATTCCTCGACACAGACCCCTTCGTGTCCACCTCCCCAGGCCTGCTTCTCATCCCACACTGCCTGGTGGAGGGGTTCGAGCCGCCCCACCCACAGGCCACCTGCCCATCTCCTGTAAGGACCTGGCATCCTCCAAGAAGGCAGGTGTGTTACGGCTTATGTGCACAGTGTGGACCGTCTAAGGTCCACACTGTCTAAGGTCTCAAGCCCATAATGGTTTTAGTGATGGCTTCTCTGTCTGCAGACCAGGAATGTGAGGCTCTTCACTTTCCAGTATTCACTGGAAAGACTGATGCTGAAGCTGAATCTCCAATCCTTTGCCCACCTGATGCGAAGAGCTGACTCATAGGAAAAGATCCTGACACTGGGAAAGATTGAGGGCAGGAGGAGGAGGCGGCAGAGGATGAGATGGCTAGAGAGCATCACCACCTTGGGAGATAGCGAAAGATGGGGGAGACAGGCGTGCTGCAGTCCACAGGGTCGCAGAGTCGGACACACCTGAGTGAGCAACCTGAGGCTCAGAAAGATCAAGCTTAAGACCCTGCAGCCAGGACTCACCAGGGTCTTCTCGCAGCAGGGACCTCTCCCAATTCTCATGGGTCCAGACCCTGAGAATCCCCTCTGGCCCCACAGGCCTCTGGGCAGGCATAGTCCTGGCAGCAGATGCGTGTCTGGCACCCCCGCCAGCCCCCTCCCCCAGCACATCCCACACCTTGTCGTCCACTCAGCATGAACGGCAGTGGCTCTGGTGTTCTAAGATGGTCAGCCGTACCCCTGGGTTCCAGGGTCCTGCCACCCTGAGCGGCCTCCCTCTGCAGGTGCCCTCCGGCCGGCAGAGACACAGCAGCACACACACGCTAGTAAGTTTCAGTGTTTTATTAACAAAGTCTTAGAAAAAGCGTCTGTCTTCAGGTGAGGTGGCAAGGTGGACATGGCCTGGCCTGACATTCGAGGCTTGATCCACGGCGGGCGGGGACTTGACCACACCCCCCTGAGAACCTTGGGGCCTCCCCGTAGCCTGCGCCAGGAGAGCAGGTTATGGCTTATATGCAAAAATAAAATCTGGGGCGGGAGGCGGCGCTGGCAGGACGCAGGACGGAGGGGCTGGCAGAGTTTCCTGCGGGAGCTGGTCTCCTGAGTCTGGGAGCCCCCAACCAGGCCTGCTTGGGCTGCAGACACAGGTGGCCGGCCAGCACCAGGGTGTTGGTGGCTGGGGCAGTGGGGGTCCGGGCCAGGCCGCAGCAGGGCCTGGCAGGGAGCCTGAGTGAGCCCCAGGGGCAAAGGCTTCCGGGCCTCCTGGGGCTGGGCCTGGGGCCACCGGGCAGGGGTGGCCGTGGCGGAAGCTCTGGCGGCAGAGGATGGCCGCGCAACGGGCAGGGGCTCCGGGGTGGGAGCCAGGCCAGGCCCGGGAAGGCGGCGGCCCTGGGGGCAGGCGGGCAGTGGGCAGCCAGCGGGGCGGGCATAGCGGCAGGCCCTGGCCCTCACGCTGGCCCCTCTTCACCACCAGCTCTCTGCTGGGCCCCCTCCTCTGGTCTCAGGCTTCTCCTCTCATGCAGGCAGCTTGTAGGGGGAGAGGAGAAGGGACAGTGCCGGGCACAGCAGCAAAGGCTCCACTGTGTGGGGCCTGGAGACCTGAAAGGAAGGAAGACACAGGTGGTCAGGGACTCAGGGACCACCAGGGCGGGGCGGGGCAGGGCTGACCTCTCAGAGAGCAAGCCCTTGGGCTCCTGGGGGGCTGTTTCTCAGCTAGGCCAGAGGACTGGGGGCCTGGGGCCAGGGGCTGGGGGGAGCTGGGGGCCCCTTGGTGAGGACAGCCAGGGGCGGGGTCCCCTGCGTACCTGTCGTCACTCTCCTGGCTCCGGAGGCCGGCTGCTGCCTCAGCCGGCTGGAGGACTCAGGCCCCAGGGGACCTGCCGCCTGCCATGGGTGAGTCATCGCACGGGGCTCTGTCCCTCTCCAGGCTGGCGTGAATCACTGGTGCTGCGGGGAGAGAAAACACAGGGCCCTGTGAGAGCTGGGTCAGCAACCTCCCCCAGCCCTGCTCCCCACTCCAGCCCCCTCCCTCCCCTCCGCACCACCCCAACCCCATCCCAGCAGCTGATTTATGGGGATGCCAGGGGCTCTGAGCCTCCGTGGGCTCGCCTGGGGTGGGGTGGGCTTCGCCCAGAGCCCTCCCAACCCTATGGTGCCCCCTGCTGGTGGTGCCAAGCGGCAAGGGCTCACCTGAGGGGCCAGGAGGCACCAGATCGCCAGGTCTGCTGCTGCCACTGCGGCGGCGGCTGCTGCTGCTGTGTCTTGAGCTTGGGCTCTCCTCCAGGGGGAGGGAGCCACACTGCCCAAGGCTGGCCAGCTGCCCCGGGAGGCAGCAGGGGTGCCAGCCGGTCACGGCGACTGCCAGAAGTAGCTTCTCTGAAGCCCAGGCTCCGGGGGCACCGGTGGCCCCTGAGCTTCTGCTCTGGGGTGTTCCTTGAGCTGGGTGCGCGCCAGCCCGTGCCATCTGGACACTGGGTTTCTGAGTGCCCAGAGGGCCCAGGCATTGAGCAGGATGAGGAAACTGTCATGGCCTGAGAGTATGGAGGGCGGGGTTGCTGACTCAGGCCAGTCCACCACCGGGGAAGACAGACGCAGGGAGGGTGAGGGCTGGGTCTGCGAGGAAGGGAAGCCCCTTGGCTGTGTGGGGGACACTGCCCGCATCTGGGTCACGCGTGTCTGTTGGAGTCGGGCTAGGAGGCTGAGGTGAGTGTCCGGCTGCACGAGGAGACTAAGGGCTCCCCTGCAGGGGCGGGCCACTCTAAAGTCCCGGCAGGCGAGGGCCACGGGCGGGCAGGCGGGGCCCGGCACCCTCTACTCGGGCTGAGTCCGGTCGCTGGCTACGGACTCGTTGGTGAGGGCGGGCGTGAGGGCCTCGGCCTCTTCCTCAGCGGGCGGGTGGGGGCCAGTGGGCTCGGCCGCCCGCTCCAGGCCATCCTGCACCTCCATGCCCTTCTGGATGAGCTGCTCCAGGGTCTTGGGCAGCGGGGGCCTTAGGAAACGCTTGAGCTTGGGCTGCAGAGTGCCCACCACGTACTGGATGATCTCCTCCTCCTCAGCGTCCACATACAGCGTCTGGTACAGGTCCCGCTTGCGCCACAGGAACTGGTCCAGCGGCTCGCCCTGCTTCTGCGGCAGGTCCAGCTCCCGCTGGATGGCCTCCCGGGACAGCGTGCCCTCGCTGTACTGCAGGAACTCCTTCTTGAACTCCACCCAGTTCTTCACCGAGCCCTGCTTGAACTCCCACCACTTCTTGGCCGGCCCGTTCATGTGGTTCTGGATCTGAGACAGCCAGTACTCCTCGGAGCCACCCACCTGGCGCAGGTAGTCCTCCAGGTGGCTGAGGAACTCCCGCGGGTCCTCGAAGACCTGTGTGTCCACGCCGGGGCTCAGCTGCCCGTCCTCCCCCGGCCCCCAGGGCGGGTACTGCTGGGCTTCCACTTCCTCCTGCCCGGGCAGCTGGCCGGCGGCCGGTGGAGGGGTAATGGCATAGGGGCTGACAGTGTAGTCGTAGTTGTCTGCCTCCTGGCTGTAGCTCTCGGGACCCCCGACGCCCACGGAGACGGTGTGGCGCGCTGGGTCGCTGCCCACCGGGTACTTGCCGCCCCCGGACTCCAGGCGGTCAGCCCACCTCTCCAGCCGGTAGAAGACCTCCCGCCACACGTGCATCTCCCGCTTGACCCAGCGCTCCAGGTTGGCGATGGTCTCCTGGCAGCGGCTCAGGCAGGCCTTGATGGACTTCTTCCAGCGCTGCGAGTCGCTGGTGGGCACGTACCCATCCAGGTTGCTCTCCAGCTTGCCCACGGACCGGTGCAGCCCCTTCAGCTCCCGCTCCACCTGCTTGGACACTTCAGCGAGCAGGTGCCGGTGGGTCCTCCGCACGTGCTCCAGCATCTCCGCCCGGCACTTACCGATCTGCAAGATCACGTTGGGCTTGGCGGCAGGACCGCTGCGGGGCCCGGGGTAGGCGTGGAGGCCGCCGGTCGTCCTGTGGTCCAACTCCATCGGCTCGCAGGTTGCGACGGGGCTCGCTCGGACAGGCGGGAGAGGGAGGCTGCAAAATCCTCTTGGGGACGACGAGGGGCTGCTGGGGGCCGGCTGCGCGGAGCTGCGAGGCGCGGCGGGCGGGTCCCGCGGAGGAGCGGCCGGTCCCGGTTGGTCGCGGCGGCGGCGGTGGCAGCGGCGGAGCGGGAGGACTCAGCGCCCGAGCTCTGCGCTGGGGCTCGGCCGCCGGCTCTTTATGCCGCCAGCGTGGCCCGTGGGCGGCCCCGTCGCCGAGCCTCGGCTCCGATTGGCCCGGGCGCCGGCTCCCCGCCCGCGCCCCCAGCTTGCCGGCCCGCCTTCCCGCGCCCACGCGCGCTCCCGGTGGAGGGAGGACCCACCCCCTGCACACCCGGCGGCCCGGGGTGACTAATGCGCTCGCTCGCGCCGCCCCCTCCCCGACCCATTCAGCCTGCGGGGACCCAGGGATGGAGCTGGGCACGGACCGCGACGCCCCCTCAGCCAGCGCGGGGGCCGGAGGCCAGGTGAGCGCCCCGGGGCCCCCACCCGGAGCTAAGGAGGAAGCCCCTCTCCCGGGCCCCTCCCGGCTGGCTCCTCCTGTGACTGCCACCTCCTGCCTGCGGGGGGCTAGGGGGTGGGGGTGGGAGGAAGTCCTGGGCCACCGGCACAGGCCCTGACCTTGCCCAGCCCGGGTCTGCAAGACATTCAGCCACAGGTGAGACCCAGCCGCCACCACGGCACTCGGACCCTCTTCCCTGATCTGAAGACCTTGAGGCATGTTCGTGCACACACACACTCACAGGTGTCAGGTGTGAGTCCCGACGTGGCCTGATCCCTCTGTCCCTGCCCTGGAGCCCCTGAATCCAGGCCTGGGGCTGGCCCTGCGCCCTGTGTGAGGGGCACACACCCAGGGCTTGGCTCCCCCGGCTCCCCTGGCCATGGAGTGGGTGTGTGTGTGCCTGGCTGGCAGTAGCTGGGCATGACCGCCTGTCACCCCACTCCCAGGTCTTTGCTGAGGCCAGGACTTCTTCACTTGCTGCCTCCAGGGACACCTGGAGGCTGCTTTCAGGGGGCAGGAGGTGGGGGAGACGGAGGGGTCCTGCCTCCCACTGCAGGGTGTGGCCCCTGAACCCTCAGGGCACAACCAGAACTGGTCAGAAGCTCCAAGACTTCTAGGAGGATGGAGGTGGGGGGTTGGGGGAGGGGGGAGGGCGCTGGCAGCCTGATGCGGTTGGAGGCTGAGAAGCAAAGCACCATATAAGGAACGGGGCTCCGGAAGCTGAGATTCCCTCCAGAGGGAGGTCCCTTCTGCCTCCCTGGCAACAGTGTGGGGAAGGGACGTCCCCCTGGATGCCCGAGACAGATGGCTGTGGTCCCAGGTCCTCTGCAGTTCTGCGGGCACAGGTGGCACACACTGCCTGCAGCCACGCACCACTGCCTGTCCAGACGCCTTCCCTGTGGCCAGCGCCCTCACACACACACACTGCACACTCACCCCTCCCCCACATAGACACTCATACCTCCCACCCGCCCATCCTCCCCCCATCCAGTCATCCCTGTCCACACCTACCCCCTCATGCCAGGCTCACCCGCCCCCAGCGTCTTGCTCACACGCGCGAGGGCACACGGGCGCCCACGCTGCAATCCCCCCTCTGGGCCCCCCCGGAGGCCCCTGCTGTCCTGGGAGCACCCCTCAGAGCCAAGCTGCCACCTCCTTTCCCACTCTAAGCTTTCTCCCTTAGCCAGGAGGAATGTCTCCCTGGCAGAAACTCCCCCTGAATCGTGCTCCTGGCATTTCTAATTAAAGGCAAGTGGGTGAGCAGAGAGGGAGCAGGGTGGGGAGTGGGCCAGCCACTGCCAGAACAGGAATCCCGGGGCCGGAGGCAGTAGGATGTCTGTGTGCGTGAGCGGGCCTGGTCACCGCCGCCGGAGTGGGGCCATGAGCACGCGACCACGTCTGAGGGTCCTGGTCAGGAGAAGCCTGCGGCAAGCCAGCCAGGCAGGGACTGCATGTGTGCACCTGTGTGCTCACGTGTGTGTGTGTGTACACCTGCGTGTGGCGGGGGTGCCAGAGCCAGCACCAGCGTGACCAGTGGGGGATGGCTGGTCAGCCTCAGTCTACAGAGGCCCTGTGGCCCCCAAGCCGTGGGGCGGCTGGGGCAGGAGGCTGGAGGTGGGCATCCCCTCTGTGGGCAGGAGAGCGGGTCTCAGGGCAGCCTGGCAGGTGAGCTGGCCTCGACCCCAGCCCTCGGTGGCCCCTCTGCCTGGCCTGCCGTGGGCGCGGGGGGCGTTGCACAGAGGCTGCGCTCACAAGGCCGCTGTGACAGGTGACGGGCCGCAGCCGCTGCTCCAGGAACACTTAATCGCTGCCCAATTATCGCCCCAGAAGCCCTCAGCACACCCCCGCGCTGCAGCCTCAGGCTCCATTCTCCCGCCGCCTCCGGAGAGGAGGCCTGGCCAGCTCTGTGCTTGGGGGGGCTGCCCCGGCATCCCCCGTCCTCCAGGCTGAAGGCCTCCAGCTCCAGCCCACCCAGAGCAGGCCGGCTCAGGCTGAGGAGGGGCGGGTGCAGCGGGCAGTGGGGGTGTGCAAGGACGGAGTGGGGCCCAGCCCCCCACCCCCAGCTCTCAGAGCCCGGCTGGGCGGCTGCTCCTCAGGCCTGGCAGCTCCTGAGGCCTCGCCTGCTCCGGACGGAGGTGGGTGAGCGGGGGAGGCTGGGTCTGCCCAGTGCGAGGGTCCGGGCAGCCCCCATTCCAGCCCCTGCGGGTTCTAACACCCCACCCCCAGGGCTCAGGGCTCCCAGCCCCCAGGGGCTGCTCTCCTGATGCCGAGACCCTTGTTTCAGCCCCGGGTCTCCTCACCCTCTCCAGCCAGCCACCCCCACCTCCCTGAAGCACCTGCCTTTCCAGGACTGCTCCATGATCAGGTTGACCAGGTTCCGTCCCCAGGGTGCACACCTACCTCTGCAGACCCCTCAGAGCTGGGCCCAGGCCCCACAGGCACAGGGGCACTCCTCGGTGGGGCGGGGTGGGACAGGCTGTTGGGCCCGGGCCTCCCTCCTTGCCCCTCTTCCGGGGTCTGGGGTGCGTTCCGGGAGCCAGGCTTGGCCTGCCTCTCCAGCAGGGCCTCAGCCGCCGCCCTGCAGACTCGCAGCCTCTCATCAGCCCGCAGTGTGGGCACAAGCATCTGCAGGCAGAGCTCTCACTGTCATGGACCCCCTGGGCCCAGGTCACTGCCTCCTGCGGCGGGGAGGGGGGCTGTGGAGGGAAAGCCGCGGCGTCCCCGGAGCAGCCGTCAGCCACCCACTCTCACCTGGCCCTTCCTGCCCGGCTTTGGCCTGGAGTCCAGGTGCCCGCCCTCCACGTGTGCCCGCCACCCGTCCTGCCAGCCAGTGGGGCCTCCTCCTGCCTCCTGCGCCTGCCTGCCCGTTCGTTTGGCATTCCCGGCCCAGCTGTCCCGGTGCCCACCCTGGCCAGCGCTGCTGCCGGCCCCTCGCCCTAAACCAGGTCCAAACCCAGGTCTCCCACAGTTGCTGCTTCCCTCTTGCTCAGCTGGGCACTCAGAACCGAGAGCCAGGTGTGACGGGGGCCCCAGAACACTGTCCACACCCTCACAGCTGAGCCACGGAGCCCGAAGCCAGCCTGGCACAGAGCGTGTGTGTGCAATGAGTCGTGGAGCGGGCGAGATAGTGGGCCCTTCTCCCTCCCTTTCTGGTTGGGAGACAGTTGGCGGTTGCCCACGTGAACCTCGACTGTCCGTCTGTAAAGTGGGCTGATGGTGCCAGGGCCTGGGGTCCAGCGAGGCCGAGTGCTGGTCCTCTTGCCTGACCTGGTCCCCACCCGAGGACGCCCCCCTCGAGCCTCCGTTGGAGCGTCACTTCCGGGATCTGGGAGGTGGGAGGTGGCTGGAACCCCTCCCTGTGGCCCCTGGGGGGAGCGCCCATGTCCCCGGGGCAGTGGTGGGGCCAGAACACCTGCCCGGGCTCCAGCAATGAGGCCGAGCAGAGGCCCTGGGGACAGCCGGCTGCACGGCCTGGGGCTCGAGCTCAGGCAGCCAGGAGGGCACAGCTGGTCCAGCCACGGTACCGAGCCCAGCTGCGGGGGGCCGGGCCGCGGAGAGGCCGGGACAGCGGGTGGGGGCCGTGGACACGGGGGCAAAGCTGAGCCCTGGAGGAGCACGTCCACTGGGAAACGGAGGTGCAGAAAAGGGAGAGCCGCTGGGGCTGGTGGTCTCCTGCCTGGGGAGACGATCTCCCTCATCTCATGGAGGCCCTGAGCCGGAAGGCGAACGAACGGCTGGAGTCCCTCTGCTCTGCGTGCCTGCGGGGGCCTGCTGCAGCAGAGCCTCTGGGAGGGCCCAGGAGGCCAGGGCGGGAGCTCCGGGGGCTTGGGCATGGGCTGACCTGAGACAGGACTGACCCTGAGCAGGGGGCTGGGCCCAGCCTGCGGGCCGGGGTAGGCAGCCGCGCTGGACCACGTGGAGACAGGGGAAGGGGGCTGAGCTCCCCGAGCTGTGGGAGCATTTTCTTTCCTGTCCCGCCCCTCCTCCAGGGCTTCCTGTCCTCTCCCAGTTGGCAGGGTGTGTGCTACGTCCTGTCCCCGGAACAGGCAGCCTCACACACCAGACCCTCCTCCCTCCTCGCCAAGGAAAGTTCTGCATTTTCCTGACGATCCCGGCCTGACAGGGCCTCCCTGCATCCTCCAGGCCAGGGCCCGAGCAGGGGCCATGGGCAGGGCGGGGCAGGGCCCGTCCTTAAGGGACACTCTTTCCTTGCCACCCCCAGCCGTTGCACAAGGGAAGGCAAAGCCCCCAGCGAGAGGGTCCAGGGCTGCTCCAGGCCCCTCCGCAGGGAAGCTAGAGCCGGGACAGGCTGGTGAGAGGGCGTGGGGATGGTCTGCTGGCTCCCCAAGGCGCTAGGAACACGGTATGCGTCCTGCATGACCGGGGGTGGGCCCCCTCAGCACCCGCCTCCCGGGCTGAGTTTCCTCACCCACAGAGTGGGTCCAGTCATCGCTGCCCTGCTTGGCTGAGGTGAGTCAGTCAATCAAGTGGCACTTCAGTAGCATGGCTTGGCCGGCACCGAGCAATGTGGGGTGGTGGGGAGGTGCAGGTCACCCATGAAATAGGGCCACTGCCGTGACCCCCGACACAGTCCCCAGAGGACACCGGGCTGGGTGTGGCCTGAGGCATGCTGCCCATGGGGCCACTGCCCTTGGCACTGGGCCGCCAGCTGGCGGCACCTCCGCTCAGAGGGTTAGGCCCTTCAAGGAGCAGCTCTGGCGTCCAGGGTGCCTGGCGGGGAGTCGGACAGGTGGGGCCTGGGGAGCAAGGCTGTGTGGCTTTGCTGTTGGGGGCTGGAGAAGGGGGCCAGGAGGCAGAGGTGTGGGGCAGAAACACCGGCCAGGGCCGAGGACACCCCTGTGCCTGCTGCTCACTGGCCAACCCCCCACACGGCAGCTGGAGCCAAGTGTCCCCTCCGCTGGGCAGGCGCCCTGGCCGGGAGCTGGGCACCCCCTTTCCGCACCCCACCCCCACTACTCCTCAAGGCGTCTCAGGGTGGCGTCCTGCGGATCCCTTGACCCCATTGACCCCGCCATCCTTGGCGCCCTGAGGGGTGGACAGCCGTGGCAGGTGGGGAGGAGAAGGGCACTGGGCTGCTGGGCACGCTGGTCCGCACAAGGCCCCGGCCAGCCAGCTGCCCACCACACCACCTTGTTCAGGTGACGGAGGTCTGCCCAGTGTCAGAAGCTAAGCACGGAAGCTCAGCCAGGCTCACGGGGCGTCTACGTCCCAGCCCGGAGTCACCACCTCCAGGAAGGCTCCCCGGGTTCCCGGTGCATGAGCCTCGTCCACCCCGGGCCCCTGTTGGAGCCCCTGAGCGCAGCATCCTCCCACCTGTGCAGTTTGTAGGTGTGTGTGAGTGAGCGTTAGGGTGTGAGAGTGTGTCAGTGTGTCAGTGCGTGTGCTTCCTGATCTCTTTGGACGAGGCGTGCTCCTGCTGGCCGACGGCCAGGCCCTGAGCTTGCTCTGGACACATGGAGTGGACAAAACGCCCTGCTCGCTGCCCGAAGAGACTCTGCCTGCTCAGCGGTGTGCCCACACCCCAAGCGTGCTGGGGCCAGTAGCCCAGCGGGGTCCTGCGGGGCGGGGACGCCAGAGAGTGAGCAGGGCGACGGGTGCGGGGGAGGTGGGAGGGCCGCTCTGAGAGCTCATTTAGAGGGTCAGGATGAGAGCAGAGCCGGCTCCCAGGCGGGGGGCTGGGGGATTGGAATCGTGCAGCCGCCCCCTCCTCTCTGCCCACTGCGGCACAGCCGGGCTGCACACGGCCCCCACCGCCTCCCTGGACCCCCAGGGGCCCAGCAGAAACCCCGAAGGTGGCTGGGCCCTCAGCCAGGATGCGGGGTGTGCTGCCAACCGGCCCAGGGAGACGTCCCCAGAGCCGGGTGCTTCAGACGCCCGTGCCAGGGAGGGGGTGGTGGCCGCTGCTCTGCCGTGCTCTGCGTTCCCATTTACATCTCTGAGCCAGCGCAGTGCGCCAGCCTCCACCACTCAGTTCCGGGGCCATAAAAGGAGCGGGGCTGAGAATAGCTCGCTGTGACGCGGGGAGCTTCCCCACACAGGTGCAGGCGGCCGCCTGCGGGCGGAAGGCAGGCTCTGTCCCAGCTCCGCCCCCGTGCGCGGGAAACGGTGGCGGCCAGCCCGGCAGAGACCCAGGGTCCTGCCTCCATTCTCCCTGTTGCCTCTCTTTCCCTGCCCCTGGGGCTGGGGCCTGAGCCCCCTGCCCTTGAAGCCACCCGCACCACGCGCGCGACTCGTGCACGCCCCCGGTCCGGCCGAGGCCTCTCCTGAGCTCCTGATCCACAGCGGCACGCCTGGTGCAGCTGCAGGCCCCTTGCCCGACGAGGCTGGCATCGCCCCACTCCCCGCCCTGGGGTGTGGTGCCTCCCTGTCTGCTGCCGGCCTCTCAGATGCCAGTCACGGCCACAATGACCTCTGGCCCCGATCTCCACCCGGCCCATCCACGGCTCAGCCGCGCCTCCCTGGGCCTCTGTCTCCGGGGCACCATCTGTGCCCTCTGGCCCTGTGCCCGGCGTCACTGCCAGGCAGCTCTTACCAATTCTGAATAAAGGGTCTGTGCTTCTGTTCTGCCGCGGACCCCACCCGCTGCACAGCGGTCCACCTGCCAGGGCCCCCATCCTGGTTCGGGGGTCTCTCTGGAAAGAGGGTCAACATGGAAGGCGTTTGGGAGACAGGGCCTCAGTGCGTGCCGAGCATCTCCCTGCGCCTTGGAACACAGCTGGGTGCTCACTGTCACCCATTTTACAGACGGGGAGCTTGAGGTGCAGGGAGGGTAGGGGATGAGCTTGGGGAACCAGCTGGTGAGCACATGACTGAGTCTCCTGGCCCCAAGGCCGATCCCCATCCTGCCATCTGCCACCACTGGCCAGATGCAGGGTCAGGCTACCCGGTCACCCTCTGAGCCTCAGTTTCTTCAGCTGATGGGCAGGTGGCCCCTTGGAGGTTCAGGGTAAGGGGCTGATTGGCAGGACAGCCGATGCACGGCCCGTGTTCCGCGTTCTTGGTCCTGAGTTCTGTGTGCGGATCTGAAGGTGCTCCCCAGGGTGTGGGGACCACAGCAGCGGGAGGCGGGGCACTCGGGAGAGGGGCTGGTGATCCCCGTGACCTGCACACAGCATGCCTGCCTCCTGGCCTGGGGATACCGGTCCAACCCCCACAGGCCAGGGTAGATCCTGGACCCCTCGGCTCTCCCTGCCGCCCTGGCACAGCGCCCCCTCCCCGCTCCCTCCCTCCCTTTCCCGGCTGAGCTCCAGTGGGAGGGTCAGAAATAAACCAACATGGTCGAGGAGTGCACAGCCCAGACCATCACGGGCACCCCCACCCTCCCCCCACTGCATGGGTTCTCCTCAACACACACTTGCCCCTCCCTGGCCACACAGCCTGGGGGTCAGGGCCCTGCTGGGGTTGGGCAGCACGTCAGAGGACGGGCCCCTGAGAGAGGGGCTGGGCCCGGGGCCAGGGCCTGAGGGCGCAGGCCAGGCTGGGCCAGCTGTCCCGGGCTGGGTGCCGCCCGCCCACCGGCTCTGGGAGCAAGCCTGTCCCCACCCACCCGAGTGCTGGCCCCGGCCCATGACCGCCCTGTGGACAGGGTGCTCCCTGAGGGGAGGGAGCCCTAGGACCCCTCAGGTCTCGGGTGGAGGCTCTCCCTGCCCTGCTGGGGCCGCCGCACCTCCCCCCACCCCCGCCTCTGTGTGGCACCCACTGGCCCCAGCCCCCCAGTCCTCCTGCAGACAGTGGTCATTGTTGGCGCATCCTTGTCCACCTCGAAGGAGGCCAGCCCTCCTGGGGGCGCCTGGGCTGGGGCTGGGGAAGAACCCTGGGGGTGCTGGAGAGGAGGGGAGCAGGAGGGCCCAGGTATGGCCTCTGGGGGCAGTTGTCCATTCCCCAACCCAAGGTGAGGATAGGGTCCAGCGCCCTGGGTTGCCCCCACCCTCTCCAGCCTCAGTGCCCCATGTCCACAGATACAGACCATCTGAGCTGAGAAGCGGGGCCTTTCCACAGACCCCCGGCCCCCGCGGCAGGCCTGAGGGCCACTCCTCTAAGGGCCCTGAACAGACCACCTCCTGGCGGGGGTCTGCACCAGCTCCCCACCCTCGGCCCTGACAGTGCCGCCCACCCCAGAACCAGGCTGTCCTGGGGCCCCATGTGCCCCCACAGGGGTGCCTCAGGGGCTTGGCTCCCTCAGGGTTGGGGTAGAGCCTGGGGATCTGGGGAGCCAGACGGCGGCCCCACCCCTGCAGGGTCAGGACCCCCAAGTGTGGCCCTCCTTCCCAGGCCCTGCTCCCCACCCAGCTCAGCCTGGGACCTATCTGAGCCAGCCCATCACCAGAGCGGACTCGTCCGCCCAGGAGCTTAGCACCCACTGCCCGTGTCCACAGGCAGGAGCAGCGTGGGGAGCCGTCCATCTCCAGCCACCCCAGCCCCTGCCAGGGGAGCTGGGTGGAAGCAGGCCCTCCATCTACCATCTAAGCACCGTCTGAGGAGCTGTGCCCCCTGGACTGGGCAGGCAGACTTTCCTAGATAAACATAAAATGCCATGTCAGGAGCCCGCAGCATCTCAGTGTCTCCCCTGGCAATATGAGAGGGAGCCTGGGGAGGCAGGAGGTGGCTTCCTGGAGAGCCATCCCAGACAGGCCTGCAGGCTTACCCACCACGTGTGGTCCCTGGTGCCACCCTCAGCAGGAGGCATTCATTTAAGATGCATGGCCCAGGCTGTCTTTGCTTCTTGTCCCTTGACGTTGCAGTCGCGCGCCCTGCTTGTCACTATGCCCTGCAAAATTGAGGAAATCAAGGACTTCCTGCTCATGGCCTGACGCAAGGACGCCAGGTCTGTCAAGATCAAGAAAAATAAGGATAATGTGAAGCTGAAATTTTGATGCAGCAGATACCTTTACACCTTGGGTCATCACAAACAAAGAGAAGGCAGAGAAGCTGAAGTAGTCCCTGCTCCCAGGTTTGGCAGTGAAGGAGCTGAAATGAACCACGTATGCTGCTTTGAACTGTATTAAAAATTTTTAAATTCTCAAAAAAAAAAAAAAAGATCCACAGCCCACAGTCCAGGCTCTGAATTCCAAGTGTCCCACTTGTAAGTTGTGTACTCACTGTCACTCCACTCTCTCCATGGCCAGCACCACCACCAGCAGCACCATCACCACCACCAGCACCATCATCACCACCATCACTGTCATCACCATCTCTACCACCACCACCACCATCATCATCACCGTCACCACCACCACCATCAGCACCGTCACCACCATCATCACCACCACCACCACTACCATCAGCACCACCACCACCATCACCGTCACCACCACCACCACCATCATCACCGTCACCACCACCACCAGCACCATCACCGTCACCACCACCACCATCATCACCGTCACCACCACCACCACCATCATCACCGTCACCACCACCACCACCATCATCACCGTCACCACCACCACCACCATCATCACCGTCACCACCACCACCATCACCGTCACCACCACCACCAGCACCATCACCGTCACCACCACCACCATCATCACCGTCACCACCACCACCACCATCATCACCGTCACCACCACCACCACCATCATCACCGTCACCACCACCACCACCATCAGCACCGTCACCACCATCACCACCACCATCACCACCACCATCACCACCACCACCACCACCAGTACTATCACCATCACCACCATCACCCTCACCATTCCCAGTGGGAGTCAGTTCAGGTCCCTGTAACAAAACACCACTGACTGGGCAGCTTAAACAACATTTCTTTCTTTCTCGCAGCTCTGGAGGCTGGCAAGTCCAAGATCAGGGTGTCAGTCCATCAGGTTTCTAGTGAGAATTCTCTTGGCTGGTAGATGGCTATCTTCTTGAAGTGTTCTCACAAGGCCCTTTCTTGGTTTGTGAGAAAGGGGAATTGAGAGCCATCATCCTCTTCTGATATAGGCATTAGTCCTATTGGAAAAGGGCCCCACTCTTATGACATTATCTAACTTCAATTACCTCCTGAAAGCCCTATCTCTGAACACTGTCATGCTGGGGGCTTCATCATACGAATGGGGGAGGGACACAGATCAGTTCACATCACCTGCCATCCTCAACATCGCCACCACCGATACAACCACCATCTCGCCAACCACCACACCATTGACACCGTGCATTCCTCGTTGCCCCATGCCCACCACCTTCATCCCCGCCTTCTTCCATCCAGGTGCTCTAACTGCACCACAAACAGGGTGGCTTGCAAGCTGCAGAAATTAATTCCTCACCATTGTGGAAGCTGGAAATCCCAGATCAGGGTGCCGGAGTGGCTGGGTTCTGGTGAAAGCCCTCCTGGCTGAGGACGGCAGACCTTGCTGCATCCTCACATGACCCAAGAGGCGAGGGGCCCTCTGGGGTCTCTCTTTTAAGGGCGTTAATCCAATTCAAGGCTCCACCTGATCACCTCTCAAAGCCCCCGCCTCCCAACACCATCAGCTGGGGGGTTAGAATTTCAGTTAAATTGGGGTGGGGGGGGCGTATGCAAACATCCAGACCACAGCAACCCCATCACCAGCGTCTTCATCCAGCACCACAACCGGTCGTCTCTGCCACAACCACCACTAACCACCATCCTCACCAGCATCACCGTGTCCGGAGCCTCACTGCCAAGTGGCACCACACCTCCTGGCCAGGCCCCCTTCCTGGACGGCGGGGCAGGTCAGACACCTGAGGCCAGTGGACAGCAGCCAGCCAAGGCCTCGTGCCGTCCACTGAGGAGCCTCCCAAGGACAGCTGGACTCCATTTTCCTAATTAGGGAATGTCGGCCAGTGGAGCGGCGGGCTCACTGAGCGCGCCAGTGACATCACTACTCTGCTTTATTAATAAAAGGGGGAGACGGACGCCCACTCACTGGAGACTGCAGCTGAGCCTCCTCTGAGGAGAACCATCGGGCCCACGCTGTTTCCTGAGCTAACAGATGCCTCCTTAGACCCTCTGGCTGCCCCTGGCCCTTTCGCTGCAGGGGGGTGCCTCAGCTCTTGACGAGCTGCTGGCCCGGCTGCAGGGCTGCTGCTCGGAATGGGGGGAGGTGGAGAGTGTGCCTGGGGGCCCGGGGCCAGAACCTGCACCCAGACTCCCTTGCATGTGCTCCAGAGGTCCTGATCTGGAGATAGGGAGCAGGGCCTCCTCCAAGGCTTACTGGGAAGCCACAGAGATGTGGGCAAGTCAACACAGGCTTCCACCCTGCCAGGTTCAGACATAGAACACAGCGTCTCCAACACAGGGAGCCCTGCCTGCCCTCAGTGGTGGCCAGTGTCTCGGCACCTGGAGGCCTGAGCTCACGCTGCAGCCTTGGGGGACAAGGGCACAAAGCCTGCCCTTCGCCTGCTCCCCTGCCCCTTGTTCCTCATGCCTGTCCTCTGGGCCCCACCCTCAAAGTCACGGTACCAGAGCCTGCAGAGGGACCCCCATGGGTGAGTCCCATGCTGCCCTGGGCACCATGGTCCCCCTCCTCCAGGACGCCAGCCTTTTGCTCTCCAGGTCCCTTCTGTCCTCCCAGCGCCCCACTCTGGGAAGCTCCCCCAGGCCCTGGGCTGCAGGCTGTCTGGACAGGGCTGGCTGGCTGCAGGCCCCGGAGCGAGCACAGGGTCAGGTTGGACAGGGAAGTCTCCGGTCTTGAAGGATGCCTCCAGCAGGCTCTCTGGGCTCCTCCCACTCCAGGACCTACAGCCTCCTGACTCCTGCAGCCAGAGATGACTGGCCTCAGCTGGACTGGGAAGAGCCCAGGACCCCAGCAAGGGATGGGCAGAGGCAGGACAGGCCGCTGCCGGAGGACGGGGCTGCTCTGGAGGGGCCCTGACCCTGGCTCGGGTGTGTGCCTGCCAATGCGGGACACAGAGGGGCCTGGCACAGCCCTGAGGCGCCCCCAGGAGCTGCCTGAATGCACGGGGGTCTGCCCTGGGGGAAGCCCAGCTCTGACATTCACACCTCTCCCACCTGCCATGAGTCAGCCACACAGTCACTCTCCACCCCCGGGACCACTGTCAGCAGGGCCTGGAGCCAGGGCAGAGGCGGGGGTGAGGGGGTGGGGGTGGGGGCGTGTGTGGTCACAGAGAGTGCCATGTCACACGTTGGGGAGGAGGGGCGAGGTCACAAAGCTCTCACCTTCCCCCTGGGCACGAGTGAGTCCCACACATGGTTCCAGGCTCCCTGGTCTTGCCCTCCTTGGAAGCTGAGAGAGCACACGAGCCAGAGTGGGGGCTCAGCCTGCAACCAGGGTCAGGACGCAGGAGTGGGGCCAAGGACTGGGGCTCAGTGAGGGACCAGTGTCAGGGTTCACCCAGGCCATGCACAGCAAACCCCTGGCTGCTCAGGAACCCTCCAGCTCCTTCAAGGTTCTAGGCTGGGGCTGCCTGCACTCCCTCGAGTTCCCCAGAAGGTGCTACACAGCCCCCAGGGACAGACAAAGCAAGCTCCTTGTCTGAAAGGGTCTGTGGGGCTGTTACAACTCCTGGCGGCTTCCACATCCACACACGCCCTGTCCCCAGGCCAGGAGACCATCCCTCAAGAGGGTGTGGCAGAGGGGTGACCACACGTCACAGCCTGGCCTGTGGGAGGGGAGGGGCAGCCAGTGATGCCCAGACTCCAGCCACCACCCGGGGCCCTCTGCTGGGCCTCTGGCCTCTCCTCACTCTGTCCTGCAGGCCAGTTCCAGGTCCAGGCCTTATTGCTGGGCTTGTGCGCCTGCTAACACTGCCAGAACGATGTGGCCACCCTCCACCGAGCCTGGCGTCTCCAGCCCTCCCTCCCGGCACTGCCCAAGGAGGCCCTCCTGCCCCAGGCCCACAGAGGTGGGCACACCGACTGGTAAGCCCGTGGTCGGCAGCGGGCCTCAGGACGCCTCTGTGAAATGGGGCCGTCATTAGGACCGTCCACCCGCCTGGACTGGCCTTCTCCACCCTCAAGGGCTGTGCGCCCAGCAAGCCTGGGTGGGTGGGTGGGAGGCGGCAGGCACTCCAGCCGAGATGGAGGCCCAGGCTGCTGCCCCAGCCAGTCTCCAGGTCCGGGTGGTGAGTGAGACCATCCCACACTGCTCTGAGACCACCCGGGCCCCCAGGCTCACTCTCTACCTCCCCCCATCCCGAGCAGCAGGCCTGCAGCTGGGCCAGCAGCTCCTCAAGAGCCGAGGCCCCTCCTGCAGCGCAAGGGCCTGTTCTTTGGATGGCATCATCTCTCAAGCACTATCAAGATCACGCTTTCTCCCACGAGTTCACATCTACTGCTGGGCCCTCTGGCCAATCTGTCATGTTACAGTACCTTTCAATGCCAGGATTTCCACGTTTTTAAAAACAGCTTTTTATTTATCATCTTTTTACTGATTTTCTCTACTTACTATTTTCCTTTCCCCCATTTCCTTCTTCAATCGTGGTTTCCTCTAGTTCTCTGACTGCATCTGTAATGATCAATTTGAAGTCTTTTGCTGTTAAAGCCCCCCTCTCCGTCACCTGCGTTTTAGGAGCATGGTATGTGGCCGTGTTTCCCTGCTTCTCTGTATGTTCGTAACGTTAGATTGGAAACTGGTCCTTTTAGGTAATGTGTCATACCAGCTCTGGGTACTGGTCACCCCAGACTGGGACTTGCCTTCTCTGCTTTGTGTCTTGCTGGCTGGCTCTTCTTAGGGGCTTCCCGTCCCTGACAGAGGCTCTGATGCTCCTTCCCAGGGGCACGGCCTCAGGAAGGCCCATGATCCCACCCACCCCACTCCATGGCAGTGATTTTGGCAAAGCTCTGGCTGTGTGGTCCCTGCCTGCACCCAGCAGTTAAACTCCACTCACAGCTGGCCAACTGCTGTTTTCAACAATGCCCTGGGCAGAAGCTGCTTCTCAGACCAATCCCATTGCACCTGGCCCCTCTGAAGCAGATACTGAGGTCAGTGCTGGGGATTCCCCTGACCCCAGGGGGCCTGCGGTCCAGTCTCTCTCCATGACGTCCGTCTCTTGCGAGCACGCTGGGGTGGGCCCCGCCGCGCTCTGCAGGAAACACGGTCAGCTCCAGCAGCAGTAGCGGCGCTCCTGCAGGACCAGCCCGCTTCTCCCCGGCGAAGACCTCTGAGCACGCTCGCTGCTGGCGGTGAGTGACGGCTGAGTGCTGCGAGGAGGGGGCAGCGGTCCAGGCCTCCGGGGCCAGCCCCCCAGCGTGGAACCGCCACACGGCTCACCCCGGGCACCTCAGCAGTCTGCCTGCGTCTTTGTGGAGACAGCAGTGGAGAATGTGACTCATGGACAGCGCGGCCCCCCAGAAGCCCTTCTTGGGAGACCTGTGCTCCATGGAAGCAGGTCAGGAGCTGTCTGACCACCCTTGGGCCTCCAGATGAGCTCGATGCCCAGCACACAGCAGGTACTCAGGAACGCTACGCCCTGTGCTGGAAGCACACTTATGCACCAAGGAAACCCACTGCAGCTGGTGTCTGTGCAGCTGCTGGGCAGGCCCTCGGGGGTGGGTCCTGCTTGCCCTGTGCCATGGCCTCCCAGGAACAGAAGCAGCGCGAGTCCCTTCCTCCAACCCCCCTCCTTCCAGAAATATCTGGCTACTATGGCCTCGAGCTGCCTCCAAGGGGCTCTGGCTCCACCCCAGGGAAGCCTGGCTGACAGGTCCAAGCAGGAGCTGCAACCAGCTGCCTTTCTGTCCTGCACCCACCCACCCATCAACCCCCCTGCCCCCATCACCCCGGCCATCAGAGCTGTGGGTGCGCAGGGCAGGGCCTCCTGCTTCCCACCGCCAGCAGGAAATGCAGGTGAGGTGGGCGGTTCACCTCGACCCTGCAGGCCAGATCAGCCTTCTCCATCTGCACAGCCTCCAGGGCCTCCCACACTGAAGGTCTAACCAGACCCCCGAGGCCCAGTGCAACAGGGGAGCAGTGGTTCGAGAAGGAGCACCAAGGACAAGCTCCCTCGGCCAGTGGTGACGGCTGCTTACTGACCGGCCATGACACAGTGGGGACGGGAGCAGGCTGTGTGGGCAGGATGAGAATCCGGCCCGGGGGCTACGTCTGGTGGGGACCAAGCACCCACAGGGGCCTAGGAAGCTGGCCCACCCCCAGAACCGTCCTGCGGCTCCAGGCCGCTGGACTGGGGCTGGCCGTGGGGAGGGAGGGTCTCCGTGTGTCCATCCCTCACGTCCAGGCTGCCGCCCTGACATCTGACCCTGCTACACGCCCACAGCACAGGGGACACCCGAGTCCAGAAGGGGTGCGAGTGCACGCCGCACAGCTGTTGCCCCCACACGTGCGGGAGACCGACGTGACGGCTCAGCAGGAGGCGGTCTGGCCCAAAGAATCGGCAACGCCACTTTGAAAATGACCTCTGCTTGTTTCACAATCTTCACACACGCGCTTTCAGCAGGAAGCACGGCTCACAGAGCGGTGGCAGGCCAGCCGTGACTGTCACCTCAGTGTTTGGAAGGATGCAAGGACCAGAGAAACAACCACAAACCAAACCCTCGCCTCCCCTCGGCTCTTGCAGGAACAAGGGTGTCTCAGTGCGATAAATAACAGGAATGAAAACTGTGTGCTCAATCAGCTGCCCAAGAAGCGGTGAACAGAAGGCAAATGCTGAAGAGCCCAGAAAAGGATGCCCACTTCCGGTTCATTCAAAGAGGGCGGCCAGGCTGCCCAGGGGTGCTCCATCCGGTCATGAGTGACCAGGGGCTCTCTGTCTGGTGATAAGGGACCAGGCTGGCCAGGGGCGCTCTGTCTGGTGACGAGCGATGCAGAACGGAGGCATCAGAAGCGATGCAGGGAGCACAGCGAGTCTCCTGGTACGGGTCTTTACAAGAGCGGCCCCCACAGTCAGCTTTCCCCACATGAATCACTATGGGGCCAATAGCTCAAAATGAGAGTTCCGACGCTGCTAGGCATCTGAGCGGCTCCTTTTACTGTTCTTGTCACATCACCTAAGACTAACTTCTGAACGTCTGGTCCAGGTTTACTAATGCAGAGGCTGTAAATGGGAAGTTCTAGGGACTGAGGGACTGTGGACCACATACAGGACTTGGAGCCAAGATGCTCAAAACACTGGCAGTGACCTGGGGCCCCACACTACGGCAATGGGCTCCCCAGTGGCCCACTCCTGCTGGCTCTAACAACTCTACCATTGCATCCTGGGGCCCGAGGCCCAGGGCAACATGGAAGTGAGGCTCGCTCTGCCAGGACAGCTGACGACTGACGTGGGGACAGGGCCTGCAATGCCACAGGCAGGGGCCACCCGGACTCTCATTCACAATCAAGTCCCACCCTTGGTGACCTGCCTGACCCAGGGCTGGCCCCCAGACCTGCAGACAGCCCCAGGGCGCGAGCAGGGGGCCCTCGGGAAGTGTCAGCCCCATCAAGCAGCAGTGGGGACCGCAGTCAGTTGGCTTCCCTGCTTGGACAGACAGACGTCCCTACCCTTGCACACTGCAAGGCTCAGGCAGCGAATACAAGCTGGGTGGTGGCCCCTGGAGGTTCTGGGACATTTCGGGTCTGGGTGGGCCCTTCAGGAAGACCTCCTCGCACTCAGGTGGCAGGACAGAGCACACGGCAAAACCTCGACGGGGCAGGCTGTTCCAAGAAACGTGACCCTGAGACCACAGGTCAGGCCTCACTGCCTCAGGCCTCGCCGGCCGTGGACGAGCCGGGCAGTGGGGAGCAAGGCTGGGTGCCGCGAGGCCCAGGGCGCTCCCAGGGCGCCTCGAGCTTGACCGTGGCTGCGGGGGCCCTGCGCCGCTGCGCCTGCCACTGCCTGCTGAACACGGAGCGCAGTGCGCGCAGCTGGCCCAGCTCCTGCGCCGAGAAGCAGGGCTGTGCCTCTGCGAAGCGCACCACGGCATCGAAGGACACCGCCGCCTGCTCCCAGGCCACCCTGTCCACCCCCCTAGCCTCTGCTGGCTCCAGGCTCCCCGAGGCCGCACTCCCGAGGCGGGCCGGGGCGCCTGCTGTGAGCCCGGGGGTTTGCGTGAAGGCCTGGTCAGGGGGCTTAGTCCTGAGCCGCTCAGGCTCCTCCTCGGAGGATGAGCCCTCCGTGAGTGCAGCCTCAGGCCACAGCTTCCTCCAGGCCCGGCTGAGGACGGCGCCTGGCACCGCGTCCCAGGCGCAGGCCACGTCGAGCACGGCGTCGTGCACACTGCAGCGGGGGGCCAAGGCCTGCAGCCTGCCGCGGGGCGTGACGAAGTTCCTCATGAAGTCCCTCCGAATGCCCTGGTCCATGGGCTGGAGCAGGGCGGTGACGCTGGCGGGCAGGAAGATGGTGAACACGTTCTCCGAGGCCAACTCAGCCTCGCGCGGGTGCGCCCGGGACCCGTCCAGGAGGAGGATGGCCTTGCTGTCCTCTGGCAGGGCCATAGCTCGGAAGTGCTCCTTCACTGCGGGCACGAAGATGTGATGGAACCAGTCAGCAAAAATCTCCTTGTCCACCCAGGCGCTGCCTTGGGCCTTGTACACAACGGGCAGGTGCTGGAGGCCCTGCACAGCCTTGGGGCTGCCCCATTTCCCGACCACCAAGGGTTTGATCCTGTGGGAGCCCGTGGCATTGGCGCACATGAGGACGGTCAGCCGGTCCTTGCTCTGTGTGGGGCCAGGCGCCGGCCCGCCCTCCGGGCTGGGGCTGGGGGAGCAGCGCCAGAAGAGGCCGGTCTCGTCGGCGTTGTAGACCTGCTCCGGGGACAGGCCGTGCTCGGCGGTTAAGCTCCGGAAGAACCCGCAGAACTGCTCTGCTGCCTGCTGGTCAGCCGCCTGCTTCTCACTGGACGCATCCAGCTTCTTGATGCCGTGTCTGGCCTTAAAGCGCCAGAGCCAGCCGCCAGAAAACACGCAGGGCTCGGTCAGCTGCATCTGCTCGTAGAAGTCCTTGGCCTTTTCGATGAGCATGGGGCCCGAGACGGGCACGCCCTCGGACCGCTTCACCAGGAACCACTCGTACAGCACGCGGTCCAGGTGCTCGAGCTTGGGCGTGTGCAGGGTGCGGCGCTGCGCCAGCGCCTTGTCCGAGTCAGAGCTGGCGAAGAAGCGGAGCAGCTGGGCCTTGTGGGCCCTGATGTCGTACAAGGTGGACATGCCCACGTTGTACTCCTGCATCAGCGCCCGCCTGCTCTCACCCTTCTCCAGGCGCCGGCAGATGTCCATCTTCTCCTTCAGGGTCAGCACCACCCTCTTGCGCTTCTCCCCAGGGCTCCGCCCGGCAGCCGGCTTGGAGGCCATGAGGAGGGGGCTCGTCCCAGCCGAGGGGTCGCGCCTGGGCAGGGGCTGGTGGCCTTCCTGCCTCTTCCTCCCCCACCCTCGCCTGCTGGCGCTGACGAGGGCCAGCACAAGTCAGGGCCCCTTCTTGGCTCCTCTCTCCAGCTCCAGCAGCTTCCCAACCCTCTCTGCAGGGGGACCAGCGTCAGCCACCCTGGGTGTTCCCACGGCTGGACCTCCGGCCTTCTCTGCAGGGATGGTGGCAGCGACTCCCCTCAAACATGGACCGGAGAGTAGAGGGCCCTTGGGAGCTGGTTTCCAGCTAATCGAGGTCTCGCCGCCTGAGCCATGGGGGTCTCTCTCTCGCACATGGTGCTTTATCAGCTGGAAAGCAAAAGGGGGAAGAAAGAGAAACATTACAGGGCACGTGCCTCGGCCTCGCAAGCACGGCCTCGGCACTTTACCTGCGCTGAAGCAGCCACTGGCGGGGTCGGGGGGACAATGAAGAGTGCTGCTGGCGGTGACGCAAGAAGAGGCCAGCTCAGGGGCTACCGGGCTCACTGGCTCTTCTCAGCTTCCACAGTGACCTTGGAGTCGCTCGCTACAGCTCCAAACTAAAAGTGGCTGTCGGGTGCAATCTGATCTCCCAGGAAAACGTGACGGGTGAGGCTACTGAACGAAGCTGGGATATCACCAAGCGCTGGGACCCGAGGGCCACGTCCCACATCCAGACTCAACTTTCCCACCACAATTGCTCACCAGGCCACCTGACATGAGCGCCTTCATAAAACCCTCGTTCCTTCAAGAGCGGCTGAGGCAGGGGCAAAGGAGCTGCAGTGGGCAGGGATTCCTCTAGGAGTCTGGGGCTGCGGAGCCTGCAAGCCTCTTCAGAAACAAGTCCCTCAAGCCCTCTCTTCAAGAGCAGGCCACAAACTCCTTCTAGAAAGATAAGCTCAGTGGGCCTCAGGCTCCTCCCAGAGGCAGGAGGGGCTGCCAGTCTCTCAACTACTGGTCCCCACAGCCTCGGACACCTCTGGTCACACGGTCACATACGAGCGTGCAAACAGCACTCACACCCACTCTGACCTGGGAGTGACTGCCAGCACGTCCCACCGCAGAGAGGCAGGCAGCGCTCACAGCCGCTCTTCCAGCCAGGACCCCCACCTCACCTCCCTCCCAAACCCTCACGTGTGGCCCCACCAACTTCATGCTGTGGGTGAAGCCACAGGACTACTCACATGTTGAATGTACAAAAGCAGCCCTCTGAGACCACAGCTCAACACAAGTGAAGTGTTTTCAGATGTAGCAAGACTCCCAAAGACAAACACTAGGCCTGTCAGCAGCCAGCCCCAGATTCATCCTTTGAGCCCTCTGAGTCAGTCTCCTGGGCTGCAAAGCGGGGGTGCTGGTCCTTCTGGGACCTGTTTTCATCCTAATGGCTGTGTGACAGTGTGACTGTGCATTGCCTGGCCCCATGAGGAGCAGAGGGGATGAAAGGCCAAAATCCATCCTCAAGAACACGTGTAGTGCAAAACCACTGTAAAAACCAGGAGGAAACAGGGGGCCCCAGTCACATCGTTGGGACTGACTCTAAGCACAACAGGAAGGAGGAGGAAGGACCAGAGAAGGGGACTCAGTGCCAGAAACTGCTCACTGGGTGCCTGACACGAGGCATGTGCAGCAGGAGCTAGAACACACCGGTCCTGCTGGCGAGGCAAAAACTTCCATTAAAAGTGACATGCAGGTATATTACTTCTGAAGCAACTTACGCTAAAAGGTACCATAACACGGCAAGAACAATGAAGACCGTTTGCGGCGTCGCTGTGGACATCCTCCTGTGCCATAGGAGAGGGTAGGAGGGGGCAGGGGGCAGAGTGTGGGCAAGAGAGAGAGCAGCGAGGCACCACCTGCATGCGGCCCCTTCCTGCGAGCCGGGAGTGGCTCGTCCTCAGAGAAGGCCTGCGGAATTCAGGGGGAGCATGTGAGAAAGCACCTTTCTTGGGGAGCAGCCAACAGCCTGAGGTCGGGGCAGGGGTGGGGGGTTGACTATCGGGAGAAGTGCTCAAGACACAAGTTCTGGCACGAGGAAGGGCTGGATGGAGTCCTGGGAGGGAAGAGGGGCTGAGCAAGGGTCCGCGCTCAGGCGTGGACGTCGGCACACCCTGCAGGGAAGCGAGGCCGTCGTGGGCGCAGTTGTGGGGCCCAGGCCTGGGGCAGCCTAGGGCAGGGGACCGGCTCGGTTAAGAGACGAGGCCTGTTCTGAGAACGCTCCTATTCTGGGGACCACGTCTGGAGCAGAAGGGCAAAAGCCAAACAGAGAAGAAAGAGGCCAGGGCTCAGGCCGGTTCCTTCCGGGGGAAGGGAACTCGGACGCCGGTCCTGCCTCGGGCCGGAACGCCAGCCCGGCTCGGAGGGAGGCTGCGGAGGGACCAAATCGGTTCCGGGGGACCCAGGGGCGCTCCGCACCAGCAGCCAGGCCCCGAGTTCCGGCGCCCGCCTCACCCGCCACACCGGCCCAGAGCTCGCTCACCTGCGGACGCCTGGCCGCCGCCGCCGGCCGGAAGTGCCCCGCCCCCCGCCGGCTCGCGGCACCCCCCCCCCGCCACTTCCGGGGCGGTCTAGGCGTCTCGGAGGACTCGGCATCTCTGTGGTCTCGCGGGCGGCCGGAGCCTGCGGCTGGCTGCCCAGGCCGGGCGGTGACCGTACCTGTGGGTTCGGTGATGGGTGCATCGCTGGGCGAGGGTGGCAGGAGGCTGCGGATGGGGGAAAGCAGTGCTTGAGCCCCTCCCTTTGCGAAGCCCAAAGGCCAAGGCTGTTTTTCTCCTCCCCAGCCTCCACTAGAGCCTCCCGTGTGTTAGTAGCTCAGTTGTGTCTGACTCTTTGCGACCCCATGGACTGTAGCCCACCAGGTTCCTCTGTCCGTGGGGTTCTCCAGGCAAGGGTACTGGAGTGGGTTGCCATGTCCTTCTCCAGGGGATCTTCCCAACCCAGGGATCAAACCCATGTCTGCGAGCTAGAGCCTCATCCTCCCCTAATTGAGACGATTTGGATGATAAGACTTGAAGCCTTGACGCTGTAATGAGTTGAGATTTGGGGACCTTGGGATGGGGCGAATGTATTTTGCATGAGGGGCAGAGGACGTCCGAGCCCGAATGCCCAGAGCCCTGTGTCACTGGGTCACCTCACTTGTTATAAGTGACTGTGGATGCTACTGAGTTACGATTCTTGAGGTGGGAGATTATTCTGGTTATCCCATGGGCCGGGTGTCATCAGTCACAGGCTCCTCATGAGGAGGAGGAAGGAGGCACAGGGTTGGAGAACCATGGGACCATGGGAGCTGAGCCAGAAAAGGAGATGTGAGGCCAGACTCAGGAGGAAGGGGCCGCGAGTCAAGGAATGCAGAACTTCTAGGACTCAGAAAACAAAAGGAGGCATTCTCACCGGAGCCTGCAGAAGAACCAGCTCTGTGAACACCTTGAGTTCAGCTCTAAGACTCATGTCAGACTTCTGACCTCCAGAACTGCAAGATGATAAATATGTGTTGTTTGAAGCCAAGTTTACAGTCACTTGTTATGTTAGCAGCGGGGAACTTAGATGGATTTTCATAGCTTCTTGCCTTGGCTCACAGGATGCTCCCACCCCTGGTCCTCCTTCCTCACCCTCTCCTGCTGATTGCCACCTGGCCAACTTCACCTCTGGCTTTCTCCTCTCTGTCCACACCCACTCCCGGGGATCTCCTCCTGCCTCACGCTGTGCCTATCAGCAAAGGCAGGCGGCGAAATGTACGCCTCCTGCCAGGACCTCGCCCACAAGCTCTAGCCGCGTGTGCCCTACCCAGCGCCCAGCGTCCCCTCATAGCCTTCTAACGAGCTGTGAACCAGCCATCTCTAAACCCGGGTGCACACCCCTCCCGCCCCGCGAGCTTCAGCTTCACATTCCCCACCGGAGTGAGTGGCAGCTCCACGTCTCCATCGCTCCAGCCAAAAACCCAGCCATCCCCGCCCTCTGCCTCTCACCCCCTTCCCCCAACACGCGCACTCTGGCCTCCACATCCAGGCAGCATCTGGCCTCTGCCAGCCCCTCTCTCTGGTCCGGCCACTCTGTCCCCGGGGGGCACTCTGCTGCCACCTTGTGGGCACAGGATCACTTGCGCCTCCGCGAACCTGCATGGAGCTCCCTTGAAAGCTCCCACCGGCTCACTGGGACCTCAGACCTTGTCTCCAGGACTGAGTCCACTCTGGCAGAGAGGAAGGGGTCTGGAAGAGACAGGAGGAGGAAGACCATCCCCCGGTGCCACATGAAGCCTGACGCGGAGGGCCCCTCCCCTAAGTATCCCCCCAGTGCACAGGGTCTGGCCCCCAACCATGCCAGATGGTCCCCAGCCCGGAAGTCTTGGAAAGGATCTGGCTGAGTGGACGTCCCTGCATCCCGTGCACCCCAGAAAGGTCCTCCTGGGCCACCAGGCCTGGCTGGGTCCAGCTGTCACTGAGAGAGTCAGTTCCTAGGCAGTTTGATAAGTCCAGCGTCCCCAGGGAGGAGATAGGGGTCTGAGGTTCTCGAGAAGGAAAGAACAAACCTTTTTTTTTTTTTCTTTAAGCCCAGAACTGATGATTACACAACAAACAACTCAGTTTGTACTACGGATTATATAAAAACAATGTATCCTGCAGGAGGACACTTTCTCCTTTCTGAAAACCTTCTGACTAATCCTGATATTTTAGAATGTATATTAGGGAATGGGTCTGGTAGGATCTTTCTATTGTTAAATTCTAATCCTGTCATCCTAAAATGTAAGTTGTGGGAGTGGGTCTGGTAAAATTTTTACAACCTTGAGACATTCTTTTGATCTATTGTAATAACTAATTTAAAAAGTATACAGCTCCACTCTCCGTCCCCCTTCCGATGTCTGTGTCAGAAGCTTTGTCTGTCCCTTATTCACTTTAATAAAACTCTGCTACACAAAAGCTCTTGAGTGATCAAACCTGGTCCCTGGTCCCGAAGCTAAATCTTCTTCTTCGGAGATCACAAATCGAACACCGTTCATCCTAAGTGTCAACTACAAATTGGCACTTACCAAGAGCATTGCCAATGACTGAACAACAAAGGCATTTGCCATCTGCCTCTACAGAGATTGAACCCCATGCCCCTATAGCTGCTGACCTTCAACACCCCCCGAGGGAGTTCAGGGTGGAGGGAGACACTCTGTGCTCCAGGGAATCTGGTGGGACGGGTCTTTACTTAGTTTTTAGGAACAGATTTTGTAATCTCAATCCTTGTATCTCCTCTTATCTAGAGAAGCACTAAATCCCTTCCTGGTGACATCAGATCCTCATGACTAACAAAAACCCTTTTGTAAAATGAGTGCTTCATGGTATTGAACCCCCCCTTCCCCAAAACCTTATATATTGACCTTCCCCACTGCCGCTTTGGAGCAGTCTCTCAGAGCTGTCTGAGATGCCGCCCGGGCTGCAGTCCTCATTTTGGCCCAAATAAAACTTACCTCACAGCTCTCAAGTTGTGCATCTGTTTTTAGTTGACAGTTATGGCGACCGATGAAGCAACCCAGAGTGGACTTCCTTCCTGCGACTGGACTCCACGAGGAACCAGAGCCGTTGTTGTACCAGCAGCGGCCTCTCGCACCCATCCGCTTCCTCGGGGAGTGCAGACGGATTTGGGTAAGTCTCTCCTGGTTCTTGAATCTCCTGTATTGGTTGAGAGTCTGAGTTTTATTTGGCGGTGGAGGCGGTTACCTGCCCCCTCCCACCAGGAAAGACACTGGGGTGGGGGGCCCGGGTGAAACATCTGGGGCATACTGCGTGGGGCTCAGTTGAAAGATACCGAGGAATTCCCACCCAGTCAAAAGATGCTGGGTGGGGGGCTGGCTGAAACACGCCAGGAGAATTGCCCACCCACTGGAAAGGTACTGGGTAGGGGGGCTCGATTGGGAAAAAAATCAAGGAATACCCAGGGCTCAGCTGAAAGATGCTGAGGTCGTTCCGTTGTAGGGGACTGAATGGTGTTGGCTGAGTGGTTAAGTAAGAGGCTGATCTGACACTAAATTTGACTGCCATTATAGAATTTGTCAGGGAAAAAGTGAGGAAAATACACGAGAGCTTTGCTCTGAAGAAAAGGGACAAGACTCCTCCGGGCTGGTTTCAGTTTTCTCAGATGACTGAGAAATCTACAGGAGTGGTGGAGGCCTAGTCCTCATATCGTGCAGTGGTCCCATAGGGAAACCCACTCATTAACTAAAATACTTATTCATCTGGGGGCCGCACATAAGAACTGCCATTCAGCGACCTGAGCAGCCACGGTGGTCTTAGATTGCCGGAAGCAGAATCTGAGACACGTAAGATGAGCTAAAGTGACTCTGGGGTAACTCCTGGAGGAGTTATGCTCACAAGCAGCACGTGGGCCCACTACACAAGTTCACTAGTGACTTTTATCCCTGACAAATTCAGCTTAAAATGGGATACAGAATCTCTCAAAAATAGGAGCAAAGGGATGTCAGAAAGCCAGCCTCTGACTAACACTCATGTACAATACACACAGAGCTCATACTCACAAGTACCTAGTTAATTGGAGAAATTATACTAAAAGAGATCTTAACCTAAAATGGCCAAATTGGGGTTCTTTGATATTCTAAAAGTTTTTGCGTGTACAATTAGAAAAGGCCGGCTGTGCTTTGACTGGTATCTAAAAGCTTCTAAAGCAGGAAATGATAGAGTAACTTCTTTGCAGCAAATCAACAAGAAATTGCTTGAAACTATCGGAACTAAAAAGGCTGCTGGCACTCACTTTGCCAGGTCACAGGTCTAGTGGAACTGGGAAGTGACATTTGGCATTTATGCCATTTGACTTTTGATTTGGGGGCATCACTTTATCATCTTTGGGGGGCACTCTTGCCACTTGGCTTTTGATTTCTGGGCATCCCTTTGCCTTTTGTTTCATTTGGATTGTGACTCCTGGCTGGTGAAGTTCTGGTTTGGTTTGTTTTTTTGGTTTGGTTTGAGTGCACAGACATCTGGTACAAACTGTTCGAGGTAATATGTGAATTTCTCACTCTTAAGTTTCCACACCCCACCCGGGAACCCCTTGGGAAAATTTTTTAAATGACTGGCTAATCTATAGTTATGATCCAATGACAAGAAAAGTGGCCTAAAAATATTAGATCTTTATTGACATAGGATAGGAAAATGAACTGAAGTTCCCTTATGTCCAGGACGTCCTCCTGTAATCAACAGCCTGGGGCTGATCAAACGAAGACACCTACTTCCCCAGAGGGACAATCCTTGCTGGGGCCAATCTGCCCTTGTTATCAGGGCCAAGTTGAGTACTAAATTTTGGTCTAGTTAGTCTAAATTTTGGCTATAAAACCATGGTCACCAAAAAAATTACAATTTTTGACAATGTGGTCACAATATTCTTTAGACTCCAGAGGAAACTTGAAGAAAAATTTATCTCTTTAAGAATTCTTGCCCTGAGGACATAACTCCTCATTTAACTTCTATGCAGAGTACATCATGAGAAACGCTGGACTGGAAGAAACACAAGCTGGAATCCAGATTGCCGGGAGAAATATCAATAACCTCAGATATGCAGATGACACCACCCTTATGGCAGAAAGTGAAGAGGAACGCAAAAGCCTCTTGATGAAAGTGAAAGTGGAGAGTGAAAAAGTTGGCTTAAAGCTCAACATTCAGAAAACGAAGATCATGGCATCCGGTCCCACCACTTCATGGGAAATAGATGGGGAAACAGTGGAAACAGTGTCAGACTTTATTTTTTGAGGCTCCAAAATCACTGCAGATGGTGACTGCAGCCATGAAATTAAAAGACGCTTACTCCTTGGAAGGAAAGTTATGTCCAACCTAGATAGCATGTTCAAAAGCAGAGACATTATTTTGCCAACAAAGGTCCGTCTAGTCAAGGCTATGGTTTTTCCTGTGGTCATGTATGGATGTGAGAGTTGGACTGTGAAGAAGGCTGAGCGCTGAAGAATGGATGCTTTTGAACTGTGGTGTTGGAGAAGACTCTTGAGAGTCCCTTGGACTGCAAGGAGATGCAACCAGTCCATTCTGAAGGAGATCAGCCCTGGGATTTCTTTGGAAGGAATGATGCTAAAGCTGAAACTCCAGTACTTTGGCCACCTCATGTGAAGAGTTGACTTTGGAAAAGACTCTGATGCTGGGAGGGATTGGGGGCAGGAGGAGAAGGGGACGACAGAGGATGAGATGGCTGGATGGCATCACGGACTCGATAGATGTGAGTCTGAGTGAACTCCGGGAGTTGGTGATGGACAGGGAGGCCTGGTGTTCCGCAATTCATGGGGTTGCAAAGAGTCGGACACGACTGAGCGACTGAACTGAACTGATAATATTTTCTTGATTCCTTGGACCTATGCCTATCAGCCACATGTTTTCTATCATGGACATCTTCGCATCCATTAAAAGGAAAACTCCCACAGTTATGGGGAAGATCTACATGGTTAACACCAGGCTATGGTCATTTAGGTTTAAAGGCTCCTCTATGTTGGAACGGTTAAATCATACTAAAAATGATCGACCTGCTAATTATGAGACATAGCTGGGTGCTTTATGAACTATGCCTATTATTACCCATCGAGAGAGTGATTGGTATGGAACTCAGGGGATTTGTGGCACTAATTTATGGACTTCACATCTACAGGGATGGATACGAAGGTGTAGCCTGGGATTCCCATGAATTTAAGCTCATACATGTTAACAAATTAGAGGTAACCCTAACCAATCTTACATTGGTATGATCCCAGTGCGTCAAAGATCTGTATTCTACTGGTATGACCACTTAGCAGCTTGTGTGTATGTGTGTGTGTGCCTTCAATGGTGTTGGAGGATGTAATCGACCATATCTAAGCCTTAACAACTTCCATAAGCTTGAAATGGTAGTAACTGGGCTATTAGCCTATTGAATTCTGTCTCTATGATGAGAAAGGCAGTGCTAGGCAACTGCAAGGCCCTTGACACCTTACAGCATCTCAGGGAGATATCTGTGCTATAATTCAAATCGAATACTATATTTTCGTACCTGATAAATCCTTTAATGTAACACATTTGAACCACGTGAAAAATCAGATTTCTGCTCTAAGTAATTCATTCCCTAGTCTTGGTGATCTTTAAAAAAAACTGGTGTGGGAGCCTCATGGCTAAAATATTTACTTTTAATTCCACTAACGTTATTAATATGCTATTTGTATTTTACTTGTTTCACAAGATTATTATTTCTTGTATTACCAAGTATATGACTGAGCCTCCAGTGGAAATGATGACTAGACTTGAAGCAGTTGATCAAATGAATAGCTCGATATATGATCAATGACTGTAGTGTAACTCTAGGTATGAAAAGATGCAACAAAGGAAGTACTTTCCTGGACCATAACTAGAAGACAGGTGTCCAGAGATCTTTGACTGTTAAAACCTAGTCCAGTAATAGCACATTGAGTGTTTTAGGACAAAAACCTTCAGAACTGGGAACGAGCCTTCCCAGCAACGCGGGACAAAATGGTCATGAAATGCAACCCCCCCAAGTATGGTCGAATGTATGACCACAAGGGGGCGGTGTCAACTACAAATTGGCACCTACCAAGAGCATTGCCAACGACTGAACAACAAAGGCATTTGCCATCTGCCTCTACAGAGATTGAACCCCATGCCACTATAGCTGCTGATCTTCAACACCCCCGAGGGAGTTCAGGGTGGAGGGAGGCACTCTATGCTCCAGGGAATCTGGTGGGATGGGTCTTTACCTAGTTGGATGTTTTTAGGAACAGATTTTGTAATCTCAATCCTTGTTTCTCCTCTTATCTAGAGAGGCACTAAATCCCTTCCTGGTGACATCAGATCCTCATGACTAACAAAAACCCTTTTGTAAGATGAGTGCTTCATGGTATTGAACCTCCCCCTTCCCCAAAACCTTATATATTGACCTTCCCCACTGCCGCTTTGGAGCAGTCTCTCAGAGCTGTCTGAGATGCCGCCCGGGCTGCAGTCTTCATTTTGGCCCAAATAAAACTTACCTCACAGCTCTCAAGTTGTGCATCTGTTTTTAGTCGACATAAGCTATCATCACCATCCTCCGAGTCCATGGGACTCCTGAGTGCTGGGATCCTTGGTCCTCGGCCGGGGCTACACTGGGCACAGTGGAGCCGCTTCCCCAGGTTCTGGACCCTCGAGTGAGGAGACCAGAGCCAGGGCAAGGGTCTTTCACGGCAGAGGGGACTTTACCTGGGGGGTGGGGGTGCGGCTGCGGCTCCTGGGCTCCCCGGCTTCACTCTGCAGGGATGTGCCGGGGAGCACCTCCTCTGCCACCAGGACCCTTCGGGACAGAGACCCCCAAACCCAGGATGGACATGTCCAGGTGCTGGCCAGGTGGATAGGGTCTCAGTGCCCCCCACACACACTCACTCCACACGACCCACACACACTGCTCACACAGGCACAGACGTTCACAGACTCAGAGCTACAAGACACAGCCTTAGTTTTGAGAAGCTACAGTGGGAGCCTGCTCCGTGGCCCCTCTCCCCAGTCGGTCAGTGATGTGGCAATGAATGAATTACCCTCCTGCTTATACGTGCATTTTTCTAAGGAAAATGTCTACAAAGGTGGAAGAGAACTTAGATGTGGTTTTGCAATAATATCCCATCTTTAATTCTGCTAAAGTAATGAATTAATCCGAAAACGGTATCCATTAATGCGGAGGGCCATGTGGCAGCCCCAGGAGGGGGCGGTGGTCTGTTGGCAAGGGCCCTTGTGAGGTGGGGTCTGCCCCGCAGCCGGTCCTGCCAGCCCCCGTGTCACCCTGGGAAGACCCGGGAGACCTTTGAGCCATGTGAACAGGCAGGATCTCCAGGGAACTGGGTTGGCCCATGGGCGGGTAGGTGGAGGGCCAACAAACAACAGGAAAATCTAGAGTCCCAGGAGGAGGCTACAGAGGAGAGGGGGCTCAGGGGACATCACAGCGAAGGCGCTCACTGACCCTCTCCACCCCAGGAGGGGCTGCATGAAGCTGGGCAGGCCTCCCAGGAAGTTGGACCACCAAAGGGTCCAGGTTCAGTGGACGCCTGAGTGGCAGCGTCAGAGCTCAGATTTTGACCCCAGTGAGAGCTCAGTTTAGGGTCAAGATCAGAGCTCAAACTGTGATCAAGGAGTGGAGTTTAATAACGGTCTTCAGGGCGTCAGGGCCAAGGTCTTCACAATCGGAGCTGCGGCTGTTAGTCATCTATCTCAGTCAGCTATGCTAAGTCGCTTCAGTTGTGTCCGACTCTGTGCGACCCCAAAGACGGCAGCCCACCAGGCTCCCCCATCCCTGGGATTCTCCAGGCAAGAACACTGGAGTGGGCTGCCATTTCCTTCTCCAATGCATGAAAGTGAAAAGTGAAAGTGAAGTCGCTCAGTCGTGTCCGACTCTTAGCGACCCCATGGATTGCAGCCTAACAGGCTCCTCCGTCCATGGGATTTTCCAGGCAAGAGTACTGGAGTGGGGTGCCATTGCCTTCTCCGTCAGTCAGCTACGGCCGCCATAAAGAATGCCACAGGCTGGGTGGCAGAAACAAGGCAATCTACTGCTGTCCAGTCCCAGAGGCCGGCAGTCTGAGGTCAGCGCTCCTCGCAGGCAGGTGCTAGTGGGGCCTCTTCCTGGTGTGCAGGCGGCCCCCTTGCCCTGTACCCTCACTTGGTAGAGACAGGGCGGGTGCCCAACCTCCTGACGCATCCAGCCCTCGTCTCTGAGAACCATCATGTCATGGCTTAGGGCTTCAGCATATGAATTTGGGGAGGACACTGTCCAGCCCCTGGCCCCTCAAAATTCACATCCTTCTCACATGCACGGTGCACTCACGTGATCCCGACAGCCTCAGAAGCCCTAACTCATCACAGCGCCAACGCGAACGCCTAGAGCCCAAAGTCTCCTGTGATCTCTCATCGCACGTGGCCGAGTCCGGGTAGGATTCATCCTGGCAGATTCCTCTCCAGCTACGAATCTGTGAAGCCAGACGAGTTAATATAGCAGTGGGATAGATTGAGAACAGACATTCCCACTGCAAAGGGGGAAACTGGAAGGAAGGGCGGCGGGTTCCAACCCCAGCAAAGCCGGTCCTGCCCGGTGTCAGCCGACGACTCTGCTGTGACTGCAGGCGTCAGGCAGCGCTCTTGACCTGCGCCCCTGGACACCAGGAGACCCCCATTAGGGCAACCGAGAATGTCTCCAGGCCCTGCCAAAGGTCCCCTGGGCCGCAGAAATAACGCCCCCATCTGAGAACCACTGCCTCACAATGACCACTTTGTATCAAATCACATCAACAAACACAGAGGCAATGGTCAATGTTTGAAAAATGAGTTTTCCAGGCTGGTGCTCGGTGCTGGGTGCCTTGAACACAAAGACAGATAAGAAAGGTCCCAGCCCAAGGCACCCTGGCCCTGGTGAAATGGAGTGAGGGTGGGGTGCACACAGGTGGCCCCAGTGGGGACAGCAAAGGAACAAGCATTTTGCTTTCCATGTGAGGCAGTTGAGCCAGGGGGGTGAAGGCCTGGGGGGTGATGGCCTAGCGGGGGCAATGGCCTGGGGATTGGCAGGGGGGCATGGGGTTCAGAAAGTTCCAGGTAGGCAGCCCGGGCAGGAAGGTGTGCCATCTGGTGCCACACTCACCCCACTCAAGGTCAGGTTCCTCCCTGTCTCCGGGCCCCAGGCTCGTTTGGACAGAGCCCAGCCTGTGGAAGCCGGGGGCTGGGGGGTGGGGGAGACCCAGGGGTGCTGAGCCACGGGAAGGCCGGGTCTCAGGTCACTCCTGCCATCTGGGACTGCCCCCTAATGAGGCACCCACCTAGCTCTCAGCCTCCCCACAGCCCAGGGAGCCCCTCCAGTGCTCACCCTCCAGCAGTGTCCTCTCCACCCGTGACATGCCCTGGCCCTTTTCCAGGGTAAATCAAGCAGGGGAGTAAGATCTGCTCCCTGAGGCCATCTGGGGGTCAGGAAGATTTGAGGAAACGAAAGGCACTCTCCCCCGCAGGGAGGGGCTTGCTGCCCCCAGACTCACGCCGGGGCCAGCAGGCACTTGGTGCGGCCTGGGCCGTCAGCCCCTGCCGACACTCCAAGGGGTCCCGGGAAGACTGCTCACAAAGGTCAGATAAAGGACAGCAGGGATCACTCCTGGCCCCCAGGTCAACAGTGGTCAGGAGCCACCGTTCCCACCCTCCACCGCTGGGTTTGGAGGAATGCGGGAAGGGCCACATTAGGGAAATTAAAATGGAAGAAGTCTTGTTCAGGCTTCAGAAGCAGGAGATCAGACCTCTGGCCTGCTTCTGCCCTGCCTGGTCACTGCGTGGATTCTGTGCCTGCCCACACGCACAGAGTCAGGTGACACTTTAGATCAGAAAAGGAGTGGATCTTGGAATTCTTGAGCCCCTGAAGGGGTTGGTCTGGCCAACCTCCCAGGTCTAACTCACAACGTGAAGCAATCAGCATTGTAAAACTTTTAAAAAACAGAGCTGCATTTTTGCTGATGATGGTATCAGTTTGCAGCCTGGGCTTATAAGCAGGAGCCCCCAAAATTGCAATCTGAACTCTCACCCATGGGGTGGACGCACCGCTGGGGACCCTTTCCCAATTAGGACTCCAGATTGCTGGAGGGTCTTCCCAGAGCTTTTAAGTCTGGATAAGTAGTTGGCCCAAGCTGGTGATGTTTAATAAGCTGTTAACTTCTCTCTGTTCTATTTCTTTCTTTGCTTTTTTTTTTAATGACTGTATATTAGAATTAAGTCAAACAGTCCTCTGTTAAATATTGAAATTGTTTATTTGTGTGTAAGAAGTGGTTTCTTTCGTTAACAAATCCGTCAAACCTAAAACAATTTTCAGCAATACAGGTGGGTTCCCAGAGGCTGGCCGGAGCCGCTGATGGGAGAAGGCTGGGAAAGGGGCACAGTCACTGCCACTGTGGCCCTGGCATCCCAGTGTGGCCAAAGAGCTGGCCTGCTGATGAATCTCCCACCCCCAGGTCTTAACTGGTGGAAGCCTTTCTAGGCTCTTTATGGAACTGCCCTCTCTGAGTAGGTGGAGAAGCTGCCTGCGGGCCTCCTCCTGGGGTGGCTGAGAAATGGGCCCCTGTCCCCGGCAGGCTCTGCCTTCTGGAAACATAGAGAAGGCCAGGGAGGGTGCAGCCTGTCAGGCACTGCGGATCTGCCCCGCCCTGGGGCCCAGACCATCAATGTTGACTGTGGGCAGCTGCCCCCACCCTGCCAGCAGAGCTCTTAAAGCCGCCCAGGCTCTGCTCACCTGAGCCTGCCACCATGAAGGCTCTCCTCCTCCCCCTGCTCGCTGCTAACTTGGCCTTGCAGCCGGGTGAGGCTTGGGTGGGCCCAGGGCAGAGCTGGGGGAGCAGGGCCATGGGGGTGGGATGATGAGGGAGGCAAGAGGGGCCGAGAGGGAGGAGGTGGCTGGGAGGAGGCAAGCAGGAGAAGAGCTTGAGGCGCCGGTGGAGCCTGCGTGCAGGCGGGCTGGGAGGAGGCAGGCAGGAGAAGGGGCTCTAGGCGCTGGTGGAGCCTGCGTGCAGGCGGGCTGCTGGCGGCCTGTTGGCGCTTCACTGTGTGGACCTCAGCTTCGACCTGTCCCGCCGGAGGAGACGAATCACCAGGAGCTGGAGCCTCGCCACAGGGACAGAGCTGGCCTGGCCAGGGATGCACCCACCGCTCGTCGCTCCGGGGACGGGGCCACTGAGAGGCACCTTGCCTGGTGATGCAGGCCATTTGGGAAGGGTCCGGTCCACCCTGCCCTCCCCTGCCTGGTGCCCCTCCCTCTCAGGAGCGTGGCATCCTGACAGGGCCTTCGGGAGGTTGGGCAGGGGCCCCCTGCCCCTAGTCTGTGGCTCTTGTGCACCGGACGGTGCCCCCCACTCCATGCAGGAGAGGAGGAAACAAGGTTCCTGTCCCCCAGCACTGAAGAGAGGGGCAACCCATCACCCCACCCCTCATTCCCCCACAGGCACCGCCCTCCATTGTTACTCCTGCCAGGACCAGGGCAACAACGAGGGCTGCCAGCGTGTGCAGAACTGCAGAACCAGTGCTGGACCGAGCGTGTCAGTGAATGGCCGATGTATCCCTGGCCTCTCTGCGTCCTGCCCTGCCCCCCGCGCTGTCCCCTGGACGCCACCCCCCAGCCCCGCACCCTCCCCCAGATGCCCCCCCCGACCCCGCCCCGCGCCCTCCCCCGGACGCCCCGCCCCCCGCATCATCCCCCGGACTCCTGCAGGCGCTCCAAGGGCCCGTGATTGGGTCTCCGCACTGGACTGTTCATCCTTTGGACCACCCGCCCACCGGCCCCCTTGTTCTCCCGTCCTGGCACAGATATGGACGCTCCGTTTCCCATCTGTCCACCCTCGCCCTACCCCTTATCCACCCATCCGTCTGTCCCCTCACCCATAACCCGTCCCTTTCACCGCTCACCCTCCACGCACCCGTTGGCCCTCTTCCCTCCACCCTGCATCCACTCATTCACTGAGCATCTCCAGTGCCGGCAGAGGGTCTGGATGCCCGGGCATGTGGACATGGATGAGACCAGGCCCCTGCCCTCACAGGGCTTGTCGTCTTGGGGTCGACCCAAGCTCTGGAGTTTCAGTCAAGAGTCAGGACAGGAGGCAGGCCGCAGGAGCTGGGCCAGGGCAGGTGGATGACTGCCCAAGGCCCAGCCCTGCCCAGCATCTCCACCTCCCCTCCCCCCACAGAAGGCATCGGTATGACCGTCATCAGCAAAGGCTGCAGCTTGCACTGTGTGGAGGACTCAGGGAATTCCTTCGGGAGCAAGAAAAACGTCGCGTGCTGCTCCACCGACCTGTGCAACGCCAGCGGGGCCCAGGCCCTGCAGCCGGCCGGCGTCACCCGGGTGCTGCTCGGTGCTCCTAGCCGTCTGCTGCTCTGGGGCTGGGCCCAGCTGTAGGATCCAGGAGGACCCTGCTGTGCCCCGTGCCAGGCAGTGGTGTCCAGGGCCCGGGCCACTCCTGACACACCTGGCCCTCCGAGACCCTCACTCAGGTTGGGCGATGCCCCCCGCCCTTCCCAGAGCTCTGTGGCTCCCTCGAGGACTCCTGCCCAGCTCCCACCGCCCAGCAAGCTGGGCTTCATGATGTGAAACAGCCGGCAGACAGCCCACCAGACCCCTGCTCAATATTCCGACCCACCCTTATCCCTTGCTCAAGCACGTCTTCCTCCAGGAAGCCTTCCCTGCCTGCCCCTCCACGAGCTGAGCCAGGTTCTGCGTGCAGCATCCTCCACACCCAGCACGGAGCAGGCTCTCGGGAGGGCCCTGCAAAGGCTGAGAGGAAGTGTTCCGAGTAGGCCTGGAGTCAGCAGTGTGAGGTCCTGAGAGCCCCAAGAGAGAAAGCTCAGAGGGGCGGGCTTGTTCATGGGGGACGGGGGGCAGCAACGCCATACACACAGTAGGCCCTTAACAAAGGCCTGTGGGCTTGGCGGCAGAAAGCCTCTGTCCTTCTTGCCCCCAGGCGGAGGTCAGGGTCAGGGTATGGGGCTGTGTGGGTATAAACATGGAAACGTGGAGCACGTTTAGAGCTCATAGAAAGAAAAAAAGCAAAGGACAAGGATCCCCAGCGCTGGCGCCCGGAAGGCCTCTGCAGGACCCAAGGTCCAGAGGGAAGGACTGTGGTGCTGAAAGCAGCCACGTCCACTGAGCAGGGCTCCAGGCCACGGTGCTCGCATGTCAGCCCCTCCCTGTGGGGGGTGCTCCGCCCTGGGCCGAGGCTCAGGAGGGGAGGTGTTCCAGGCCCCCACACCCCACTCTGGACTCCACGGGCGAGCATGAGAGGGGAGAGGCGGCTGGCCCCCGGAGGTGGGAGCCCTGGCTGTGCCCTCCATGCCCTGTGACCCAGGTCCTGCCCCACCTCCTGCCGTCCCTGAGGCCTCGCAGCCTTAAGCCTCCACAACAGCTCGGCTCCCGGCCCAGCTCCCCGGGCAGAGGTCTCCCCTCCTGCGGGGTGTGTGGATGTGTGCATATGTATGTGTGTGTGTACATGTGTGTGGGCTCACGTGTGTGCGCCCGCATGTCGTGTGTGCATGTGCATATGTGTGTGAGCATGTGTATGCACGTGTGTGTGTACATGTGTGTGCTGGGTGATGTGCACAGCAGAAGCTCAGAAGGACCCAGGAGCGGGGGCTGTGAGGAGGGCGGGGCTGCCTGAGCCTCGCCCACCAAGCTGCACTGTGGTCTCTAGAACTAGCTCTCTAGCTACAGGGTCCTCCCCTGGGGGGATGGGACAAGGTGGGTGACAAGGCGGCTGCGTTCTGAGGGGCAGCCAAGGGGGCCTCGAAGGGCATGGCATTCCATTGGCCCTGAGAAGCTAGCCCACCCCTGGACAGATGGCTCAGAGCCCAGCCAGGGCAGGGACAGCGTTACAGCAACAAGTGTGAGCATGTGTGGAAGGGTCTTCTTACTGCCAGGGTTTCCTACGGCGGGTGGACCTGCCCTGACAGGAAATGAGCCCCCTGTTCCTGGAAGTATCCAAGCAGATCCAGGGACCCAGCACAACGCTGGCCCTACTCCGCCCAGCTGCTGGTCCCAGAAGCAAAGCCAGAAAAGCAAACCACTCAGCCTCTGCCCGACACTGACCCCAGCAAGGAGGCCACCTAGCACCCAGCTCCATGGACTGTGGACCACGCCTGCCCCAGGAGCTCCTTCTTCCCGGCCTGTAAGAACCCTGCAGCCCAAGCCCGCTGGGTGTGGACTGGATGGACAGGCAGCTTCCTCAGTCCAGCTGCTGCCAGATGTCTTCTCAGAGCCACTGGACCGCAGCAATCACTCAGCAAACCCACCGTCCCGGGACTCTAATACGGACCTGAACAGGCGGCCTCGGGGGTCATTGGCAGATGTGGTCGTTGGAGAGGCCTGGAGGTTGGTCAGGCGAACTGGCCTGCCTTCTCTGGGCCTTCGCGCCAAGCCCTGCAGAGAAAAGGGACAGGACAGCGACTCAGTGCAGCAGCGCGTCAGGCCAGGCGTCCAGGTGCCTAGTTCAAGTTACCGTTGAATCCACTGCTGAGTCATTTCAGTTACTAACTCCTCCCTCTCTACCCTGATGTTCTTTGCTCCCGTTTCTAAAAAGGGTAAAGGGTAGGAATGGTTGGAAATGAGGTTGCGGTTGTCAGGATCTTGCGGGGCAGAGGTGAGTGCGGCGGGGTTAATGAGGTCACAGGCTGAGACTGAACAGGTGTACTGGGGCCAGACTGAGACACTCCTTGAATCCGCCCGCACGTGGGGCTGTCGTCCTGCGAAAGCGGGGAGCCCCTGGAGGTTTGGGAGCAGAGGAGGATCGGTTTCCAGTCGTCTCCAAGTAACGCCGCTGGGGACCGGGCTATTTTCCGTTTCTCCCGCAAAATTCCACAGCCTAGGCCAGGGAAGTGCTGGAGGCTCTCCCAAATTAGAGGTGGAATCTCCGGGGTCAGTCCGAGTCTTCAAGCGCCAGGGAAGGCGCGAGGGGCTCGCGCTCCCAGAGGGGGCGGGGGCGACACTGCGGGAGACCCGGGGGCGCTCCTGCGTCCGTAGCACCGGGAGTGACCGCCAGGTGCCGCTGCGATCCCTGGGCTCGCCGCCCTGTGCCCCGCCCGCCGCGGAGAAAGCGAAAGCCGCACGCGCCCCGGAGTGGGACGAACCATTGAGAGCGTGGAGGGGGGGGACCGCGGCGAGAGGCGGTACTTCGGCCCGCGGAGCCAGGCGCGTCGCCCCCTCAGCCGGCCTCGCGAGATGGTTCGCTCCGCCCGCGCAAAGATTAATGGTTCCCAGGCGGGCCGGCCGAGCCGTGAAACCAGCGCCGCCGGCTGCAACGCTGCGCGCGGAACCGGCACCCGCGCTGACGGCTCTCCCGCGCCCGGAGCCCGCTACGGCCGCCGCCACGATGCTGGAACTGCTCGTAGCGCTGCTTGCCCTGGCCCTCGCCTACTTCGCATTGCTGGACGGCTGGTATCTCGTTCGCGTGCCGTGCGCTGTTCTGCGCGCGCGCCTGCTGCAGCCGCGCGTCCGCGACCTGCTGGCTGAGCAGAGCTATGCGGGCCGCGTCCTGCCCTCGGACTTGGACCTGCTGCTGCACATGAACAACGCGCGCTACCTGCGCGAGGCCGACGTGGCACGCATCGCGCACCTGACCCGCTGTGGTGTGCTCGAGGCGCTGCGCGCGCTCGGGGCGCGCGCAGTGCTGGCCGCTTCTTGCGCGCGCTATCGCCGCTCTCTGCGTCTGTTCGAGCCGTTCGAGGTGCGCACGCGCCTACTGGGCTGGGACGACCGAGCCTTCTACGTGGAGGCGCGCTTCATCAGCCTGCGCGACGGCTTCGTGTGCGCGCTGCTGCGCTCCCGCCAGCACGTGCTGGGCACCTCGCCAGAGCGAGTTGTTCAGCATCTGTGCAAGCGCAGGGTGAGCGTCCCCCGTCCCCCGCACGTCTCCCCTGGCCCCTGAGGAGCCCTGGCCTCCTGGCCCCACACTGCCGCTTCCCGTCTGCGGGATGCTCTCCTCCTGCCCGGTACCGCTCCCGCCCTTCCCTTTGGTCCCAGGCCAGGGCCTTCTTCACTGATGCCTTTCTTCGTGGGACCCCTCAGGGTTCCCTGATCATCTCTTTGTAGCAGGACTCAGCATGCCCCCCTCCCGCCGCTTCTTAGGAACCTAGCTCCTCAAGGCTCCCGGCCGCACCTTCCACATTTTCCAGAACAGGGAAGACCCCTCTCCTCAGTCCAAGTGTGGCTGAGAGTGCTGAGCCCGTCTCACGGGTCCTCGGATCTGGACGAAGGATGGCGTTGGGGTGGGGGTGGTGTCGGTGACAGGAGATTAGTGGGCGTTCTCAAGGTCCTGAGACCCCCTTCACCCAGATTAGAGCTGAGGGGCTGGGTCACCATCCCCTGGGTTCGGGTGAGAATTGAGCTCTCTAGAGCTGCAGGACCTGTGTCATTTCCAGATGGAGAAAGGAGGGCCGCAGCACCTGCCTGGGGCTCAAGGCCCCTCCCCCAGGCCTGCTCTTCCCGGCACAGTCGGGCCTGCAGCTGCGGCATGGCAACGGGGCCCTGGGGACGTTGCTGCGGTGCTGGTTGCCAGGGCAGGCTCCTGCTGCAGACAGGTGCCTAATGCTTGGGCACCTGCATGCCAAAGCCAGGGCCTGCTGGACAGCTTGGTGCCCTCAGGCAGGGCGCTGCCCTCTCTGGCCCTGGACAGGCTCAGAAGAGGTAGACAGCCTCACCTTGGTCATGGTGAGGGCATGCATGATATATTTCTATTATATCAGAGGTGGGGAAACAGGCTCAGAGAGGCGATGCAAACTGCTTTAGGCTACACAGCAGGCCAGAGGCCCAGCCTTCTGCTTTTCTGTCTCTTTGAGTCAGGGACACCCCCAGAGACCCTGGATCCCACCCACCTCACAGCCACAGAGATGCTGTGTGTGTCCCTGCATTGTCAGGAGACCGGGAGGGGAGAGCCATCGAGGCTTTAAATCCGTGGACTCAGCTGCGACCAAAGTTTGGAGGAGAGGGAGCCAAGGGCACTTTCCTGCAGGGGAGGGTGCCATGAGGTCAGGCGTGGGCTGAAGGGTGATGCCCATGCTGAGTGAGGCGGCCCTCACCCAGCCTGGCAGGGATACCCCGTGGACGTCCGGTCCCAGTTGGGGCGGAGGGCCCTGGGTCCAGTGTCAGGTTTACCGTGGGGCAGGCTGAGCCCAGTGCCCGGGATCTGCCTGCTGAAAGGCTGGTGTGGGGCGGCCCGGCCTCATGGGGAGGGCTGGGCTCCAGGCAAGTCTGGATCTGGTCTCACTCCCCCCTCCCTCTGCAGGTGGAGCCCCCGGAGCTGCCGGCCGACCTGCAGCACTGGATCGCCTACAATGAGGCCAGCAGCCAGCTGCTCCGGGCCGAGAGTGGGCTCCACGACATTCTCAAGGAGCAGTGACCGCCACGGCCTGCCCACCCTGCCCACCAGCCTTGACCTGGAGGCAGCATGGGCCGGCTGGAGTGGCCTTGTGACCCACCCAGCCCCCTCACATGCTCAAGGCCCTCCCCCACCCCCAATTGATGCCCCTCCGTACCCCATCCCACACCGAGCACGGGGTGGGGATGACGCAGGCACCCAGGCCAGCTCTGCCCTCGGGGTGATGACGATGGGCAAACTGGGAGGCCCAGGGCCCTTGGCATGCAGGCAGCAGGGGGTCGGGGTGGGCCGCCTTACAGGTGAAGCCAGGCTTCCGTGCTCTGAGTGGGCAGGGTGCCTGAGGCAGGGAACGGGCTGGGGTTGCGCTGAGCGCCAGAGCTTGGAGTCTGAGGCTGCCATTGAGGGTGGGGCCAGAGCAGTCCTGGAGGTAGGGCCGGGGGCAGGGCAGGGAGCTGGCCAAGGCCTGGGCCCTGATGTGGGCCCCGAGGAGCTGGAAGGATCAGAGCAGCATTTCAAGGCAGATCCCTCTGCTGCACGTGAGGGCGGGGCAGAGTGTGGCCGGCCAGGGGCCAGGCCGACCGGCCCAGGGTACTCAGGAGAGAGGCCTGGTCACCGGGCGCTGGGGCGGCGGCAGGGCCTGCAGCAGGGGCTTGGGGCTTTGGAGGGTACGGTGGGCCCAGCACAGCTCAGATGTGCAGAGACTCCGGTGGAGGCGGTGAGCTGCCATAGCTGGGGGTGGGGGTGGAGAGTCCTAGTCGGAACCTGCTGCTGAGGAGGGATTGGGGAGAGGCCTGGGGTCCTGCCTGGGTGCCCTCCCGCTGGGGCTGTCCTTGCCTGACTTGACGTCCTGCCCGGCTGTTGATCTGTTAGTTTCTTCCTGCACTGAGAGCTGCTTGCGCAGTGGGCTGGGGCCACACAGGGTCTTCCTGGCTTTGCTCGAGCAGCTCTGTCCTGGCATTACCAGCCTGCTGAGGTGCCGGCTGGGGCCTGCCTGCTCTCCTGCCTTGCAGCTGGGGCGATGGCCGCCTGGGGAGAAGCAGGCACTGGCCCGGGGCCTCAGAGAGTGCGAGGGCAGTGCAGATGGGCCTCGTCCCTGGCTGGGACAGTCAGGGATCTGGGGGTGGGTTCTGCCCTGGGCAGGGTGCCCAGTCACCTGTGCCCCTGCAGTGGCCCCCGGGGCAGCCCAGAGGGGCCCAGGACTGCTCCTTGGCCACCCTGTCCACCCCCCGCCAGCAGAGTCAGGAGCACGGCCACAGCCCTTTTCCTCCCCTGCCCCCACGGCGTTGTCTGCCTCAGCCACTGGAAACATCGCGGTGTTTCTGTTTTATCTAAGGAAAGCCCAAGAGTAAAGGGCCTTCAATGTGAGCGTGCTGGGGAGTCTTCATTTCCGAAGCCCTTTCTGATGGGGCGGGGGTCGCTGTTGGGATTGTTGGGTGAGCTTGGGGTCCACGCTGGCAGGACAGGACCTGTGCCCGTTCTGCGGATCACGGGGTCGCGGCCTGAAAGGAGCTGCCCCAAGTCCCTCACAGACAGCCCTTTCCTTCTCTGTGGTTGTCCACAGAGGCTTGGGAGGTCCCACCCCAGACTCTGGGTCTGGGCCCCCAGGCTCCTGGGCTCACTGGGCAGGGTGAGGGCTGGCAGGTGGGGCAGAGGTCAGTGGGCTTTACTGGGTGTGGTGGGTGGGGGCAGGGTGAGCAGAAGGACCATTGTACAGGCCCTCCCAGGAGGGCAGGGATGGGACCCCTGGGACAGAAGGCAGGTGAGTGGTGGTGGGGGGGTGGTGTCCGTGCTCTGACCACCTGCCCCAGGAGGGAGGGGCCAGCACTGTGGCCTGGGAGAGAAAGGCCGTTGGAAGTGGCTGGGTGTGCAGCAGGCATTCAGCGATGGGGTGGTGGGGCTGGAGAGGCTTGGAGCAGGGCGGTGCTGTGCTGCCAGGGAGGCTGGCTGGAGCCGCAGCCCTCTTTACCTTCCACCTTCCCCGAGGGCCCTGGGGCCTGCCAGGCGGGGCCTCATGCCTGTCCTGAGCCAATGGCCACGTGAGGGTCACATGGGCTCCCTCCCAGAAGGTCTGTTTCTCTTCACATGACACATGTTTGCATAGGTCCTGTAGGGAGGGGCGGTGGGGTTTGGGGGATCGTGGCTGGTGACTGAGCTGACCGTTGCCAGACAGGACAAGTTCCTGGTGGGACCACAGACAGGAAACAGTGCACTCAGCCAGTGGCCCCTAGTGACTGGCTGGGAGCATGTGGGACCAGTGGCTGGGGAGATGGCATGGAGGTGCCTAGGCATGGTCTGCCTCGCTTGGCACGGTGGGGGTGGGGTTCAGGATGGTCATGGGCATCTAGGCTGCATGTGGCTGCCCCAGGGGCATGGGGACTTCTGTGTCCACTTCAGGGAGATGCAGCCCAGCTGGGTGGGGGGTAGGAGAGGCTCTGGGTCCGCACATGGGGGACAGGCCCACAGCAGACGGGAGAAGGGTACCTGCTGACTAAGGGGCCTGGCTTCAGGACTGGGCCATTGGGAGTGTATCTGCAGCCTAGTTCTCGCAAGACCCACTGATCCCATGCAGTGGCCACTTATGTTGAGAAGTTCAAGTGACTGTCAGCCCGTATGTGGCCTGGGCACTGGTTCTTCCTAGACCATGCTCCCCCTCCCACAAGCCAGTGGGTACAGGACCGATCACCCCAGGCTTCCGCCCCCTGTGGTCCGTGCGGCGTCTGGCTCCCCAGGTGACCGCTCCCCCCCACCCCCGCCACCTGCCTGCGGGACGTCCGGGAGGCAGAGCTCCTGGGGGCAGTGGTGGCGTTCCTCGTCATCTCTCATGATGGAAGAGGGGCCCTTCTTTCTCTGGCCAGTGAGTGGGGAGGGGGGAGCATTGAGCATCTCCGCACCGCAGCTCTTTGTGACCCACCCGCTTCCCTGTGATGGGACGTGGGAGTGTGCGATCAGCACCCACTTGCCTCAAGGCCCCACACCCCCGCAGACGGTGTGGGCAGCTGCCGTCCACCCTGCAGCCACCTGCTGGCCACTCTTGAGGCCCCCAGCCATGGCCTCCCCAGCTCCCAAAGGGGTGCAGACCAGCGGGCGTGCCCAGGGCCAGGGCTGGGGCTTGGCGGGCCCCCGTGAGCTCAGGCCACCCTCCATGGCTCCCGGTGGAGGTGCAGCCAGGGAGGACCGGTGACCCTGGCGCCAGGCGAGGAGCCCGAGGGGCGCACGCCCTCTGCTGGCCACGTGAAGGCCCCACAGGTGCCTGCCACCTGCCTTCCGTGGGAGTGGTCAGCTGCCATGCCTCTCCCAGCTGCACACCTGCTCTGCACCCCTGAAGCGCCCAAAGGTGCCCCCCTGTTGCTCTGCTGGCGAAGCTGAAGGGGGCAGTGATGTGCCTTCACTGTGCCCCAAGGTGAGTGGTGGCCCTGGCCTCCAAGTGCAGGGTCACATCAGGGGTGGTCTGGAAGTCTGGCTGTGATGCAGAATGTGGAGAATCTCCAGCCCAGAGGCCCGACAGCAAGGTGACGCTGATAGGCGGGGGTCAGTCCAGCTCCTGCTTCCCACTCCCTGCAGTGGGCTTGAGCAAGGGACCGCCAGGGGTGCCAGGGACAGCTGGCAGGGTTTCCTGGAGCCGAAGGATCCTGGGCTCCAGAGGAGTGGTCAGCCCCCAAGGACACTCTGCAGCCCATCCTTGAGCAGACAGGCTAGACCACACGGGGGGTGGCCCTGAGCCAGCCCTGGGGGTCCAGGGCAAGCCGACACAGCCTTCGTGTCTTGTACACACACCCTCTAATCTCAGCTGTCCCTGGGGCCCAGGGTATAGTAGGCCTGTTGTTGCAGGAGGTGACTGGGGCCTGGGGAGTTGTGTGGGTGCCCGCAGACCCAGGTACACCCTACCCCACACCCTTCGGAAGACCCAGCCTGGGGGGGCAGGCCATCCCCACACGCCCTCTTCCCCAGGTCCCTCCTTGCTGCCGCGGCAGACCTGGGCCCCACAGACCCACCCATGCACGGAGAACACTGGATTCCAGCCTGTTTCCTCCCCATCCTGGGGAGGGGGCATGGGGTGGGGGGGATGCCTCCAGAACCCCAGGAAATATTCTGGAAGCAGGGTCAGATTTTCCTTGGGCTGAGCAACGAGTCCTGGTCAGACTGCAGGAAGGCATTTGTTCCCTGAAGCCTCTGCCGGCCTGTCTGAAGCTGCTCAGAATGGCCATGGTGGGCACAAGGCTCGCGTGCCAGAATGCACCTGGTCCCACCCAGCTCCCCGAAGGCGGCCCCGTGGGCTCTCTGTGTCCAGAAGGAAGAGATGGTCTCCAGCCTCGGTCTATTTATGTATTCCATAGGTTTGGGGGAGGAGGGCAGAGCGCACCCCGAAACGATTCTCCCCTGGGGTCCCACGAGTAGCCTGGTGCCTGCTGAGCTTGGGCCGTGGGCACGTGCCAACAGAGTGGCCAGCTGGCAGCGTCAGGCGCCTCAGGGAAGGAGGTGGCTGAGGACCACGGCCCCCAGGGGGGCCAGGGCCCCAGCACTGAGCCTGGCAACGCCCACGGAGTTGCAGAGGTCGTGGAAGCAGCAGAAGATGGGGTGGGCAGCCCCGATGCTGTCTGGGTCGGTGGCCTCGCAGGAGCTGGCACAGGTGCTGGTCACCACGGGGCTCTCGTTGAAGGGGAACTCTGGAGGGAGGGCAGGTGTCAGAGCGCAGTCACCCCCCCGCCCCCACCAGCCTTCCCTGGCCATCCCAGTCTGTGCCCTTCACCTTGCGCTTTCTGCCTCCTCCCAGGACACCCTAACTGACCGATGGCATGGAAGTCACCCGGGCCCCTGCTGGGGTCTGCAGTATGGCCCTGAGGTGGGAGCTGGGAACCCCAGGCCCCCTCCTCACCTGCCTCCACTGTCACCAGCGTGGTCTTGCAGGCTATTTCATTCGGCTTGCAGTAGGTAATGTTCTTGCACAGAGGAAGGGCCGTGGGCTGCTCACAGGTGATGCAACTTAAGGCCTCACCTGGGGGAGGGGCGGGGGCAGGCCCTCATCACCCGGCCCTGAGACCCACCCTGGGGGTCACAGGAAGGGCAGGAGAAGAGGCTAGGGGTGGTCCAGCCCCGGGCCCTTCCCCACAGGTCCGCCTGGAACGTGTGTCGGAGTCCCTCCCTGGAGGACCGCCTTGCCCTGCTGAGCCCCTTCAGGCCCAGCCTCCCGGCTTAGACGTGATCCCTGCACCACCCACCCCTCCCACCCGAGCCTCGGTCTCCCTGCCTGGAGAGCAGGCCGTGACTCCTGCCCCGGGTGGAGCCGGGCTCAGGACCAGAGGGTCAGGGCGACCAGCCAAATTGGTGACCTCCCCCCCCCAACCCAGCCTCGGAGGTGGGCTGGGCGAGGACCAGCGCCAGGCACCCCGCTGGCCAGCCGCACCGCCCCTCTCACCCAGGTGCACGACCGAGGCTGCGGTGAGCAGCAGGGCCAGCAGGGCCCTGGGGACAGCCATCCCTCTAGTTGAGCCGAGCGGCCACGGTCTCCGCCGGCCGCCCATGGGGATTTATACCCAGCCCTTGGGTCCCCACTCTGGGTGGCGGCAGGAGCCGCCAGTGAGTCAGCAGGGTGGAAGCTGGGCAGGCAGCTGGCAGAGGACGCTTAGGTGCTGGCCCTCGGGGCGGGAGCCCCAGATGCTGGAGCTGGCCAGGCCGGCCCCTCCCCTGGCCACCACACGGGAGCCACGGGCCCCTTTCCACTGCTGAGTGTGATGCCCCAGGCCCACATCTCCAATGGTGCCCTCATCACCACCAACCCCTTCCTCACAAATGGCCTTTAGACCAGGCCTGAGCTTCCTGTTCCCGGCCCCAGGCAGCAGGGCTCCCTGACCCGCCATGCGGCCCACCTCCCACTGCACACTGCCCCATGTCCACCCCTGTGCTCTGCCACTCACTAACCCCGTCCGTCTCCCCTGTGCCAGAGGCCTGGGTCCCGTCTGCTGTCCCAGCCTCTGATTTCTCTGTCCTCTGAGGGCGCAGTGGGTGAATAGGTGGGTGTATGGATGGACAGGCGGATGGATGATGGATGGTTGAAAAGACAGATGGCTGGGTGATGCTTGAGTGAGTGGCTGGGTGGAGGGAGGAATGAATGGATGGACGCTGCATGGGTGGCGGGCGGGCTGGCTGGAAAGGGAGGGGGCACATTCCGGCACTTGAGCCTCGTGCCCACTTCTTCTTTCACCACTTATAAAAGAGTAAGAGAGGTGGTGGATGAAGGGGTATGTGCTGCGTGGAGGGTGGGGGTGGGCCCTGCCGTGGGGCAGGGAGTTACACCCCAGTCTCAGGGCCGGGTGACGTGCTGGGAGGAGCTTAGGGCTGGCGCTCAGGAGGCCTGGGTTTGAGCCTTGGCTGTGCTGCCGTCTCCGTGTGTGACCTTGGGGTGACTCTCCTTCCTCCAGACTGGATTTCTGTTTCGGTGATGAAACTAGGGACCCAGGGCAGTTGGAGAGCAGAAGTGACCTGGCCTCGTGGATGGGGAGGTGGTTGCAAGGAAACAAAGGGAATTGTTTGCCAAGGGAGGACCGTGGTTAATGCAGGTCAAACGATGCAGTCACACACGGTGGGCGTGGCCTAGCACACAGCGGACGGCCCTTCCCTGGGGCCTGGGCCGCCAAGCCACGAGGGCTGTGCAAGTGGAGCCAGGCAGGGTCTGGTCTGAGCCTCAGAGATGGCGGGTCCTGGCACCCCCAGGCTTCTGTGCGACCAGGTCTGCTCATGAGCCACCCTGACCCCCTTCTTTTAGATGTAAAGCAGGCAGAGGACCATCAACCCGGGGGGCAGCTGTGAAAACTAGCCTGCGAAGGTTGCGGTGGTGATGGACGTGGAGCGGCGGCCAGGTGGGCTGGTCTGGGCTCCAGGCCAGGAGACCCCGTGGGCCGTTGGGGCAGGCCACCTGGAAAGCAGCCTTGAAGGGGCCGGAAGACCTTGGAGGTGGAGATGGCAGGGAGGGTGCTGAGGGCAGTGGGGTAGTGACCAGGATGGACACACAGCCTTCCCGGGTTTGCCTGTAGGGCTAGGTGTGTGTGTGTGTGTTTACCGAGTCACACCTGGGCGCATAGTCGCTTCAGTCGTGTCTGACTCCTCGCGGCCCTGTTGACTGTAGCCCTCCAGGCTCCTCCTCCATGGGATTCCCCAGGCAAGAATACTGCAGTGGGTTGCTATGCCCTTCTCCAAGGTAGCTACCTGACCCAGGGATCGAACCAGGGTCTTCTGCATTGCAGGCAGATTCTTTACCAGCTGAGCTACCAGGGGAGCCCTTACTGAGTCTCAATCCAGGGTTTAAGGCTTAAGTGACCCACGGCCGCCCTTGTTTTTGTGAGAGGCGGGAAGAGCCAGGTGGGAGGGCTGGTGGATAGCTGAGGGCAGGGTCTCCTCCTTGACAGGGTTAGCACCCAGAAACGCGGCCCCGGGGGTGGTGTCTGAGACTGTGTGAACGTTCCTGGCCTCCTGGCCCCCACTGTTCCGGGTGGTTTGTCCAAGGTGCTCTCCCAGCAGCAGGTCTGCAAGGGTCCTGCCCCTGAGAGCTGGCTGGGAATGCGAGTCTTGCAAGAGGAGGTGTGGCGTTCCCAGGGTCCGAGGGACAGGAGGCCTCCGAGGCTGCCCACCTCCTGTCCCGCAGGCGTGGGGCGCCCTCAGTGGGACCCGACTGTGCGTCCAGGGGCTGCTTCCCTCCATCCAGGGGCAGGAAACCCTTAAAGGGGGTGACGGACAGTGGGGGCTTTCCAGACTCAGGGCTGTGGGCTAGGAGGGGGCACCTTGTGGTGCAGAAGGAAAGCCATGCAGCCCCGTCTCGATGTGGCTGGAGACTCTGGGTGCTGTGTGCATCCAGGGCCTCAGAGCAGCCTCTGGAGTGGGGCGGGGCAGAGACTGGGGGTGCGTCCCAGGGTACCCGGGGTCCATCTCCTGCCCTCCATCCGTCAAGTGCCCAGGCCTCCGCTCATAGGGCCCGGGGGGAGGGGCGGGGGCAGGAAGTGGGTATGAGAGGCCTGTGGGGCGGGGGCTCCCTGGGGAGGCAGCCTGGAGGCTTTGGGCTGGCCCAAGGCCCAGGGGAGATGGAGCTCCCTTCTGTGCTGGAGCTTGGGCTGCCTGGGCACCAGGGGGTGGGGCTTGTGAGGGCGGGGCTGGGGGCTTTCTGGGGGGCTTTCCGGGGGACTTTCTGGGGTGGGCCTGGAGAAGGCCTGGAACTCCCTCACTCTGCCCCCTCCGCCCTGACCCAGGGTAAGGCCTTGTTCAGGGGCCAGGCCGGTGAGCCTTGGGGGGCTTCATGGAGTAATCCCAGGTCCTGGGCCACTCTTGGCCCCCCTTGCCTACCTTCCGCCTGGCCTGGCCTGCCATCCTGTACCCAGCCAATGTCTCTGTCATTCAAGGGTGGTCCTAATGCCCCCTCCTCCAAGAAGCCACCCCTGATCCAGCCCTGGTGGACGTGGTGTGCCTGTGGGCCCCACTTCCTGTCCTGCCACAGCCAGGCTCCCAGAGCTAGGACTAGTGGGTGTCCCAGGACTAGAGGGTGTCTCAGGACTAGTGGGTGTGCAGGTCTAGTGGGTGTGCAGGTCTAGTGGGTGTGCAGGTCTAGTGGGTGTCCCAAGACTAGTGGGTGTCCCAGGACTAGTGGGTGTGCAGGACTAGAGGGTGTCTCAGGACTAGTGGGTGTGCAGGACTAGTTGGTGTGCAGGACTAGTGGGTGTGCAGAACTAGAGGGTGTGCAGGACTAGAGGGTGTGCAGGACTAGTGGGTGTGCAGGTCTAGTGGGTGTCCCAGGACTAGTGGGTGTGCAGGACTAGTGGGTGTCCAGGTCTAGTGACCATCCCCCCTTACCCCGTCACAGGGAGATGGAGGGCCCACAGATGGGGCAGCGGCGTGGCCGAGAGAGAGCCTGGGCCAGGCAGAGAGGGTGGGGAGATGGAGGGGCTAGAACGGCCAAGGGGGACACGGCCTAGGCTGAGGAGCCAGAGCTGCAGCGGGCAGCCCTCCCCCCCCATCCAGCGGGCAGGTCTGCTCCCAGAAAACAGATTCAGGAGGCCTGGTGCAGGTGTGGGCCGTGATTCTTCAGAGGCGCTGGGGGCTGGGCTACATGGGGCTGCGGGTCAGGGTCTAGAGATGGAGGCTCAAGAGTGGGGCGAGCAGGAGGAGGGCACCGGCCAGGCTGCGGGGGCCGCCCAGGGTGGGCGCCCCGTCCACGTTGCACAGGTCAGTGTTGCAGCAGGACACAGGCCGGGTCCAGCCGATGCCGTCCACGTCCGAGGGCACGCACTTGCTGGCACAGGACTTGGTCACTGTGGAGTCCCCCAGGAAGGGGTACACTGGGGGCACAGGGGCACCGGCGTCAGGC